>NC_086287.1:85488317-85822792 GCF_963924245.1 Chroicocephalus ridibundus | reverse complement strand
GAGCAGGCCAGATTAGGGTGTCCTTTGCCGCAGTGGATTCTATTCGGAGATAGACACTCTAAGTGTTAGAAGAACCTGCCCTTGGTTTTTGGAGTCCTGCTATTGTTTCTTTTCTACTCAGAACAGAGAGAGACTATCGTAATAAATCAATTGCTTGACTTGAGGCAGGTATGCTTGGACAGATTTTCTACTTCTGCTGTGCGTTTTTAAAGCTAAGTTACACAAAATGGACTCAAATTATATTTTGAAGAAAAACTCTTCATGGGAGATGAAGGGGTATCGGAGACTGGGAAAGCAAAGGAGAACAATAAAACCCTAACGTATAGGTTAGAAGCAGCCTACTCAGGAAAGGAAATTTTGTCATGTAGCTTTACAAAGCATAAACCCGCTTGTTTTTCAGCTCAGGCTATATTCTTTTTCAACTTAGATCTATTTTAATCTCAATGGAACTTGGCTCACTGAGGCTTTTGTTCACTTAGCACAAGTAAACCTACTCCATAGAATAAATAGAATCTCATTCATTTGACATATTTCTACATATGAATTTAAGTATGTTTAATACTTTTAGTCATTATACTATTCTTGAAATTGTTTCAGTGGGAAAAGAATATACTCATTTAAATTCCCTTTCACAGTAACCCATACTTTTTTTTCTTTGAAAGGTAAGAAAAAAAGCATTGTGTTCTTAGTGTTAAGTATTCACAGCTATTCATTATCAATCTATTATAGAAGACATCTAAGCATCTTAATCTTTTGTTGTAGAATAAATTCATGATTTAATTACTGAAGATTAAAGACTGCCTAATCTAGCTGTAATTTTTTTCAGTCAGTGAAAAACTAGTGATACACTGCATTATTACATTAGAGAATCCAAATCATGGCAATAACTAAGAAACATCATTCAAACCAAAACAACAAAAGCCATTCAAATTGACCTCTAAAAACTTTATGTTTAGACAAATTTTCTACTTCAGATGTTTTATCACTTTGCAGTATGAAAAAGCATCTTCTACCCAGTTTAGCATTCAGCTAATTATATGCCAAGAAAAAAAAAAAACCAACCCCAAAACAACACCCCCAAACCACTTAGGTCCTTTGTACTGGACAATTTTCAGTTCCACAAGGAAATCCCATGTATTGGCATTATTCAAGGCATTTAGAGCCAACAGATTATACCAGATAAGTGAGCTGTAACGAAGAAAAAAGTTGTTTCTCACCCTCCCTTTGCTCCTTCGCTTATGTTTTTGCGGGACATGGCTCTCCTTCCCCAACACTAATAATACTGCACTAAAAATTTCTGCTCTGGATCTAGTGCTATTACAGTAATTAAGCCACATTATTTCTGTATTACTCTATGAACAGATTCTAAACTCTGTTTTCCACATATATCAGCATGATGCAAACCTCTGACATCATCACTAGAATGATTTAACACAGATTCAAACAAACTGCAGCTTAATTTGTTGATTCTTCATATAAACGTCACTTATTCATGCAAATACACAAAACTTAAGGAAAAAATTTTCCACATTTCCATTCAGGACTTTCCAGAAAGACACGCGTATGGGATTGCACAGGTATACAAGCATCATGTATCTCATTCTCATAGTAGCCTGACAATCTGGATCCATCCCTATATATATCTGCAGAGCAGACGCTCCTCTCCACAGTAATTCCTGGGCATCAAACTATCACCACAGAAATACAAACACTCACAGATCCAGCATCTCAGTACATGACTGTTAGCATACTTCAAAAAGCAAGTATAAATTCTGAGAGGAGTGAAGATTTTATCCTTGCACTGTAGCAAGTTTTGACAACTTTTATTATTATTTTAAAATTAGATTCCACCTCCCTCCCCTCCCATTTTTTTTCATATTAGTATCAATATACGCTATGGAACTTTCATCTATTATGAATTTAGGTACAGCAAGAGGTACTGTACCACCTGCACCACGAGTAGAATACCTGAAGTGGCACGTCACGCCTTCAGTCTCTGATAGAAAGCTGAGACATTTGATACACATCTTGAACAGTGTCTTCTGCTGGCCTCAGAGGAAGAGAGATCAGTTCCTAAGTTAAAACCCTTTACAACCCCACACCTCTCATTATACTGAAGACAGCTAACATTCTGCTCTCTACCACGTCATCCCTTTCCATCCCTCCTTTCCTCAATCACATGTTGAAGTGAAAGGATTAAGATCTTGTTTACTTGATTCCCAACTGCAGAGGAAGTGCTTTCTTCTTCGACACCTAGAATTGTACATAATTTGTCATAATTCTGAGCAGCCCTTCCTGATAAAAAAAAGTGAATGAATATTAACATGAAAGACATCTTCTGTGCTGAGCTCCAATTCTCCTACTTGAACAGACTCCCACTCGTATGAGTGGATGAGAACAGGTCTGCCAAACTGGAGCTGGAACTGAAACAATTCAGGCAGTCCAAAGTGAAATACACAATTATTTATGCTATTACACAACAAATATTTAAACAGTTAGAGTAATATAGATCAAAAGGACTAATGCTGAACCAATGCATTCTGTTTACTCCTCTATCACAAATTATTAATGTAACTTTATGAATAGGTAATATTATCTATATGCTCAGCAAGCGTGCCTGTGCCCAATCTTTAATAGAGAAAGCTAGGTACTTTTTTAATAAAGCAATGAAATAAATTAAAACCATCACCCATTTCTTCCAAATTATTATTGCCACTGGAAACATAAATGATGAAAAACTTTCCAATGCTGTTTGTAAACACTTAACTTGAATTTCAAAGTTAGGCACTAATCCATGGAAACAAATCAATGCGGAACAAGAAATACTTGTGACATATCCAAACATCATGCAAGTAGCATATGTCTTCTCAACTGATGCAATATGATTCACAGCCTTACAAGAAAAAGCCTTCTTGTATGATGAATATGGGTAACAATTACAAATATTTGTTATATTACTACTCACATGCTTTCAGTTCTACACTTAAAAGGCCATAGGTACACGTGGCAAAGCTCTGAACACCGAGTATTTGTGAATCGAAAGTTAGCTGAAAGCTGAGTAACTGGCAAGCCAGAGGCAACGGCGGATAAAAATCTTACTCCTGATCCCCAGAGAATTAATACTGAGGAATGTGTATTACTAAGAATTGCTAATTTGGGGATTTCTTCTTTTCTTTTCTTGGTCCTTCACTATTCTTCATCAAATATCTTTGGGTAAAGACATATTCTTCACATCAGAACTTAAAAATCTTTGTTTCAGCACAGAGCTGAAATTATCACAAGGGAATTAAAGTCTTAGATTTTTAAAACCAGAAGAGAGAACCCGGCCATTCAGTAGTGAGATGTACATCGCTGCTCGCCTCCCTCTCCTTTCTTTATTTTTTCAAAGACAGAACAGAATCTACTTCAAACTTTCATGCCTTTTCTATTTACAGAACAGCGTTTGTCTCCTTAGTCTCGTCCCTTTGGCATTCTCCCTGGGACACACTACAACTGACAAGAAAATAGAAACTTCATTAGTAAAATATTTCGATTTGTAGAAACAAAAAGTCAGATGCATAGAAACACAAACATGAGCTGTAGCTTTGCATTCTAGCCGCCAAGAAAGCTTCAAGGAAATCTCTGAACCAGAGTAACAAAGGTAAACGAAAATTAGGAAGTGGATTTAGGAACAAATATTTATTTTTTTTCAGAACTCTGGAGATTCTGTTCAAAGACAAAGCAGCTTTTTAATTTAAACTACTAAAACTTGTATGTGACAACGCTGTTCCCAAATCTGGCCTTCGTGGTTGGGTACAGTTATGTTTTCCTCTGACTGTTGCTATTAGCCTCTTGAAATCTTCTTGAAACTACTGGGAACTTGATGATATTAGGTTTAGCAGTTCCCAATATACACATCACGTAGGCTGTATTCCTGAGCTTGCTAGACAGCGCTTGCTTCGCTTTCAAGAAGTTCCACATTTTTTTGCTGCTAGCATATATTTGGAAGTGAATTATGAGAGCATTCCCAGATCCTGCCGTAACTGCATCCAGGTGGCCTCAAAGCCAGCCGCAAGCCCAGATAAACAGCTAATTGTAGCTGCTCCCAGCAGAAGGGTTTATGCAATCTCTTCA
This sequence comes from Chroicocephalus ridibundus, assembly GCF_963924245.1. Taxonomy (NCBI): domain Eukaryota; kingdom Metazoa; phylum Chordata; class Aves; order Charadriiformes; family Laridae; genus Chroicocephalus; species Chroicocephalus ridibundus. Next base: position 85,818,679 of record NC_086287.1, on the reverse strand, counting down.
CATGGACTCAATTTCAGTAGGACATGAGGTGCATTAAAAATGCTGGATTCAATCTTCAGTCCTCAAAACGTGAGGAGCACAATTTTGATGGTCACAATGAGTGATCTGTATTATATATACACAAATACAATGACTGCTACCTGCATTATAGATTTGTATAATTCTTCGTGTATATATTCTCTGATCCTAAAAGCTTGAGATTAGCAAATCAAAGGGGAAAGAGCTTATTTTACATACATCCTAACTTCTATATATTCCATTAGGTTGAATTTTCTTAGGCAATGACCCGTTCTTATTTCTGAGGAGAATCACAGACCATGAGCAGGGCAGGGCAATGATAACATGGGACAGACACGGCAAGTGGGGAGCCTGGAGCAGCAGCAGACACTGCCCCTCACGGAAGCCTCTTGGGACAGGCAAAAGAGAAAACTACAGAGAATTAGTGAACCAAAATAACTGGACTGGAGAAAGGATCCATTCTAAAAGGGCACAAAGGTGCGAGGATGATTTACTTATGAGTCTTACTTTAATCTGTTTCAGTAGTTCTTTGAAAACTTTCCGTGGTCTGCTTCCATTTCTCTTGCTTATAACTCGAGATATTTCAGTAGTTGCTGTTTCTCAACAGCAAGGAAAAAAATTCTACAATTCTACCTTAACATTCTGGTACATTTGTGTTTCAATCATCACAAGGAAGAACTTAATTTATTCCCAGGTGTTTTTATAAATACCAAGCTAAAATGAGCACAGGATGCACTTACAGAAAAGTTCAGTAAAACAGGCTTCATGCTCAGTTCTGCAGGAGTCTACTGATCATTACCAATAAATGACCATTAACAGAATCCCCAATTAGTTCTTCAATCCAGCAAAAGCAAGTGTTCTTGCTACTGCAAGTGAAGAATTCCCCTGTACCACCCTGTTTGAAGAGCAAAGCACAGAAGTCTAGCTACAAATTATATTGTACAGTGTTTGAAGGAGGAAGAAAAGGAAAATGCCTGATCTCCAACAGAGAGGAATTTCCATTTTTATTAAGAAATGGTTCACCAAATAGCCTGTTACAAGAATTAACACACCCCAGTACGGTGAGTAATAAAGTTACTGTTACAGAGCAGAGAATAAAAAAAAAAAACTTTTGAAATAACCAGCTATAAATAATAAAAACAAAGTTATCAGAAATGAAGAAATATTTTTCCAAACTATAAAAAAAATAAATTAAAAAAGTGAAACTAAAGTCTCCATTCAGCAGCCTGCAATATTACTGAGGTTTCTGCTTAAATAATGTCTGGGACAGGACTATGGATGCCACCTCCCTGAGAGCTTTAAAAAGCCCACCAAGTAATCCTGCACAGCTCTCTTGCACTTCGCGTATTCCAGATGCGTATCACCATGGCCAAACTGAACTCCATGCCGTATTTATACAATGCCAGTCAGTGCTACAAATCAAAACCTTCAGTAAGTACTGCTATCCAGCAGACCCTTCCCAGCACAAAGCACAACCCAGAAATTCAATATAAAGGATCAAAATAGAAAATTAATACTACTGAATAGTATTGCATGCTCCAAATCATTCATCTTTAACATTATGCAATCACCTTACGTTACCTAGGACAGTGATAAAGATTGGAAAGTAATGACAACTACCGCTGGTTTATTTCTGATTTTAAAGAATAAGTTTAATTGCATATTCAGGATAAGAGAAACACTAAAAATGGAACAACCTTCAGTATTTGATGTTAAGTACGGAGTTTGTCACTTCACATTACTTATCATTCTTGTTTCCTGGTCTAATACCAGCATGACTGACATTTTTCCATTTCCATAACATCAAGTCCATAATGCTTAAAATATCTTGTGAAATACAACCCTCAACATTTTCAACTTTAAAGTTATCAGCATAAAGGAAAAAAATGCCTGTGTCATTGGTAACCTTGTATGTTATACAAGGGTAAAACATCCAATATTCTTCCTTTTTTCCACCTATTTCATAAATTAGATATTGTAGGCACTGATCATCAGATTCCCAAAATTATTTATCTCATCTCTATCAACAGACTCAAGTATAGAAACAAGTTTTAGAAATTTGCATACTGCAAATAAACCTGTTACCAACTGCATCCACTCTGACACCTTTTGCTTAGGTGATAAGCTGACAGCCCATTTTCACCCTCTGGAGTAGGGACTTTAGCAACCAGTCCCAAAAAACAGAGACCATACAGACCTCTCCTCCTGCGACCAGTTCAGTGTTTGTTCCGTGAACTGCTGTCAGGAAATTGTTCAACTTCAGTTTTCTGGTTTATACTGCAACTGCTTGGTTTAATATGGCACGTTAAATATACAAGACTGATTGGCATCACTCATTTTTTTCATAGCATAATAATTAAGGTTCCTTTGGAAACTAATAAACGTCTTCACCTGCTTTTCCCTTGAAAAGGAGCACGAGTGCCATCTCTGCTACAGGCTGCTCTCCTACATCTCATCAATCCACTCCAAGCGGTTTATGATGCATTTTCCCTCACCTTATCTCAAGCAGCCTGAAGTAAGCGTCTTGTTGAAGGATGCAGATGGCCAGAACAAAAGGAGGAGGAAAAAAAAAATAAAATTAAAAGATCATTTTCCTCCCAAAGAATTCTCATTTGACCTTCACGCAGGGGGAGAAGCTTGTGGAGAGCTACTGTAGCAGTGTGTTTCACAGCCAGCAGCTTATCCTGTAAAACAGCCATGAGCCTGCAGACTGAAAATATGGTCTCTTGCATGCACGTAGGATCTGGTCCTGAGCAGGGCTGAGTACTCCTCGAGATTTCAAATTGCAAATAAGTGAAGCCAGTCTTTCCTGCCCCCCTCCCCCCGCATATATTTTTTTTTAACAATTTTTTTAATGTATTGAGGTCCTTAAGGCCTGTTTTCTAGCTTTTCTAGCTAACCCAATTCCACGGGGATTCTACTTGTCTGCACTACTATTTGCCATTCAGCATCAAATAAGCTGTCTAACCACCTGATACCAGATAACTGCTCCTAAATCTGTTTCAAAATTTAAAAGGGAACAGAAAGCATTTAGAAACTAAAAAGCCTATTAAGTCTCTTCCTTTGAGTTTACAATCACCTGTGAATGTCCTCCACCTCTGCTCCTCCTTCTGTATCTCAAAATGCGCCATCTGTTACAGAGAGGAAAATTATGTATAGGAAGGAAGTCTCACGCAGCTTAAAACGTGACCGATACGATTCCTTTTTCTCCTCATTCCCCTTCCACCAACTGAGTGTAGCTGGGTGGGGGTCTTAAAGGTGCATATGTATCAGAAACAATAATTAGCTAATGCTGTTCACGTGCATTAAGTACAACTCAAACAAGTTGTACATATCACATCAAAGTTCTATTCACGTCTAACAACAGAAGTTGAACAAACATCCCTAGCAAAAGCATCTTCTCAGAGTCTGCCTCTGGATACCCAAATGCAGCATTATGAATTCTTTATTGCACAATGATCTTAGTGACGCCAATGACTAATTGCCAACCACACTGCCATACCAAAAATTGCATTTTAGGAATAATGGTAGGAAAAGGTGCACCCTGAAGCACCAGGCTAGAAATTCAATACTCTGCAGCTTTCATTGTTCTTTACCTAACGCTGCCAGGAGAATTTCAGCATAACTCTAAATAAAGTCAAAATTTATTACTAAGTAATTATTATTACAAAAATAATAAATAGAAAGGTATTATGTTTGTCTCAAAGGCCCAGGTGTTCTGTAATCTCTACTGAAGCCAGACTACTTAAGTTTATGTTAGCTGATGACCTAACACAGTTTTAATGCTTGTAGTGGACTGAAAAAGATTTTTGTAATACACAAAAAAGGCATTCTCTGTCCATGTGCAGACTCCAGGCATGTTCAGATCAACAGAACTGGCCTTTGTCTGAGACAGGTTTTCATTACTTAACCAGAAATCTGTTAAAATTCACAAACGCATAGTAAATCCTCACTATGCCAAAACAAAGGACATTTGTAAAGCGGTCTTCCCTGAGTTCTCCTTCTTTTATACAACAGGTTCCTTTTACTGCATATTTGATGATTGCATTTCCTAGAGTTTTGCTCTTTTATATATGTGTCCTGGTTTGACAACACGGTATCCATAATTTCACAACATACATACAGGTTATGAGGGGTTGGGGTTTTTTTTGTAAAGACTTTGCACAGAACCAGGATCTTCTGTGAGACACACAGGAATGCTCATCTATTCTGCTTTATTGCTTCCAGCTTAGCCAGGGTGAGATTTTATACGGACCTTAAAGAGGAAAGAAGGGTGACAAACTCCCAATGAAAGCCAAACAAGAAAATCTTTTCCTAAAAAAAGAAAAAAAAAAAAGAAAAAGTCTTCAAAAAGATGAGAAGACATTAAACTTTAAAGGCATTAAAGCTTAGTGAAGAGGAAAACAAATCAGAGACAAAAAACCCCAAAGGAAATCTGAACTAACCCTCCTGTCCCACAGCAAAACAGCTGCCTATCCTCACACAGGTTATATTTCAGTACTATTTTAAGACTGAATGGCAAAGTATAAGTCAAACGCATATTAACATGTAAGCCTAGCTTGCAACTTTTGGCTTTGGTGCCTGAAAAGCTGAAAGCGTTAGAGAAGGTGGCTGTATAACGGCTCTCGGAGTGAAAGCAGAGAGCAGCTCCTCTCCAGCACAGCGTTTCTAAGACAGCACTCCAGACACAAAGAAGTGGAAAAAAATACGTAAAATCTGGAAGAGCCTGCATCACTGCTGAACCCCAAAAGCTCCTGAAAGCTTCTGTGGCCCAGCAGCCGTGGAGGCCGTTTATCTTATTGAGATGAGTCTCATGGGAGGGCATTTAAGTCCCTGAAGTTAACACCGTTAGAAGATACATTTCCTTGATGATTAAAAATTAAATACACAAGTATTTCAAAGCTTTTGAAATAACTTAGAACTAATGAAGAACTAATTGCTTCACTACATGTCTTCATATAATGATGTATAAAAAAATTGGTGTCAACTGTCTTATGTCAACTTTTGCATCAGTTAATTACATGTTTTCCATCAGTCATCCGTAGTCACAATTAAAATATGAGAATATTCTTATAATTAGTTTTCTGTTTTAGAGAAAAAGTTAACTAAAGGAAGTGTTAAAACTTGGTTGAATTTTTTTGGTTACTAAACTGACACATCATTACCACCATCTTAGAAATCAACTCCACGGGTAGGTGGCTACCGGCAGTTGTATTGCTGAGGCTTGATTCTCCAATAGAAAACTCTGGGGGTTTAGCAAATGTAAATCCACCAATTTCAATTCGTTTGTTCTTATTTTTTTAAATATCATGAGCAACATCTAGTTATTTATCAGATTAATAAACACTGAAATTTCTTGTGAAAAGAAGTTTAACATGTGAAATTAGTAGGCAACCACTACTCTGCTTTCCCGGGAATAAAGCAGCAGCAGACTGGAGAGGACATACCTTCATCACGTCTTTTACATTCCTTACTGATGGGGAAAAAGTCTGTGTATAGCAAATACAAAATCAGTATACAGCAACTGCACAAAGGCCATTTGAGACCTAGTTAGTAAGCAAATCCCATGTAAACAGCTGTATTGAATTATTTGAGTTTCTTACACAAGTGATCAGCTTAGTTGTAAAAGACTTTTTAAAAACAAGCTTAATGACATTACAACAGCTCTATGTCAGAAGCTTCCCAAATGCAAATGAGCAACTACAAGAAAAGACTAGTTTCCTAGAACGAGAGCTGCTGCTCTCTGGCTCCAAACTAAAGTCATTGCCTCAGCAAGACTCGGAAGTCAAAGCAAGCTGGCGTTAAACAGATACTGGAGAGACTGAGAGAACACCAGGAGCTGCTTCAGAGACAGCCAAGGGATATCGCAGGGCAGTATATCTCAGGCGCCAAGGCACTCCCTCCCAGCCTTCCAGAGAGCAAAAGCCTTACCAAAAAAACCAGAACACAACACACACAGGACAACAGAAAAATGAAGAAAACAAACTTATCTACATATATCAAAATATGGATATTTATCTACGGTGCCAAATATGTTTTTCTTGGAAATATCTTCTTCTAAAATTTTAGTTAATTTTTGCAAGACGACAGCCAGGAACAAAACTGAAATCAGTGAATCTAACTCAAGCCATCTGAAATAAGCAGGAAAACTCCAGGCAAAGGCTTCTTCTGAATGTGAGTCCTATGATTTAACCCTGAAAGAGTGATACCCTGTGATACCCCAAAACAACCAACAGATACAGTCAAAATATTAGAATTGTCAGAAGTGCCAGAAGCTTACGAGAAACTTAATTTTATTAAGAAGAAAACAGGAGTAATTGGATCCAGCTGTTCCTTAGGCTGCTGAGGATTGTGTTTAGAGCAGAGTCCCCGGGGAGTACTACAGGTAGTCACATTCCTGGGCAAACACCAGCACAGCCCGGGCAAACACCGTGACTGGCAAAACCAGGCACGCAACACTGCATTTTCACAGCCCAGAGGTAGAAAGTTCTCTAAAGGGCACATGCAGCTGATCACAGAAATGCACGAGGGAAGGGTTTGATTTTGAGATAAACAGAAACTAGAATCTGTATATCAAAAAACTCCTAGCACCATAAGTTTTCATTAATTTCACATTTTTTTTTTTAAACAAAACACTTAGCTTTATTTCCAACTCTCTAAAAGAAAGTACTGAAGTTTAACTACGAACATGATTCCATAAAGCAAAGGCATTTCATTTCAATGGCAAAGCCAACTCGAGAGTTTTTCATATCTCTAGCACAAACATTCCTGCCTTTGCTAAATTGAAATATGACTTCCACACCTCTTAAATTTCAGCGTGTATATGTCTGAACTAAGTCTATGAAATTACCTTTCAAAAAAAGAAAAAAAACCAACCAACCCTCTCATAAAAATATCCTCCCTCAGCCCCAAATACCACGCTGCACTACCTGGAAGGTGAAAAGGAAAGAGAATGGACTTGAGCTGCCAGCCCTGCTAGGCACTGGGACCCCGGAGCCCTCAGCATCTCAATACAGGCAGGATTTACAAGACAAACAGAAAAGTCATGCTCCTGCTCCCACGCACTTGCTGCAAACAGAAGAGACAGAGTGCAGACCCATCCACTGCTAAGGCAGAGCCATAACCTGCTCTCCAGGAGCACGCGGTGCATGACAAGTGTAACTTCAGCCATAGGCAAGGACAACTCCTTCACCCTGTGCCACTAGCGATGCATCAGTCTGGAGCTACACCTATCCTTTGCCATCCACAGCAGGAGGTCGGTCAAGCACAGCTCTACTTCCAGTAGAGACCGATCTAAATGAAACACTTTTTCTAACAGCACTGAATGCATCCTAACCTTCCGTGAGTTAAGATGAGGGTGACAGTACCCTCACTTGAAGGAGCCACAGGGGCACCTCTCACTTCAGAGCGACTTCTTGCCTCTTCAGAGCTTTTACAGATTGCTCCTCAAACTTCTTGAGAGTGGATCCTTTTCAGCTGCCACTTAATTCCCTGGAATGAACTTCAGATATGATGGACATGAAAAGGAATAATAAATTACATGACGTACAATTTCCGATGTGCTGCATCCTGTTTCTCTTGTGTACCTGACCTTGAATCACAGCCTGTCCTAGATGGTAAGGACAGCCCACCCCGCTCTGTAATTCATTGCTCTACAGAATACCTGAATACACTGAAGTAAACTTTCACAGAAACAGAACATTTTTCCCAAGCTTATAGGAGAGATGCTGCTTTCTATAGGCAGGACTTTAGTCACTTCATTAGCTGCAACAATGCAAAACCCTCCATACACGCACACGTACTCCAACCAGGTCTCACTGACAAGGCAATAAACAATAGGAAGCAGAGCCTGATTCACATTTTAACCTATTGCCATTTCATACCAACAGAAAGCAATTTTATTACCATTTGTACATAAAGAAACTTGTGGGCATTAGTTCCATTAAGAGTGTAAAACTTAACCTTTATTCAGATCATTCTTTCTAAAGCATGACCTTATTTCACAACGACCTGAAGTACTTGAGCTGCTCAGCTGGCTTTTTCTGATGATGCTGAATTTGGAATTCTTCAAAAAGGCTTAAAAAAAAAAAAAATCATCAGAGGGTTGGAGGTGGCAGGGTATCCCTGGTGTAGGTGACTGAATACGTGACCAGTTTAGACAGAGTCCACTCTTGGAGGTCACTGTCTAACATTTTGGTTGAAATAAGATTTTTGAAGTCAGAAACACAATTAGAAAAGCTGTTTCAGTGCTCTTCTCATTCTTTCCTCATGTATTGAATAAGATTCCCTGAAAAAAAGGGTTTAAAAAACATGAAGAAGCTTTGAACACTAAACTCTGCCTCTGTTTAGACCTACAAATTATTCATTTTGCCTTCAAATATGATGTACATTCACTGTGAGGGTGCAGCATATAAATCACTAAGAAATATGCTCTTACTTTGCAACTTGGACATGAAGTCATTTGGATTGCTTTTAGAAAAATATACCATTTTTTTGTTAGTAGGGTCCCAAAGGAAATGCCATTTTAAAATTTGCATGTAAAATAACATTTCTAAGTTAAGAAGCTGAAGTGATTTTCTCTTCTGTTTTACTTATGTCTTTCTTCTCACCAGACACTATCAGTGACCCTGGCCAGAAGCAGCCCATATTGGCCCATCCCATGGCCCAGTAGGACACGATGGTGCCAGATCTGCACTGGGGACTCTCTGGAGAAAAACCTCATAGTTTTTCCTACAGCCGGCAACACGGCATATTGGGGCATTTCAGTTCTTTCAGAAGTAAATTTAGAAAAATCCTTTGAAGTACAGTCTGGCAGCTGCATAAAACCACTTCTTCAGAACAACAAAGAACCATAGTTTAGATGTCTCTAAGAGACAGAGCAGCAGCCCTAGCCCTGTCTGCAATTTGTACTTGTCACAGAGCAGCGGCAGGGGGGCGTTAATTCCCTGAGGGAGCACAAGCACTGTCCTCCTTTGAGGGTTTCTATTGAGAATAGGACATTCTAGAATGAATCTCAGGTAAAAGACACTGGTGACAACTCTCTATTGAAAGGAAGTATCTAAGTATCAGGAAACTCTTGGATGTAAACTCTGATGACTGGTGTTGCACCACTGAAGTTGATGAGAGTTTTGACTTTCACATTTATGAACCCAAACTCAGATGACTCTCCTTTTTTTTTTCCCCAGCATGCAAGTCATATAAGTCTTGCCAACAAGAGCTGCCAAAGAAGAATGCTGAACCAGTACTGGCTCTACAAAGAGTCCTGAAAACTGTAGATATATTAATCAAAGTGGTTTGCATAAGCTCAGAATACAAAATTGAGGGAGTTGATAATAGGCAAATGGATGTATTTGCTTGACCAGTCAAGAACCTCATTTCACCACAGCCAAAATGTCAGAGATTAATCAATCTTGATAATAAAAACAAGAAAAGGCACTCTCTTGCTCTCATTTATAAAAGTGAATGGATGTTAATAGTTTATGCCATTAGGAGGAAAAGTCAAATTCAACAGATTTAAAAAAAAAAAAAGAGAAAACCCAAAACGCAAAAAACCCATTGCAGCTACCACTGCTTTACATCAGTAAGCACTTGAGATGCCCGACAGCATTTTAAGCTCCACATCATCTTGTCTGGTCAGAGGTTAGGCTGCATGTTGGAAATGGAACAGTTTCCAGTGCCTCATAATGCCAGTACATCCACAATCGCTGCTCATGGGAAAGAGAAGCTAAGGGTAGAACTAAGAGAAAAGCAGCCACTATGTAGCCTGGGCAATAAACCATGTTACATCGACATACAGGATTTCCACCAGCAAAACTTGCTTTCTTGTACTGGAGTGACTTACTCCATTCTACTAATATTCATCAACTTGAAATTTATTACTATCTACGATTGAAGTTAAGAAACCAACATACTGAGAGGGATGTAATAAATTAAGCAGGAAACAGATCCCCCAAAATAATCCAGTTCACAGATGTTGTAGATGTTGAAAAAAAAAAGGAGGAAATACATTAGTCATTTAATGTCATATATAAGAGTAATGAGATGGAGTTGTGTAAAACCACATCTAGAACAGATCATTCCATTAGCCTGCTTAAAAATCACAATAGAAGAGTCATCCCAACTTGCTTTGTTTTTAATTAGTAAGTCCTTCCAAGTAAACAGCACCAAATAGGTAATATAATTTCACATATATTTCCTCTGAGAACAGTTTTGAAAATCCATTTATTGTTAAAGAATATCCTGGTGACAAAGGATCAAAATATATAACAAAATCAGGAATTCAGGGGATTTTCCAGTGTGATTAGGTAAAATACAAATACACTCCACCTCAAAGTATCCTCCCACCCAAAAATAAAAGGCAGTAAACTATCTGAAAAGCAAGCCTGCAATATTTTTGTGTCCATGTATATACCTGACTGCATCTGCTGTCACATTTTTTTTTCCCCCCAAAGAAACATCTGTTCCCTGATGTTTGGAATTATAATCTACAAATGTAGGCACTGACTGTGTCAAGGGACGTAATGTCAAAAAACTACAAGTATTAAATGATATGTTTTGTGTCCTGCTGTCAAAACTAAAAGCTCATCAGTAAATACATCATTTGGATTTTATCAATCCAGTCCTGGCATATCTTTGTCTGCAGATGAGCAAATACCGCCCAAATCCTTGACCTATGGAATTCATTAAGGACTTTGATGTTGACTGCAGTGGAAACAGGAGGCCATAGTCTATTTACCCCAGTTTTAGTAATAGTCTTTGCACACACGTAGTGAGCAAGATTTACTCTATGTTCCCCAGTGTTCACTGAACTTGATGTAAATCTTTACATTTTTCAGGTAAATGAGAAGAATATCATGCATTTTACCAACTTTTTGGATTGATCCTCAGAAATCAAACGTGTAATTCCTTATGGGAACAAGGCTACTTTTATATGGTAATTTTAAGATCTACGTGGCCCTGCTGTCATTTAAATCAAGCCACACCCTCACCTGCATGCCCATACTGATGTTCTGGCACTTCCCGCAGCAGAAAAATAACCCCGAAAACAATACACAACTGCAGCTCTGCATTATCCCTTATTCCAGTAATCAAGCTTCATCCTTCCCACTAATAAATAAAGAACTTCAGGAAACTTTAATATGAAGCTAAAAGTAAAATGAACACAACCTCAAGGGAAATTTCTTTGTGTACGCTGAAGTTTACTGCAAGACCAAACATGGATGGCACTAGGAGGACAGTCCCAGTTTACTTGACTAACAAATTATCCTTTTAACGGGAAGGGCTCATTTGCTTCTAGCAGAGTCACATTTAAGAAAGTCCTGAAGTGACGTAGTTGTGTGCCCTTGCGTGTAATTTCTTAACCTTTCTGAAGTGCAAAATTTGAATCTAAGACTGTCATTCTGCAATTAAAATAATTCTAAAATAGCTATCACACCATTTGTGCACAAGGAAGAAACTAAAGGTTACAAGGGCATCCTAAGATTTTTTTACTTATTTAACATTTGAGCCCTAACTTTTAAAAAACATGTAAGGCTGCACAGCAGTTTTTTTGACCTTGATATTATGAAGATAAAGGATTTTTCCTATGTATTTAGACTTTGCAAAATACTTATATTCAAGCTATCTACTACAACACCAATGAGCGACAAGACTCTACGTTATTTGAACGCTACTGTAATCTGCAGATAAATGCTGGAAAAAGGGAAGAGATCGCATATCAGCTCTCAGATTCATTTCGAGTGAGTATTCTGGAGCACAATGCCCAGAAGAAGCTGGAACATACCGCATTGATGAGCAACAGCCATTGATCCGGTGCACCCACTCTGAGACTGGCAATTAAAAGGGCAGGCTGCCCATCTAGCTGCTGCCATTCAGGAGGCAGAAGCCTAATTTCCTAAGTTTGGTTTCCATAACTTGTGCTTCTTAGAAGCATTCGATACCCTCTTCAAGGACTGAAAAGGATGTGCTTTGAGCTTGGCAAGAGACAACAATAATAAGGACAAACTGTGATTCCCGCTCTGCGAGCTGGTGTGGGGACATACGGTTACAGAGGGAGCCGCTTTACTCCACCGAGTTCCCTTTCACAGCTGACAGTTTGGAGAACGGCAAGGGAGCTGCTGCTCGCGCTCTTGCACAGATGGATGGGAAAAGGACACAGCCGACATCCCATACAGCAAGCTGAATTAAGAGTTAAACAGAGCCAAGAAGAGGCTTTATGGTGTTTACTCCCTCCCAGTAAGGGAAAATAGCTGAATTTTAATTCTCAGGCTGAAAATAGCTGAGTGTAATTGAACATTCCATAGCAGTGCTGCTACCAGATCGCTGCCAGGGCTCAGCCTCTCCTCAGCCACACACTCCATTTCCCTCACTGCGCCGGGCTGGGCTGGCGTGAACAGCACAGACACACAGACATCCAGGTTAGGGAAGTGATTCGGCAGAAAAACAACTCATCAGCAAAACACTATTGGTTAGTCACCTCCCCAATTTGGCTTGACATACAGCAGTACAAATTCCGCTACTGACAGGAGCGGAACGAAATGACAGCATGAGAAAGCAGAAGGGAGAAGGGGGGCACGGCTGCTGAAGCCAGAATTTCCATGAGGAGTTATTTGTCCCACTAGGCTTTAAGCTGTACCCCAGCTTGGCCACACTTGCTTCTCATTCTGCCCCTCTGCTCTGCTCTGGGGAGACCCCCTGCAGTGCTGCCTCCAGCTCTGGGGCACCAACAGCAGAAGGACACGGAGCAGTTGGAGCGGCACCAGAGGAGGCCACGGAGATGCTGGGAGGGCTGGAGCCCCTCTGCTGTGAGGACAGGCTGAGAGAGCTGGGAGGGTTCAGCCTGGAGAAGAGAAGGCTCCGGGGAGACCTTAAAGCCCCTGTCAGTACCTGAAGAGGGCCTACAAGAAAGCTGGGGCAGGACTCTCAATAAGGGAGGAAACTCCTGGAAGAAAGTTAGCTTTTGCCTGTGCTTTTAGACTTCCCACTGTGATATTCAAGCCTAACACATCCCACAACAGCCAGAAACAAAACACACCACCTTGAACAAAAAATGAGTTTAGGCGACCTTTCCCCATCTGTATCTACTTAACATGAAGAATAATTTTATTTAATGCTTTGAGTTGCCACATGTCTATCAGCTGCATTAATCATATGGTAGTCTTAAAGTTTCAAAAATTGTAATCTGAGCATTCTACAGCTGTGGAAATGAAAGCAATTTCTTAATTCACTTCTCCAACATAACTTTTGTAATTTTTGAAGGTACCTTCTGTTTTGGCGGTTCTGTTCTTGATTTGGTTGTCTGCTGGCAGACCTTGTGCAGATTAGTCTAGTATTACAATACTGGTATTTACACTAGTGCAAACAGCAAAATAGGACCAAGCAGCTGCTTTCTTTGTTGTTCCTATGCAAATGAAAGATAAGAGCTCAGCCACGTTAGGCTCCTTGTTCAGTCCCACAACCCAGAGTCAGTCTTTTCAAGGTAAAACTGCCTTCAGCTGGCGCAAATCCCAGTGTCTTATTCTGGCTTTACGGGGCTTTTCACTGCTACAGCTGTCAAATTAGTGACAGTTCAGTATGGCTTGTTGATGTGCACTCTCGAAAAAGTACGAACAAGGCTGAGACCATCTGATCTCATTTTTACTCCTTATACTGTTCTGAGCTGTCATACTGGATGTGTTTCTTCCTAACACTTCAGGGGAGTGAGAACTCCACAGTGGGTCTGAGAGGTTCAAGATAAGTTCATTAAGCCAATTTGTTAATCATCTCCATGAATTCTGCTCCCATTTCTTATGAGGCTTTGTGTAATAGATTTTACAAAACCTTAATGAAAATCTAATTAGAGCCAAAGGTCTTTGAAAAATTTCTTCCTCCTCTTCCCCCCGCCCTTTCCACCTCCCTTTTTTTTTTTTTCCTTTTAATTATGAATAGTAGGAAGGGACAAAAAGGGACAGTAAAGAAACACAGAACACTTCAGAATAAGCTTCAAATTATCAGCATTTTTCTTTCACATTCATGTGCATCCAGAGCAGACAAGTTGATAAAATTCTTGATGTTTCTATGGCCTGATATTCCACCACAGGAACTGCTATCATGGGAGCTGCTCGGACAATAGTCACAGCACTAGTCCTGCATCGCTATCCTTCAAATAGGTCAGTCCTCCACACTCGTGTGTCTTTAATCCCACAGCTCAATGTATTTGACCAAGATCTTCGTAATTACATACGTACACTTGGAGATAAAGAAAGCAGTACCAACCGAGCTAATCTATAGCTTTTGAAAAGGGTTTTCTGTTTGTTTGGTTTGGTTTTGGTATCTTGAATGCATATGTATTCTATGATTTTTGCATTTAAATTACTTTAGACTGCACAAAAAAGGTGATGAGTCAATGGATAAATAAAAACGTTACTATTCAAAGATGCATTTCAAGGATGCCACTACGTAGCTCTTGCTGGCCACACAGCTGACAGGGCAGCTGAGGATCAGTCCCATTCCAAAGTCATCTTAGTCATCCAGCCTTTCCTCCAGCCCTAAATCCTGCACCCAGCGTGGGGGTAGATATCTGAGCCTGCCAACACATACCGGGCCTCTCAAAACACTCACCCATGCGGGATACACATTGCGTAAGTAATCAAATTGGTTTTTAGGGAGGTAATAAACCACTTGTTAGGTAACTGTTCTAAACAGCCCAAAGAGTATTTCCATATGGAATGTACAGTTACACCTTTCATATTTTTTTCCCCACAGTTATTCCTCCCACAGCCTGTTTGAACAGGTGAGTAGTGATACTGGAAAGAGATAAAACTGCTGATTCTACCTACAAATTCTCAAGGGATGCCTTCACCCTGCCCCCCCGCAACCAATTCATTAAGAAAAAGAAAATTGCATAGGAATCAACTCAACTCAAACAATTAGTTGTACTACTTAAATCCACAGATTCAGTATCTCCAAGATACTGGTTTTGCAAGATATCAGTATTTTGCAATGGATTTAATTATCGTCAGCACAAAACATGACTCACCAATGCATATATGTACGCTATGAAATACAATTACTTCAAGTATTTTTTAGGTAAATATGAAGGTGAAAGGGGTTCTATATAACATAATTCTATGTGTCTTTTGAGTCTTACTCAAAAATAGAAGCACAAAGGAATTCCTTTTCAACACTTGCCTCTTTCACTTAATACCTTTGTTTCTAAACGCACAAACATAAAGAGTCTTTAAGAACACAAATTGCTTTGGGGGGTTGGGTTTTTTTGTTTGTTTGGCGTTTTTTGTTGGTTTTTTTGTTTGTTTCCTTCCCCCTAGAAATACACCTGTGTGATACAGGGATTTTGGTTGGTTAGTTGTTTTCTTTGGCCCCTGAAAAAGCTAGGTTTTTCAGCAAGTTTTAATGATGAAGAGATGAAGCTTGGCTACTAAGTAGACTCTTCAAAAAAACCCCAAATTTGCATTTACAATACAAATGCAGCAACCTTGGTATTGCTTATTATGAAGTATGAAGAAATAGAGGGAAAAGAGAACTGCAAGCCATTACACCTCACCTAAACAGTATGCAAGATGTCAAAGACCTGAAGGGACTAAAATAATTAAATCAATTTGTACTATGATTCAATAGAAACAAATGACAAATGGTTTCAGCTGAAAAGAACAAAGAAATGTACCAACAGGGAACCAAATCCTGAGGTCTTTGTTCACTCTTAATCTGGCAACTCCCACTGAGATCAACTGACTTTGCTTGAAGATGCGACAAGTTTAAATTGAACAAGGCCGTTAGGATTTTCCCCGTGAATAGACTCTATACAGGAGCACCACACACGCCGAGCTGTATGTCATACTGGATAATACACTGAATACAAGTTAACAATGAAACACCGTCACATGAAAAGTGAATGCTATTTAGGTCACAGCACTAAGTATGTAAAATAAGCACGATTACCCAAGTCCCATTAGATCTCAGTCAGAGCGCGGGTGTTGTGGAACAGCCCGCTTAGGAGACGGACAGATCAGAGGGAGTTCAGAGAAAAGCATCTAGGATGATAAAAGGTTTGGAAAATACGAACTGTACTCTGAGAAAACACCACATGTTCAGAAAACTTTAGAAAGACAGTAAATGGAAAAAGTAAGGAAGTCACCGCAACAAAGTTGTCAAGGTTCAACTCGATAAAATTATTTGCTAAACCTTTTCTAGCATGAAAAAAGTTACTTGTGCCATGCAGCAAAATACATAATATGAATGAATAATATTCATCTACTGCCCAAACTTTTGCAGTTCAGTGGTTAATTTGTAAATTAAGACTATTAGTTGGTGTTAATCTCCCCATCCCACCCAAGACACCAATTATACAGATCGAGTAACACAACATTTTTCTGGAAATAATGCTACAGAAGACCAAGGTTATGACTGGAACCTACTAACTTCACTTTCTGCCATGCTACCCAGATTTTCAAGATTTATAAAATCTCAGATGTTTAAAAGCTCCTTTGAGCATGTTTTTGAAAGTCCTGAATGAACGGACTCATTATGGCAGAGTATTATTTGAGTGCTGGAAAAGCAGAGCCTTACATTTACACTCAAGTTCAGCCCGTTTAACTCATCAGAAAGGGGTGATGGGGGGTGCGTCAATACTGTCACCGTGCAGTCCAGCACCGCGCCATTAACCCGGCCTAATCCAGCCCAGCTCCCTAAAGAAACTGCACCACCATGCCAGCACAGTGCTGCCGCTCAGCTAATTAAAGACAGAAAAGAAGGAAGGAGGGACAGAAGACAGGCTAATTAGATCACAAGGAGCATCCCACTGACATGTCAATACTGGTTCCTGGATTTCGCAAATGGCTCTGCAGAGAGATGCACTGCACAGTGAAACAGGAGAGGGGCTCCTTTTCCAGGAATAAACTGATGGGCAATAAGAAAGCTTTCTAATGAGGTAAGAGGAAGCAAAGAGGATACTGAATCCAAACAAAAATCAAACTGGATTAAGACACGGCTTTTAAGAGTAAGGGCGAGCAACCAGTGGAGCAAACTACAGAGAGAGACGATTAGAAGACTTCAAGACATGATTTCTTCCCCCCAAGGCTGTGAGATGCAAACTCACATCCAGATATCCAGCTGAGCTCCACACAGCGATAACTTATGGACTAAGTCATATAAGAGGTCATAATAGATTTTCTTCACCCTTCTGGCCTTAATACTTACTAACCTAAATTAAAAATGTATTTGATGATAACTGCAGATCTGGAAAAATACACATCTTTGTTACATTGACTGCAATCATGGGTGAAGTGACATACTGCTTTTTAAGTGCCCTTTCAACTGAATACCAGAATACAACTTTGTGTGGGAGGAAAATTGAGAACACTGCAATATGCATGATAGGAACAAACAGCAGCTGTCTACACATACACAAAAGCCCAACGCCAAATTATAGCACAGGATACCAGGCTGCCCCCTTTCCTTGCTGTAATTTACTTTCTACGTGCAGTAGCGTGAAATGAGGAGGTACTGGAGGACACAATGTTGGCAGTGCACAAGCAAAACACTTATTTCTCTAGGTGTGGATGAAAAATTGTATTATTTATACAGTAGCGATGACACAGAAGGCATTATGATAATAAGAGACTATTTCAGGATACGTGCAAACCAAACAACACGGCGCTATGGCCACTTTGCTACTTTACTAGGACTTGAGTGGCTGAAGTTTGTTACACCTTTTTCTCAGCATTTCAGAAAGTATTCTCTGTTTATTGTGTGTAGACTTATATTGGCACCCCCAGTGGGATTTTAATTTGCCGTGCTAAAGCAGTCTGCTTGTCAGGTAGCTTTTCAGTCACCAAGCCAAGCAAGCGAAAGGCAGAGGAAACTGAGCACCTAACTCCCTCAGGCACACTAAGAAGAAAAAATGTATTCTGCTTTTCTGCTTAGGTTAAACCAGGGCTGCTACAGGAAGGGCAAAAATACAAAAACCTGTGCCCTCTCTTTATTACATAAGGTAGGGAAATGCAGTTCTCCCCAGTTCTTGACTTGCTTCAAGCAGATGGTTGTACTATGAAAAGAGCAGAACAAACGGTTTTGTTTTCTTAGCAGCATTTTCTTCAACCCACATTCGTAAGCACAAGAGTCAGGAAAGAGCATTCAACACTCCCAAAGGCTGGATCACTTCTCCCATATTAATCATTCATGTTATTCCTCATTACTATTTCTAGGTTCAATATTCAGAAGAAATATATTCTTATTCTGATTTGTCTTCTGGGGTAGTTTTGCACAAAGGTTCAAGTATTTTTGTGGCAATATTTTGTATCCACAAAGGTACAATTCAGGGTATCTGCATCTTGATTTGTACCTACCGTATGATAGGCACAAAACCCCAGAGCTTATGTTCCCAAGTGACTGAGTGACAGAACAAGTTCAAGTTTTAAACTTGAAAACTATACTCATAAAGGGAAATCTGTGTTGAAAAAAGTTTCCCATAATCCTGTTCATATTCTGTTCAGCACTGGGATTAACTCAGTTTTAAAATTAGGTCTGACCTAGGCCTTCGAGTTGCGATCAGTGCTATAGTACACGCATCTTGTGAAACTACTTCCTCAATTTCAGTAAAGGACCTTTTACCAAAAAACAGGTGTTCATATTTCTAGGGATGCAAATTAGCAATTTTATAGTTCCTTTAACATTTTAAGTGCAAAACCAAAGGCTTGGATCCA
The DNA here is from genome assembly GCF_963924245.1 of Chroicocephalus ridibundus. Lineage (NCBI taxonomy): Eukaryota > Metazoa > Chordata > Aves > Charadriiformes > Laridae > Chroicocephalus > Chroicocephalus ridibundus. Next base: position 85,799,963 of record NC_086287.1, on the reverse strand, counting down.
AGGAAATATTTCATTATTTTATTTTTACCACCAAATTACAGATAATAATCTGCATCTTTTAAACATCTATCCTATAATAAACAGAAGTATAAATCGGGTCCTCTGACAGATCTTGCAAGACCAAACAAAAATCTCATTTCAATTATTTTACACAAGTGAAAAGTACATACCAGATACACTACATATATATTAAACAAACACAGTAATTTTAGCAGAATGTGTAATCAGAAGTTTCAGTTTTCTCTAAACAAACAGCCTGGTGGTAAGACATGTAAGCTTTAGAACACTATTAAATATAACTGTCAAAATACAAAAACAATAATTCCATTCTCTCAAGTAGGAACTATGTGATTTAGGAAAATAAACACAGAGTTAAGTATATGATTTTAGGTACAGATATTTGATTTTTTCCAAGATCCATATTTCTAGCATGACCACCTCTACAGCCAAGAAAGTCTACAAAATTCCAGTTGGCATATTTAGGCTAAACCAGCAGCACCATGGAGGGCTCTGGAGCAGCCCACATAACATTTCAGAGCAAGGCAAGCAAGGCTCTTGAAACTGGACACACGAACTTCTCACCTGCTACAGCTCATTTTCCGCCATACATCACAACTGTTCCCCAAAAAAACCCCTTTGCTTCTGACAATACTATTTCCATGTCAATTTAGATCTACATCCTGTTGTGCAGTCTAAAAACAAACAAACAAAAAAATCCAAACAAACAAAAACCACCCAAAGAACAAACCACATCAACCAAGCAGAAAACCCAACCCAAACTATTTCCCATCTCACTAATCCTGTAGGGCAAGACCTGCAACAGCTGGTATTCCTGGCTTTGTTACAGTCTATAAAGCAAAATAAACCAAAAATCAATACTAAAACGCAGTTTTAAAAGCTAAGGGACAGGAATTTCCCTTTGAATTTAAGACAATTACTCTTTCTTAAAGGAAAAAAAAAAGAGAAAGATAGCAAACTTTGGTTCCTTATAGTTCTGACTTAAGACAAATGCTGAGACAAGACCCAGAATAAGTATCCAGGCTTTTCCGAGATTCCCAGATGCAGCTTAGATTTGTGCTGTCATCTGCTAGCAGCGCACATTTTCATTTTAATAAATATCTTACCTTTGTGCATTCACATGCATGCATGTATCATGGACAGTTTCCCTTATTTTGATTACATATTATTCAGTCTTCTGCAAATCAGCAAAATGTGCACACACAGAAGACCTATATAAAACAGATCCACAAAGGAATGAAACTGAAATCTCACAGTGAAAATGGGGGGAAAATGTGAGTTGCATTTTTTCCAGACAAAAAGCAATAATTCTCATTTTTATTCTTAGGTATTAACATGTACTTATGCAACATCTTCACTATGATTTTAGTAATTCAGCACTAGAAAGGCAAAAGGCCAGATAATCAACATTGCTGCTGCTTGCAACTATTTCCAGAACTAACGTCACACAGCGTTATCAGTTGCTACTTCATTAAGTTATTTTAAAGACTACCTGCTGGTACAGTAACCATCCTTTATTCACAACATATTTCAAGTAACATATGATGAATATTTTCAGTAGCTTTTTGTATATCAGAAGTTTCCTGGGAAGTTCTCTTGACAAATTTTATATACTTTGTAGTATACCATGTATATGCTAAGTATACCTTTAGAAAAAGCTTAGAAATAAACCCACTTTTCAAAAAAACACAAAACCCTGAATTAATCCCAACAAGTCCTTTCAGAAACTCAATGAAGTGCTGCTTGTACCATAATTTCCATAGGTCAGATGGGATGTTTTAACAGTTATAAATGAGCTTCTCAAACTTGATGCATCATCAAGCTGGAAAACCCATTTGTTAATAACAGGGGAAAACACAAACACGAGCAGTCCAGCAGAAAAAGGCATATCCCAAGCTAAACAAAACTGTGTAACGTTGTTTGTACTGTTATCAACATTGTATTAAAGCAATGAAGATGTATTAAAACACTGCAAAAGGGGAACAGCAGAAAACGAGATGGACCACAATGGTAAAAAGACAGCTAGATTTAGACATACAGCTGGTGCCAATTTTTAAAGCCTAATTTTTAGGTTGCATTGAGCTACAGTCTTACAAGATATAGCTCTTGCATATGACGGCTGCTCTCTGTAACCATTCAGAAGGTGAGTCACCCCTACCCACGGAGAATCAATAAGATCCAGGAGTTCACAGCATTATTACATTTTCAATTTCTGTCCAAGTGAAAGTACGTGATCCCATACGCTCTAGATTTCAAAAAGCCATTACATTAAATCAAAGCCCAAAGAAAGCAGATTAAATACAAATAACAAAGTATTTTAATAGAACTTTGAAGGAGGGCAAGAGAGTCTTCAAATTTGTAGTTTTTAGTTGTTCAACCTGTCGTTCAAAACTCCGAGGAGAAATGCAAAACTTGCATATGGATAGTACTGCAAGTATAGCGACATCAGCACAGCAATTACTTAGGTCTACTGAACAAAACCTGGCAGGAATGAGGAAAGAGCACACCTTTTAACTGCAAAACACTATGGAATGATACAGACCACAAGGCCATCTCTCCGGTTAGCAACAGTATTGGTGACTAACACATCAGAATTCTTCATGGTGTTCACTCTGTTACTTTATGGGTTTAGCAAATTTTGCTGCAGCAAGATCCTCTTATCCCCATAACAAAATTAGGATCTCATTTTATCTAATTTATCATTTATTTCTTAATTTTCAGGCCAGCTGTTGCAGTTTCACAGCAGATAATTCATTGTTCTGTGTTGCCTAACAAATCAGCTTTGGACACTGTTCAATCATTGCAGCAAAGGCTGCTCGGGCTTCAACGGTTGGATCTGTTGCACCAATAGAGAATAACCAGATAAAAGGGAGAAACCTGCCTAATGTCTCGGTGCCACTTTGATACAGCTAGACAACGGCCAACATGCCTCTGCCGACTCCTCTCTGGGATGCTTTAAAGTACGTTTACTCTTTTAAACACATTCTCTTAATTAAGTGAAACACTACTCCTTATGAGAAATCTGTTGAAGTCAGGAAGAAGCCCTCCTCGCGCTCTTGCTCTCTTGACAGTGTCAGGCCAGTGATCTCCAGTAAGCTCTGCAGCACTGCTTGCACTATTCCTCACTAAAACACTGATCAGACTGCATCTGAACTTGTAATCCATGGCAATCTAGGGAAGGTAAAATAACTGGGAAAAACAAAGAAAGGGAAAAATTTGACAGAACAAAGACTACAGAAGAGAGAAGGAGCTCTGCACCCTAGGTACAATCTAAAAGCTATACAGAGTTCTAAATTATTTTTACTAGGTTGATCCCTGAACAATCTTGTGACTGAGCACACATCAAACACAAAGCAACACAAGCATAAAAAGAGACATTGACAGAATTCTTCTGCGACAGATATTTCAGGAGGTTGTGGAGCTAGGTTTGTGGGGTTTCTTTGGTAATTCCATTATCAGGAAGTCTTACACAAGAGATAGCGTACCACGCATTATACTCTATAATAAAATTTGCCAAAGACTTTTATTTTTAGTGAGGACATCACCTGTCTGACAAAAACCTGAAGGAATGAGATTCTGGAATGCTGTATCTATCCAGTCAGAAGTTCTTATGGGACTAGATTTGAAAGGAGCCTCAGAGAATTAATCTGTAGTATCAGCAGATGCTCAGGAAGGAGTACTCTGTATGGATGGGAGAACACACAGGAACAGCAATCCAATATGCCTAAGCACTAACATCTCTTTCCTGGGAGTTTTGGACCAGTGAGCCCACAGGAATGCAGCAGATAAATAGCCCAGCTTAAAGTTGCATGAAGGAATTCAGGTAGATAGGCAGAGTCTACACACCTGACATCCTAATCAGCCTGCTCAGAATGTTTTCTGTAGTGACTGTTGCAAATAGTAATGAAATGATATACAAAACAAGCCAACTGCTGAGCTGCTTTCTCTTTTTGCCATGCATCTCGCAGCCGGGTAGGTAGCCACGCACAAAAAGTTACAGCCCTAAGAAAGGCCCTGCCCAACTTCCTCCCTCTATGCTGGTCCCCTGGCAGTTCTCCTTGGGCCTCAGTTCCTGTGCTGCCCTGTCACTTCTCCAACTGCCAGCACCGCTGTGCACTCCCTCTGGCTTTCTCTCTGCTGCCTCCCGAGGGTCCCTGACCTCCCAGCTCCATCCTGCACTCAACCCCTGCACCTCTTCTGCTGCTCCTCGCTTGGGTTGTAATTTCCCCAGGGACAACTGACCCACTTACAAACTACGCTCTCAAAAGTCAAAAGGAAAACTAAACCCACTTAATTTATAGACAAGCTTCTAAAGAGTTTGACAGGAGAGCTGATGAGTGTACGGCACATATTTCTGAACAAACACAACGTTAAAAAAGTGATCGGTTCCCATTTCCAGGATGGGGTTTCCCTGGCAGGCAGGTACCACGCCGCCAGGGCACTGCTCGTGCTGCTGGTGCCACAGCAGCGCTAACAGCCTGTACGATATTAACCATGCATGGCTGAGAATTTTATGAGATTTAAACCTGAGAAAGATTGAAATGCTGCTGATTGGTTCTGGGTGCTTGGTAGGCATGACAACTTCTTTTGTGATTAATTCTAACAATAACTTAGTTTTAGGATCCTCTAACATAAAAGTCTTGGCTGCTACAATATTAAATAAGAGATAAATCCAAGGAAATGTATCTGTTACTAAATCTTTTCTTTTTTTAAAATCATCTTCATAATATTGCTAGATTAAGATCTCAATTTAGAAAGCACTAACGCATCTGGAAACGTTATCATTTTTGTCAGGATACAGCAAAAGGATTTTATGATTACTAGAACCAGTTTTGGATAACTGTGTACTGTATTTTTGGACTGAAATTCTCTAGTTACTGTACATTAAGGCCAAAATTTTACAGCTGCTTCACAATTTGAGCAAAATTCCAAAAGAGCAATAGCTGTAGCCATCACGACTCAAGACCCTCTTCATCAAGCACAGCCCTCCTGTGCTTGCGCCCATATTGTAATTTGGAAATTCAAAGCTGACCATACAGCTTTGTACCTTCCTTAGAGACTTGCTGCCCAAGCCATAGCAAAATTATAGCTACAATTAATTCGATGCAAATTATATTATAGGCATCAGTGAGGACAGAGCTTCAGCCCTGAAACAGACAACAGAGACTCCTCTACATACTGGCTTATTTGTTTTCACCTTTCTACTAGCATTTCTCCCTATACACGTTATCTTTGTAACCACCGAGTGTAGCAATGCCTTTCCTCCCTCTGCATGCTGACATCTGGAATTCAACTTTCAAATTAAAAAAGAAAGCGATCAGTGGTTGGGAGAAAACCCCCCATACGGAATACAAGAACAGAAGTGAAGATTACTGACTGGAAGCATTATAAATGAAGAGTAAACAAACACAAGTCTGCATCACTGGAGGCAAAATTAAAACATAGTTGATTAAGACAGTTTCTGTGTGGCACAAACATACTGGGAAAATTCAGCTAGGAGCAAAATATCTGACAGCTTTGACAAGCTGAAGAGGCTGAACATATTACTAATTGTAGGTGCCCCTGTATCTCTACTGTCATCTAGAGTCCAACTTAATAAAATACCATGAAAGCTGGGGAAGCTGAGGCATAAGGGAAGGTCCCCAACTTCCACCCTGCGGAGAGGGAATGGCAGAGCTGATAATTGGCTTTAGATGTTTTTAAACCACATCAATGAGACTTCTCAGAAAATGTCCATTACAAACCAAGGTGACAGGACCCACAGAAGGCAAAGTTAACAGGGGACCGCACTTCTTCAGTTCAGTTTCTTAAGAACTTTGGCAATTGCGCCACCTGCACCCTCCCTTCCCAGTACATTCAGAGCCTGCTGGCCAACATTAAACAACATCACATACCCTAACGAAAGAGATGCTTATGATAAATACATGGGTCTTACGTTTTAAATAGTAAAGATACACATCTATGTGAACCACTATTTGCTGCCCTACAGAGAGAATAGAAGAGTGAAGTAGAGAAAAAAAAAAAGAAAAAACTGTATAATTAATAGCTCAAAGCAATGTCTTGTTCAGAGATGGTAAGTGCAGAGGAAGGTTCATTAGGAGAAATTACTGAGGCAGAAACACCATGGTGATCGAGGAATTTTTTGGTTTACAGATAGTTTAGAGATAACGAGAAATTAAATAGGTAAGGAATGGTTTCTCACATACAATTTCTTACTTATAGTCTTACCTATATTTCTTATGTAAAAATAAACAATGCTATTTCAAACTTTACATTTTTATTTCTTAATACATACAAGAGATTAGTTGTTTTATTATGACAAAGTAGTTAACCATATTTCAAGGAAAATTAAGTTTCTTCTTTTAAACTCTAGTAACAGGTAACTGAAGTGTGAACTGCTGTCAAAACATGCTGACCAAAACATGCTGTCTTTAAATAGCATTTGCTGCTAAATGCAGGTTTCAAAAGAACTGGACATTCAAAGTACAGACTGGTCTAGTTTGTCCAGAGGGTAGAATGCAATCGAGCTGCTGTTACCTTGAGTTCTGAACAGCCTTCCCCTTCTTCCCAATTTAAATTGGAAGTGCAATAGGGATTAAAATAAACAAGCATATTAATTCGATTTCAGTGCAACTACTGAACTACAATACTCCTACTGATATATTCTGGGAAGGGATTATAAAAAGGCTTTATTTGAAAGCAGCAACAAGGAGAAACAGTAATTGCTAACTAAGTCCTTTCTCCCCGGCACCCCTGTAAGGTTTAACTTTCCTGCATTACATGTTTGTACTTGTCTGTGCTCCGACTCCTGCTGTGCCACCAGCTCCCAGCACAGCACGCAATGTTAGTGTCACCTGTAGCAAGGCTGCGCACTGCCAACATTTAGAGAAGCACTGAAGCCCGTGAACAAAACAAATTGGCGGAGGGAAGGGGGATTAAAAAAAAATTTAAAAAGAAAAATCACTTAAAGTAATTGTGAACACTCCCTTGGAAAGGCAGGACAACACTAATTATATGCTGCAACCTGTATGAAAACCAGGATGAGTACAGCAAGCCCCTGCCTCTGCATTTAAGCCTTCTGACTGAAGTGAGCACGAATGGCACAGGTCACACCATCGTTTTCAGCAAAATCAGATACTTAAATAAAATTCAGCTTTTTGTTATAACCTTCACGTCCAGAACAAAGAAAAACTATTTAAAGAGATGAGTAAAGCTTGAGAGATAATGGAGGATTGCCTCTGACCAGAGCCCGCAAAAGGAGGAGGGAAGTGTGACAGGGCAGGAGGAAGACTCTGGGAACCTTTACTAACAGCGTGTGAGGTTGGTGCTTGCTCTGCTCACAGAGGTCCGTCTCCCTCGCAGAGCTCCACGGTGAGGCCACCCACTGAAAGCTCTCAGTTTTGAAATCGTCTTCAGCCAGTGTTTGGCTACAACATTCAAGCGCGTGAACAGCAAAACTCGAGAGACAATGTTATACTGCTCAGAGTTTTTCCCTAAGGAATGCAGGTGGGATCAGCCAGTACACAAGAATACACAAGAATAAATAACTTTTTTTTTTCTCTCTAGCAGATTAAATCCTTTCCTGAGATAGTAAGCATTAAGATAAACTGTTAAGCTGTTCAGTTGCACTTCCTAGTGTCCATAATTGTTTCATTCAAAAGACTGGAAAGGGAAAAAAAGGTCACTTTATGCTTTTGGTCAAAAACCAAAACAACACTAGCCAAAACAAAACCAAAAACCAAACCCCCAAAACCAACAACCCTTAAGCAAGGGGTTTGTGTTAACTGTCCTATGAGAAACACAAAGCATTGCAACCGGCCCGAAATTGGCAGAGGTGAGGTACTGCACCTTGTTTTAAATAGTCTTAAGGGCTTTCAGACCTAAGGAAACTATTTCATATTACTAATACAATGCAGTTCCTTATATGTCTTTAATAAGATGAGAATTCACCATAAAACCTTAGTCACATATGACTTTTAATTTCTCCCACACTCCGTGAACAAGCTTATAATCATCACTTATCACTGTATAATTCACTAATTTTGTTACTAATACGCAGGTGATAAATAACGTTGAGCTCCTCTAACATTTTCATATGTAGAATTGAAAACCTATTGGTAGGAAAAGCAGTGTCGATATCCTCTTGCTGTAAAAGAAGAAGTGACACAAGTGGCTTGCCCGTAAATAGATGGCCTCACCCACACTCAGGTGGCCAACAGCAGCGCTAGAACATTTGGTTTTGTGACAAAACTCCAGTATGTTTTGTTCACTATGCTAGACTGCCTTCCAGCTCTGTGCTGCTTTCTAGTCAAGCACAGGCTTCAGTATTAGAACAACTTGAGATGTAAAGAAAAAACAGCTCCAAGTGATGCCACGAGCCAAAGCTATCCTGCACGGACAACAGGCAGAAGGTTCAGAATTCCTGAGCTCCAAAACGCTTGTTGGGAGTGGAATGGTTTTGACCTTTGGATTCAAAATTGAGGTAAACCCTCCACTAATCATCACCACAGGGCTTTCCCAGGCATGGACCAACATGGACTTGTCTCCACTCCTGAACGTCTAGACAGGTAACACATTTGGCCTCCCAGACATCTAGAACTGTGCGCTCTCCTTTTGATTGAGAAACTAAAACTTGAATATCCACTTTTTTGTTATTTTATGGCAAGTCTCTACAATACATCTGGCCAACAACAGTCTTACATGAACAGTAGTTATAGAGCAAGAAGATGTTCCTTTCCTGATGAGGCAGAAGTTGGTAAAAGCCTGCTACACCAGTGCTGTACTAGTTGATGCTGCTTACCTGCCAAGCACAAAACCCAATCCTGGAAGTTCAAAACTGCAGATTTCCAGTTGCTTGAAGCACACAGACGTTTCAGTGAGTAGAAACAAGATGACAGATGTAAGCACATCCTTCTGTGGCCTCACATATTTCCTGGCTTGTTGTGGTTTTTTGCTGGGCATTTGGAGGGCCTGGGGTGGCTGAAAGAACAACTTTGTTGAAAGAAGCTCTTCCACAACAGGTTAGATTCACTGACACCTGACAATGTTTGGAGGGGAGCCGGGCTATGTTGGGTAGTCAGCTAACACGGTAATGTCAAATGGTCACAGACCCTGACATCAGCTGCGGTCCAACAACGAGATCAGTATTAGCACTGCGGAGGCACAGGCAGCATGTGCGCTCAGTAACAACTCAACTGCACAGCTGAAAACACAGTAATGGATTCTTTAAGAATACATACATTTGTATCAGTAAATGCAAAATAGAAAACCAATTCCATGTGTTAAGTGTGTAAAATCCCAGTTATTCATTGAATAGTAGATTATGACCTTATATGCAAAATAAGTTGTGTTCATCCATTTTTAATGGAGCACGGTAGCCTTTGCAGTCTTTCTATGTCCCACAGAGTGCTGGAGGCCACTTTGTCAAGTCCTGGTAAAGGTCAGTTAGTTAAAATCAGACCTTTTCTGGTTTTCTTTTCATATGTCTGGCACAGCTTTTTTCTTTTTTTGGTACGAAATGGGTGAAATTTATGCTTGCTGTGACTTCTTACAGAGAGTGAACCTTTTCATGCAAGTAGTGAGGACAGATGAATTACGTGGTATAGGCTTCACACTCACATATTATATGGGGGGAGTTAATCAGCTGGGATCCTTTACTGCAAAGCAGAGATTTCAAAGACCTAAGAAAAACTTCTGTTGCCTTAATCATTGACTTCTGGCAGTTGCTTTTTCTCAGATATCAGACAACTGGAGACACAGCACATAAATGAAGCAGAAGAAAACCTCAAAGATCAAGAACATTTCTACAGATTAGTTGAGAGCCATGAACATTTTAGACTTTTTACATTCCTGGCAGGATCCTTTTCTCAGAGTGCAAACACTTCCACTTTCTCTTCCCAGTGTCGCCAGATGCCATTTTCCCCTGGTTCTCAACTCCTCCATCTTCTTCACAACTGCAGTTTAACTACACCAGCAAATTAATGAATCAACCCTGTTTCCACCTACTGCTCAAAGCACAACATTAAACATGAAGGACTTCCTGACTGCTATGCAAAGATTTCCCTTGCACCAAAAAAAAAAAAACCACCCAAAAAAAACCCCACAAACAAACAACAAAAACCAAACCTGTAAAACGCACAACTGTCACTCCAAAGACAGTAAAGGTTTCTAAACAACAGTTACCTCCATCATTAACTGAGTGTTTAACTAACAGCACCTGGGGTACACTGTTCACACAATGTCTTTCAATTTGTAAGGACAAAGTAGTCCATATGTTACCAAGTCTTAACTTTAGCCTAAGGAATTATTATTTGTGCATGTACGCCTACACATTTCCCTTGAAGTTCTTCTAAGTTGTGATTTGATACCAGGTCTGCACATACCAGTTGTGGAGTCAGAAGAGAACAAAAAAAAAAAAAAAAAAAAACACAAAAACTTTTACTTCCTTCTGTACTGTTGCATTGCTCTTCAGTGTGACATGCACTATATTCTCTTTATTTCACCTGCAATGCTTTCCCTTCACCATACCAGACAGGGCTTTCTAAACCTAGCATAGTGATTTTAATGAGTCCTACATGTAATTACAACTTGGTCAGTATATAAAGACATTATCCAAAATTCTGCCTGATATTTTTCATAAAAAGAAAGTCTTTTGTTACACCCTAACATTTCTAATGTATTTCTAATCATTTTCTAAACCCTGAATAGATACAAGCGTGTCTGAAAGTCTCTGGAGAAAAAGAAAGCCAAATGATTAAACACTTGAAAACACCCAGCAATTTGGAAATAGAATCCTGCTAAAATAAATCAATGTGAAAATACACATTTCCAATCACTATTATTATTAGCTTAAGGTTGCTTCTGAAATCATCTCGCCCATGCCTAAATCTCACAAAATTCTAGTATTAATAGTACAGCACTTTATCAATCAAGTATGTACATGCATATGCTTGCCTTACTTCTTGTACATTAGACAGGCAGCCTGCCCTTAGTTGCTGAAGCTATAGAGCGTATTAGCTGGGCAAGAAAACGCATCTAGACTACCTGATCACAGCCTGCATGTGTTGGTGCATTTCCAAACGCAAGGTAGTTCTAAAGCAAATCATCAAATCTGGATTCCTTAAGCACAAGCCAACACCATGCTTTTGAACTGTCATGCGATTAAAATGCAGCTGCTGAAAATTTAATATTGTAGGCAAGCTGTATCACAAAGTGGCTTGACATCGCTGGTCCTGAATTATTTGAAGCAGACAGAGTTAATAATAGAAGAGATTTCATATGGTTACACCAGTTCAGCAGAGATCAAATGCCTGTAAATGTATCCCAATTTGCTCAAAGGGCGAGTGTTTCCTACCCGCCTGCTGGTAGAGACTGACCAAAAGAGAGAACTTCCTCACTTCAGAAGTCGCTCCTGCAGTTACTCGTTTTTATCTTTGCCATATTAAAAACACTTCAGTTCTTTTGACTGCAAAAAAAGAAACCATCATTAGCACTACCTAGTACTTTAGATAGAACAATAGTTTAAAGAAAAAAAAAACTGAAATCCCACAAACCTCAAATATCTGGTTACTACCTGGGGGCCTGAACTTACAACTAACAGTCGGTTTCTGGGCCTCGGTACCCCGGGAGCAGCCTGAAGTACTAAAGCTGCATCTCCTTCAGCACGCTGCACCAAAGAGCCACAGCCTGCCACCACTTCGCAGAGCAATGCCGGCATGCAGAGACACAGCCAAACCTCCTGCTTCTGGGGACAAGTCTTGGGCCTTAACAGACTTAACAGCTAAGGTAGAGAGATCTTCAGAGGCTTGACAAATGTTTGTAGGACTTATGGTACTAACTCTTCCCATCCATTTACATCACAGACATCTGTTTAGTTGGAGACTTGTGGCTTGATGAATTCATTTATTATTTCAAATGCATTCAAAAATAGGATAATTGACATTTTACACTGTAACTATTCACCAGTTTGTCATTACTATGCATTTTAATTAACATGAATACCTAAAGCTTGGGATTGAAGAGAGCGCTAAGTCATATTAAAGTCAATAACTGTCATGCTTCAGTTCAAATTCAGACACAGAACAAAACTAGACATGTCTATCAAAGCTGACATTTCAACAATACTAGTTAAAGGGGACAGTACCAATTCAGTATTTTTAAAGATGCTTGCACGAAAGTAGAGAGCAGTGTTCAATAAAAAAACAAATTTAGGTCAAGCGCAGTACTGCTACATGTTACACTAAGTACTATTAAACTTCACTTAAACCATATAAATCTAGAAGTAAACACAACTCCATCCAATTTCCAGTTAACCACTCCTGAAATCATAAAGGGGTTGTAGCTCAGCCATACACAGCGCTTTCCACATAAGGGGTTCTCCTTTTCTGTGGTAGTAGGGTTAGCTCTGAGCTGACACATTTAGATTAGAAATAAACCAAAACAAAACCCTACCACACCCCACACCCACTAACACACCATCCTACACCTCCTGAAGTGATCTAGGAAGGAATGCCGACTATACACTTTAGGCACCATCTGTTTACATCTCGCCTTTTAGTTGCCCTAAGTCAGCCTTCCTTTGCTGAAATCTAAGTATATCCTTCAGGAAACCCTTTAGCTTTTACTCATGGACACTGCAATTCCATTCCAGTTAGTTTTTCTTCCCTCAATAACCCTTTATGAGCACAAATCCACCTCCTACTTACTAAATTTGACTAATTCATGCTCTGTCACAAACAATCTTTAAAGATAACTTGATAACCATGCCAAGTAAACATCACAGGAGAAAGATGTATATGCCCTCATTTACTGTTCACTATTTAAAGTGGGAAAACAGAACTCTTAAAATACAAATTTTGAACAGCAAAATCAAGGCATTTTTTCTGTTAGGTTTCATCATTAGGTTTCTCATGAAAATGTAACAATAGACTGGAGTTAAATTATAAAGCTAAGGAAAGACAAACGTCCAGTCGTGGCTGTACAGAATTTTCTATGTAAACCCTATTACATCTAATAAATTCAGATATAAATTAGATGGTTAGCATGTTATTAAAACATGTAAATGAGTAACTATAACTAAACAAACACCAACTGTGCACTGAACACAACAGGGGAGAAATGAAGATCAAGGTGGCTCCTTTTAGATTAAGTCTGCAACTTTGTAACGAAGAACAATTCTGCCTGATATATACTGTCTGCAAAATGAAACAAACGGTCATCTACCGTGCATAAAATGCCAGCTTCTCTTTTGCCTAGCAAGCTGTAAAGATATAGCCCCACTACCCGCCCCACTAGCGGCATAGCCACACAAGATTCCCTTGTATCAGTGCACTCTTACAGCAAATAATTTACAGAGAACTCACCAATTCAATATGCCATTTTGATGCTGGACCTAAAAAAGATAATTATAAAAGAAACCCTGAAACATACCAAAATTTAATTCTCTAGTGAGAAGCACAAGAGTGCAGGAGTGCAAGCCAAGAGGGAGCTTATAAAGGAGAAGCAGCCACTAGCCATATGCCTATTTCACGAGGTCAGTAACTGCTCACGCTGTCGATCTTCGCTTATTCCTCTATCTTCTTTCTGCAAATATCTTACATTATCAAAGCCAAAAATATTACAGCCAAGTAGTAGTGATGCTGTGATTATGACAGCAGCAGACGTTCACACCGTGTATTATATTTTCCTCTAATCACTGTTTCCCCACAGTAATAACTGAAATGTTTTATCTTTTACCATTAAGAAATGGTAGACAGATCTCTGTGTTAGAGAAAGCAAATGGAAGGGCCCCGGGTATATTTTCCTACCTTTTCTCTTATAATAAAGATTTATTATCCAATGACATAATCTTAACGCTGTAACTTCCAATAACCCTGACCTTTTAATGTTCTTTACTTTCTGCTCTAAACTCCAGGTTTGCTATCCCTGAGCCCAGGGTTGTTTTTTTTTTTTTTTACTTTCAAGACCATGGAGCATTTTCAGACTTGTTATTATCCATTCTGCTACCAACTTTGTTCAATAAGAGTGCAAATCACTTGCGGGCAGAAAGGTTGGCTGAGAGCAAGATAAAACATGTTCTCTGAGGCTAACTGATTATGGTTTGAAGATATTGTTAATGAGTATCTGACTCTGTCCATTGGGTATACTTTAAACATGTTTGCCTCCACCTCTTTCTTAAAATGACTAAATCATTACAGTGCCAGTTAAACACTTACATACTGCAGCGATGGGTGCTACAGAAAACCCTATTACAGAGATCTGGGAGTTTAAAAAAAAACATGGGTTTTTGTATTGCAGCTGTACAATTCCTTTCATTTATATTTCCCAAAATACAAAGTTTGGTAACAGGACCAACACATCCTAACACAAAAATCATGCGACCTCAGCATGGAAATAACTTCAGAAGTAATAATGGAAAGTCAATTCCACGGGTGGAAAACAGGTGAGGTGTTTTCTTCTAGTCAAACAAACCAAGACAAATAACCCACGTTTATAAGCATTTCTTAAACAGTTTACCAGGTAACAGCCCTGTGCAATCTGAAGTGCTGCAAATGGGGTTATTCCACCAAACTCTTCCAGTCAGTCAGTTTAAAACTAAAACCATCTCATGAAGTCCAGATGGAAACCTCACCAAGTGACAGCAAAATATGGGCGTTAAGAGGTTGTCATCGCTGCTTACATCAAGGCCAGGCATAGGGTTAGCAGTTTGCTCAATTCCCAATTAATTTCTTCATAGCCGCAGGCTGTCAGGTGGTCTTTGCTTCTTCCTCAGGGAAGACACTCACTCTCATGGCAGTAACTCTGGGTTCACCCCAAAGCCACGTGGCAGAGTGACAGATACACCCGAGCTGACAGGGCTGACAATCCTCTGTTTTCACCAAAGGCTGAAGGAACAGCTTTCCTCCCAAACCAATACTTATTTTCCCTTTTTCTCCAGCTGTTACAAGCACATGCTCACTGGGGTAATCGGGCTTTCCAGGTGCGCATGTCACCAGCTGGATTAAGTGCCAGGCAAGAGCAGGGAGCCTGCTCAGCCACTGCTGCCTTCACAAATGCCTCCCACTCAGGCCAAAATCCAATTCTGCTTGATGCATAAAATGGGTAAGTTTCTATCAGTGATACAAACCTTCCTTTCCTCCCCCCCCCCCCCCCCCCCATTTAGAAGAAACTAATCCACTGTTTTGACCTATATATTTTGTTTACTTACACGTTACATCATAAGCTTACAATTCCCATGGACAAAATGAAGCTCTTAATTAGCAGCCTATTGTTAATATTCACCATGCCTGTGTTGTTCTGTCTTCAGGAAAGACCTTTAGTTAAAAGCCTGCTCATTATGAGTGAAATGTAATCCTAAATCACCAATGGAAATTGAACATCGAATTTTCATTTAACGGTCTACTAACCTTTGTTGGTAGTTTTATTTTATGTACACCTTAAACTATAGGTATAGCAGAACACCACCCTCCAATTAAATACTGGCTTGAAACGTCCTCTAGTCTTGCATCTTATCAAGACAGACCCTGAGAAAACTGTACAATGCACAACCTCAGAAGCCTTAGGCACCAGAAAGACGCAGTCATTTTTTGTCACGCTATTTTTCACTGGTTTGTTTGCATCACTGTATAATGCAACTCTAAAGAGAGTTAGCTAAATTAACCATCATAACACTATAGATAACTTGCGGAAATGCAACATATTGCCTTCTTTTAAATTAGAATGTTATTTAAAATTAATTGGGTTATAATAGTGACACTGTGCACTGAGTAATTGAGTGAAAATTGCTATTATACAGAGACTGCCATCACTACATAATTAGTAAACCAGCAGCCCCTACTTAAGGCATGAATCTTCTGTCCATGCAAATGCCGGGGTCAGGCAGTTAAAGTGGCCTCTAAAAACCAGGGCAGCACTTCTCTCCTGGCTCCCATTTATGCAACAAACCAGGCACCTTCCCAGTGAAACAAAGCGGAGGCGGGTAGAGGCCATCAAGCAGGAGTGGCTCCCAAGGCCAAGCAGCTCCCGGCTGCACCACCCAGCCCTGCCCTGGAGGGCCGCCCGGACTCTCTCCCACACAGCGGCTCACCCAACTGTCCCACCGAAACACCACCAGGCTTCTGCTCGCTTGCTTTAGCTTTGGATCTTCACCTCTGCCCTATGCTATTTCTTATTTTGAAATACCATTTATTCCAAAGAAGTCACAAATGAGGATGAAGCCACATCATTTAATCTCAGCATTTTTGTTTTCACAAAACATGTTAATTCTAATAGCCTGTAAGGAATTTTCATTGCATCTAGCTCAAAATTATCCATCTTTGTTTCATTTCAGGGCAGGATAAATCTCCAAGGCATTTAGATATTTCAGCAAACCTGATATTTGTTTGTACTTATCTAGAAATTATTTTTGAGATGCCTGAACTCCTTGGTCTATGTAATTGTGCATGAAGCATTAGACGAACTTTCTCTCATCCCACCAAAATCTACCAGTGTTCTTCAATTCAAATCCCACAGAATCCACTTTAAAGTGACCAACATTTTCAAAAGAGGCAGAACAGGATGCTAGAAAACTCATGTTAGCACAACCCAGCCTCTGCTGGACATATCAGAGCCCAACCGAGATCAAACCATTTGAACAGCATATTATTATTCTCCAATTTATTTGTGTATTTTCAGAGAGCAGCTTGGATGTTACTTCACTTTCTTTCCTGCCTGTGCCAAACCAAAATTTTGCCCATCTCAAAAAAAAAAAAACAACAAAAAAACCCACCCAAAAAACAAAAACAACCAAGAAAAACCAACCCTACCAAAAACCACCAAGCCACAAACTAATTTCATCATCTTGAAGACAGGGAAAACAAAGTGGAGTGATTTTCACAGGAAGAAAAGTGAATGCATTTTGGAGCATACAGCACTTCTCTTAATGCCAAAAATACAATACCTCAGATCACTGACCCATTTATTCAGAGTGGTATCAAATTAAATATAAGTACAAAAATGCTCTAATTCCCAAAGCACTTTTTTTTTTCCAGGTTGATACAGCAGATTAAGCACAAATTCACTTACTCCATTATTCTATCAATATAGCAATTATTATGCACAGCAGGAATTTAATCACCCTCATGATATACTCAGGCTGTTCAGACCGGTTGTTGGGTCGACTTCCATCTCAGCCACACACCACCAAGACTTGGTCCTGTCCCTTGCTTCCCCAGGCTGATCAGTTGGTCCGGCCCAATGCAGAGAGACCAGCAGCCCCAAACCCAGCACGCCTGGCAAACTTATCGAATGAGTGGCAGCAGGAGGGACAACAGGTTGATCCAAGCTGATTAAGACCAGCAACAGTCTTGCCATCACCTCGTATGGGCTTTCAATCTGCTTATAAAGTACACTAATTCATTTAGATTGCTTTGCAGTTCAGTATTTCAACATTCAATTTTTCTGAAGAAACTTCTTTGAAGATGCAACCAAGTTTCAACCACAGAAGAATTCTGATCATTTTGTAAAGCCCAGGGAAATGAAAGTTTGGAATGGACAAACGCACCCCTGCAGTTAGAATGGTAAATTTTGCACACAAAGAAAATAGAAAAATGAACCTTCAGTCCAAGAATAAGAACAGTGTCATTCAGTTCACACATGCATTTTCCCAAGCTTGTCTATTGTGTTCTCTACACCAAACAAACAGCAGAAAAAATATTTTAAAGTCTTAATAAGAAACCCCAAACCAAAAAAAAGTCCAACAAAAAACCACAACAAACCAACCCACCCCACACATATCAAGTAAGATGGTGGAAAAAGAGACAAAAATCTATTCAGTAAGCATTCACCTGTAAGTGCAATTAAAATGCCAGATCACTAATGAAAATATGCATCTTAAATAGCTAAAGAGTTACTTTTCTGATCTCATTTTCAGAATAGATTTGTTTCCAAAATTTGCTACTGAAACTGATGGATACCATTTTTCAACACGCAGAAGAGATTTAGAAAATTCATACATGTTTTTATGGAGAAAAGATCACCGCCCTTTAAAACCACTGAATGTCTTCTGTGCTAAACCATATGCAAGTATGTCTCATTTTCATCAGCTGCAACACCCTGAGGTCTCCAAACAATCACAAGAGTTTCAGTGTTTCTAAATGAAGTGCTACCTATATAGTCAGAAACAGTGAAAAGAAATAACTCGGAAAAATGGATTATTAATTTTCGACAAGCTAAATCCTTCATCAGAGGAAAATGAATTATATCATGAGAGTGACAAACAGGATAATTTGTACCTAAGGTATTTATCTATGCTAAATCATTTCTGTTTATCAGCACACACACACAAAAAAGTTCTATAGCTAATGACTACACAAACTCAACTCAGAACTGTGGGTATGGCACAAATCTTTTTCATAGGAAAAAGACCAGATGTATGGAGGTTTTAAATACGAAACCTAGAGTTTTTGCTGGTGTAAATTATTGACTCTAGTGAAGAGCTTCAACAGCTGTATAGCAGATTCAAGTGTAACAAAATTCTGCCAAGTGAGACCCACTGAAATGCTAACCAATAAACATCGATTTATCAAATCACAGCTGAAGAATTATTATTTTTATCAAAGCGATACTATTAACAGTGATTACACCAATGCTTGGTCTTGAAATAGATACCTAGCTAGATATGTAGATAGAAATAGATACCTAGAAATAGCTATAAGTACATGCTAATCCTGCTTTTATTTTCCAGTCTCACTGAATATTATTCTCCCGTCTCACTGAATATTATTCTCCCCTCCATGCACGTCTGCTATTTTCAGTAGGTTATTTGTGCTCAAGCAGACCTTAGAAGTCTCTAGTAGGCATGAAACACTGATTGCTTGGTTTTGCTGTAACAACATAAGCAGCTTATCTTATTGGAAGCTTACTTACTGCAGTACACTTTACTTCTGGAAATCTCATTCTTTTAATTTTTCCTTTTGAACCTACAGGTACAATTAGAATGGTGAAACAGTAGTACATGAAGCATCCATGCAACTACAGAAAGACACTGTCTGAAAAACAGCAGTGCAAAACACCCAGTAACTGCTGCACGAGTTCTGCAGCAGCTTGCTCTGCTTTCAAACGTGGCATTAATTAAAACAACATATTAAGGCTGCTCCAGAGAATCAGTTAATTGATTATAGATGTCCTTCCAGAATAAGCTTTAGATACTATATTGCATTTCATAATAATGACTGGAAAATTTTAAGGTGCTTATGTGCAAAAATATGCATATATATGTATATATGCATATGAAAACCTTCCTAAATGCATTACCACAGCTACTGTTTGTAAAACAGGAGCCACGTGGACTGTAAAAGGCAAAATAATGAAAATCCACGTGCCAGTCAAGTCTTGTTCCTCTTTATGCAATTCTGAAAGGTACATCATTAGTGTATCAATCATCCATCTATAAACACTTAAAATACACATACATAATCAGTAATGATTTGTGGAAATTCTGAAGTAACCCTCCTGAGTGCATCTTTCTTCCGTAACTATGCCTTCGGGCCATGATAATCAGCATGAGAAGCAGAGACCAGATTTAAGAGCTTTCATCTTGAAGCTGATTTGTATTCTTCCACTCTGTACGGTTCCTACATAGGTCTGCATCACCCTGTGCCGGAGTGCTACCGTACTGCCTTTCTCCAGAATTCAAAGCCGATAACCCCACCATCTCCAAGCAGGCCGCCTGAGAAGGTATCAAAGAGCAGAGGACACTGTTGACTTATTTTATCCTCCTTGTTACCCTGAAAGGTTGCTCTGAGACCATATTTATGTAATACTTCCACTATACAGGCAATGTTGTTGAGGGGAAAAAAAGATAAACTACTGCACAGTAATTTATAATAAATCACCCACAAACCCATCAATTTAATCTTCATTACAATCTATTATTACAAAGATTTCTATAGTATGACAGAAGACTTACTGGGTATAAAGATTTGCCTAAGGGCTGAATGTAATCAGAGATGGGACAGAATAAAGACACAACTAGCTTGTTAGTACTGCTATATAGAAATGTATGAGAAACTGTTATTAATGGTGAAACTCATGGGAAAACATGGATTTTTCTCACCAGCTCTTCTCAGGAAGTCAAGACCTTGCCACATTCAATACATTTTTCACAGTGATATTCCCACTGATTTGAGGAAGACATCTGGTTTAGCCTACGGAAAGTTTTCAGTCCCCAACACCTGCTTTTTGCAAAGTCCAGTGGAGTTTAGTATAGTCAATCAGGGAGACTGAAGGATGAGCAAATGGTCTGAAACTGCAAAATTAGCCTTTCCTTATTCTTTAAGAATACCCCTCAAAAAACCACAGCAACAACAATGGAGGGATAATCAAAAATGCTAGTGCTTTTGTGAAGCTCGAGTGCCTCTTCCCTTCTGCAAGTTACGCTCCCTCACTACTGACCAAACCAGGTGAAAACAGTGAAGAACAGAAACCTCCCAGATGACAGATTATAGCTTGGTCCAAAGCAGCATGTTACTTCCCTGTCTGATGCCTGAGGACCTACAGTTTTGTGGGATCTTAACATTATTCTCACATCCTTTTATTTTAACCTGCCAAATTAAGTAAAGCATTTATTTGTAGCCAATACTATATTTGTAGCATGAACTGTCTGCTTATATTGACTACAGTGATCTAAAAACAAGGAATTACAGGCACGTACCAAGTCACAGTGAATCCCAATATATACAAATACCAGGTAAATACCATTTGCTGTTGCAAAGTAATTGGGTCATGGATTTCTCCAACTAAAGGCAGAATTAATACGCTGCTGATAAGGACAAAGATCAGAGGCAAGATGGCCACCAAAAAGGAAGGTCTGGCTCCTCTGTCCCTCGTGGCATTGTGCCTTCCCAACATCTTAGTTAAGCCCTTTGCCCCACGTCAGCACTCTTGCTCACAGCACTCTTCACTGACCTAATTGCATTCATTAACCCAGCAAAAGACTATTTCTTGGGAAACTGTCCCAGTGTGGGGGAGGAAGCACTTGAGGTGAACTGGCTCACTGAGGGACACTACAGGAGAAATGTCTGTAGCACAGGGGGTGAAATGCTGTTTATGAGTAGAAAACAGGGAAGAGAAGAAAACAAAACCTGACTCAAGAATGAGGATGCCTGAAGCGTATCACCTTTAGTCTAACCCCTTTTAGTCACACAAAGATCAGAGCTCCTATTTGTTTTTCTATGCTGATACGTTGTTGACTCGGAGGGCCAGAAACACAGCATCAGCTGCACGGGTGTGGGATAAATTGCAGGCTGATGGCTAAAACACATTCTACAATGTGCTGGAGATGGAGACCTGAGGAAGACTTCTCTCTCACTCATGGCCAAACAGGCCTGGGTTCTCACCTGGTGCTCTTATCTGAAGTGCTAATCACAGCACAGCCGCTATCATGCTGGAGGTGCAGCAGCTATGGGTCCATCTACAGTTTATTTTCCACATAGGCTCGTAGCAGATTAGGTATTTGCAAGTCACTACTCTGTAGTAGTCCGGGACCACAGAGAGAGTTTTATTAACCAAAGTATTTTTACTATGTACAAAATAGGTCAATACATTAACATTCACACAGACACTTGAGTTCACACATCTATCCAAACAACTTTTTCATTAGATCTAGATCTCAAATACTGTTCACCCCTTGCCTCGTTAAATTCCTCTGATTTCTTCTTCCGCTCTGTCTACCACTACCTGAATGTTTCTGAGCTGTTGTATAAGGAGACATTAAAACCACTGTCAGCTTTCACATATCTGAACTATCTACAACTTCCTTCTTTAAAGCATTCAACTTCTTGTTCCTCATTTTTTTTATTTTTTTATTATTTTTAAGTACTCTTGACGTGTACACAGCCTCACCTGTAGGTCCCCATCACTGGGGACAGGCAGAGGTTGTGTCCTTCATTGGCATTCATATCTTTCATATCTGCCTCAAGTTTTCTTTAGTCCCCCCCCCCCGCCCCCCCCCCCCCCCAACTCATTATATTGCCATGGATTGAGCATTTCTTGGAATACATCGGCTCATTCCTGTCAGCCTCAGCTGCCTTCTGCTTAAGACGTATGGAGAGGCGTTCTTTCTCCTTGAGGGGTGACCAAGCAGACAAGGCCTCTAGTGCAGACTCTCTTCAACAAAAAAATGCTAGGAATTGCATGGCTTCAGAATAAGCTCTGGGGAGCAGAAGTGGATAAAATTGCAAAAGCGCAGACAAAAGCATTTCTCTCTGCTGATCCAAACAATGTTTGGAAGCCGATGATTGATATTGCTCCTTAAAACAATTTTTTTTTTTTATCATCAAGTTTTGCTAATGAAGTTGGCGTGTTGGAGTGGTGAAAGGACAGCTGCCCGGGGCAGTTGACTTCCAATCTGCAGTTGGAACATGTCTCCTCCGGGTATGCAACCAAAGATATCCAAAGTTCAAGAATTCTGCTGCTTTGCCAGCAAACTGATCCAGCCAACTGCTAATCTGTTCTTCAAGATACCATGGTCACATAAGATAACATTCAGAATTCCATTAACCTAGAAGATTTCAACCACTTCTTCCTTCCACCTCACAAATAAAAGTAAATGAGATCAAGTTTTTCCTCACATATTATTCTCACCACATTTGTCGTGTTTCAGGTCTATTTCTTGCCTGAATCATTAAAGTGCCTTGATGCACAACGGATTAAGTACTTAAATAAATAGTTCACTTTTCCTCTAAATTGCAAAAGTGATTTCAATTTTTTAAGCTGTTCACAGAAAACGTTTTAAAAAGGTAAACATCCTATTCATTGTGCAAATACAGAATATATTCTCATGGCCAACTTTCCTAAAAATGTCTAAAAATGCCTGTAGTAAAAGACAAAAGTTGTAAAAAAAAAAAAAATGCATTTTTCTATTCTTGTTTTAAAAGACAGAATAACTGTTTCAGATTCGATGGACACAAGCTAAGAAGCAGACCGGCAAGTCAGGCAGGTATTTTCAGTAACCCTGCTGCGGGTTATGGCAGAGTGACCAAGCCCTGCCTGCTTGGGCTGCAAACACTCCCAGGAGAAAAGAGGAGCAGCTCTAGCCCTTAGTTCACCTGCTGCCTAGAACCGGGAAGCAGACTGCCTTACTCCGTTCCAACACTCTAATAACAGTACTTGCCTAGCAGAGTCTGCCTTTAGAAACGATACAGAAATATTTGTTTAGATACTGTTTATTTCAGCATGAAAGATGCTGGCCAAACATTTCCCTTATGTTATTTTTATGCCCCAGGGCAGTCTCAGATGGGGATTGATGTCATTTGCTTGAAATATTTGCTGTAAAAGAAAAGATGCTTATTTTTCAGCCAGAAAATCCAGCACGAACATACAGAGAGGCTGAACTTAACACTTTCTCCTGTGGCCAGCCATCCTGCTCTCTGACTACATGTCACATCTGGTTTTGCCCTGCAGTCTTGCCACAACTTACAGAGTCACATTCATAATTTCTGAAGTGTCTGGAGCCTAAATTAGAAGCCTATCACCCTGGGCTCCCTACAGAGCTAACGTAGGGAAACCATCATCTCTAAAAGGCATTTCAACTCATGGGAGCTACCGAACAACCTTATTTCTTTCCACCATCTTCACAGAGCAAGTGGACTCCTAATTTGGGAAGCTTACATAGGTGC
The DNA here is from genome assembly GCF_963924245.1 of Chroicocephalus ridibundus. Taxonomy (NCBI): domain Eukaryota; kingdom Metazoa; phylum Chordata; class Aves; order Charadriiformes; family Laridae; genus Chroicocephalus; species Chroicocephalus ridibundus. The sequence goes on along the minus strand of NC_086287.1, from coordinate 85,776,291 downwards.
TTAAGGTTAGACAGAATTAAATCCGCGAAGCCAGCCCAAATCAAGTACTAGATAAGTCAAATTTAGACCCACTGTGACCACAAAGGGACCTCTTTGACACTGTTAAAATAAATCTCGCCGCATAAATCCATAAGAACAGTCAATAGGAATCATTGGATAAAGAACCAATTTCCCCTTTTATAATCCTGACTTGAGTTAAATCTCCTGTTTAAACTTACCCTCTATTGCTCCTGCATTTCCCAGCTAATTGTATTATCCCTGATACCAGTATTTAGCTCATATCCCCTCCTGGACTGAAAGCAGCACCTGGTCCCCACATCCTCGCACCGGGCATGAGAAGTCCAGGTACATTCCAACCCAGGGCTTCCCTTTGGGCCAGGCTCCAAATCAGATGGATGCTTTCAGGTGACAGGCTCCAGACACAGACAAGCACTTCGTATTTCCGAATAAATAACACAGAAACACATCTTGTAATGAATTATAGCTCTAGTTCAAGCCTCACAATTGCATCTGCAACTGCTCAGTAGTGGTTGCCAACAGTATATCATAAATACTTCATTGTTGACTAGCAGTCATTCCCACAGTAAAAGTACCTTTGCGCTCTGGATTGTCCTCATTAGTCAAGCCATAGATAAGAACAATTCTTCATCACTTTCTCCGAATAGGAGTTTTTGTAAGAAAAAGTTACAAATCCATTACAATACAAATCCTAACCCACTTGAAAAGGTTGGAATTTTTAAAGGCAGTATCAGTAGTTAATATTGAGAGAAAGAACCCCTGGAATCAAGGGATGGAGGAAACTTTCCCTGATAACCTGAGTAATGAGCTGTCCATATTGTAGGAAGAAAATGAAACTCCAGGATGAGAAATGCAAAGTAGATTTGTAAGAGTACCATAAAGGAATTTAAAGTCTATTTCAGCTAATGGAACACAAAAACTGACTAGGAAGAAAGGAAAAAAAAAAAAAAGAAAAGGCTTTGGCTTGAGCATGTGAAATTAGGCAGTGATGTTAGGCTACCTCACAGTACATTTTACGTATGTTTCTATATTTTCAGCTCACAAATTTCTTAATCCAGGTGTAGCTGATACTTTTAGTGACATCTATTGATATTCCTAATTTTATTTTTTTTTCTTAAATATATACAGCTACATTTGACAAACATTTCTGAAGTAATTCAGGGCCATTTTTCTCCCTCTAAAACATTAGCTAGAAAAGCAAGTACTTTCGTAATAACCTCCATCATACCATACAAAAAACCCGAGGAATGTAATTTGATGGAGACTCACAGGCACGCAGGGCTGCTTCTCATGCAACTGTCTAGATAGGAGGGACAGGCTATATAATGCATATCCAACATAAAGAAGTAGTAAGGATACTCCTCAGAAAACTGATTCAGTATTTATTGCTCTCATAACATTCCTCAAAGTGAACGACGGGATTTAGTTGCTGGTTTTAATAACTTTTCCTTACATGGAAATAATTCCATTACTTTTTTATTTCTCTTTTCTGCTAGCAAATGTGCAACCTGGAAATACAGAGGTGTTCTGTAGCAGTAATAGTGCAGAAAAGATCCAGTAGCTTGATAAAGAGAAATGAATTAAAGCTAGTATACAGAAAATGGATAAGTGTATCGTGGCCTAATAGAAACCAATCACACCTGGTAAATCAGCATGAAAGAAACAAAAAGGTTACACAACCTAAACATAACATGGGAATACAGGATTATCCTAAAGAACAAAAGAGCACAAAAGTGGACGTAGGTTATTGGGGATGCAAGGGGAAAAACCACCAGCTACCCCATGGTAACTGCAGAGGGTATTTTACAGTTTCAGCCAAAAATGGAAATGCAGCCAGACACACAAGGGAGCACAATGAGGGAACAAGGGATCCTTACATTTGAGAAGGTACAAAGGCAGCATATTAACTAAAAATGCAGCTCCAGGAAAATTTCTTCAGCGATATTTCTGTAGTATATACAGCATTTCTATGTTGTTTCTTTTTATTAAAAAGAAAAGAAAAAAGAGACAGAGCAGCAATTTGCCCTTAACCCTTTAGAGCCATTAATGTGTCCTTGGAATACAATTCTTGCTCTGCATGATACCAGCAATTCAGAGTGATGCTATGCAGGGACCTTTCTCTTATTTCCCCTTCTCAGCTAATTAGACTATTTTTTAAAAGCACTTATCAAAATTAATGAAGAGACATGACACTGACCATAGAGCTATTAAGTCTGTACTGAAAATGCATATAGTATAGCACAATGACACAGTCACCTGCTGCACACTGCTGACAAGAGATGTGCTCCTTCACTATAACTGTACCCAAAACACAAGGAAAAAGTGATTTAGTGTCTCAGAGCCAAGAGCAGATTGTAACGTATGGGTTCAGAGAGCTCTGAAAATTCAAGGCGTTTTTTTTAGAGGTCACAATCACAGTCATACAACACAGCACAGCATTTATTTGTTTGTTTAAGTTCACATGTATGTTTTAGATCCCTTGTTTGTCAGCCATAGAAGTCACTTGTGTAACCATAAATTGTAGTTAATATGGCAGTTTCCCCAACATCAGACAGGTTTCATTAAATCTACAGGTTTTCTGTAAAATACATAGTGGAAAAGATGATGTTCCACAGTTTGTTTTTTTAATGCATAACAGACCAAGTACATTGAACTACATTAATTACTCTACAAGCTGTACAGGAATATCAGAGAGGCATTTTTATGAGATATGGTTATTATTAAAACATAACCATATGCATATTAATTACAACCATTTATTAGAGGACACTCAAAATATTTTTGCTCCAGACCGTGAAGCAATTATCAGGGGAAAACACGTCATTGTTTTCCTAGCCTGCTCTGCCCCAGTGCAGGGGTTACACTTATTTGTTGTCAGAGGCGAGTGCTATTTTCTCTAATGGATTGGCATTTCCAGGTCGGATGAGGTCAATCCATAAGAGCAGTGTTTGGGGGTTGTTACTGCGTTATACAACCAGTGCTGGGCTAGTTCTGCCCGGAGCGATTCAGGGTCTGGAGATAGAGTTTAGCTGACTGCCAGGGAGAAGAAAGCAAGCTTGCAGAAAGAGATTGATTTCAATAAATGATAAGCTCACAGTCACTAAATGCCTAACACTTCTAAATCAATTAGAATAGGGCAGAGATGCAATGATACATCATGTCTGCTAGCAAAGATGTTTATTATTTTCAAAGACTTAATTTCCTTTTTTGATATACTTGGAATAATATTTGCTTCCTCGAGACTAAACCGTCCAAGTCCAGGGCAGGAACATTAAGGCACGTGAATACTTTTGACAATCTTCATTGAAACTATTTCTGTGAATGCAAACAAATTTTAAAAGCACTCAGACTGTGAGAAAGGTGTGTTTACCTTCTTTCTGGTTTATATATTTGTTTCATTTAAAAGTAAAGTAGAAAGTTTGCACAGGACTGGGTAGTAGATTCAGAATGCCATAAGTCAATTACAGTGTGACGCAATGTTCCCTAGATCCAAGCAATTTTAATGGTCCAAAGATCTTCCTCTTACGCGCTGTTCTTACAGAGGCTGTGAGCACTGCAGAACTAGGCAGGGAAGTCTGTGTTTTCCTCAAAGGGTGGTTTTGCAACACATGCCTTTTACGCAATGGTTGGGGTTCCCCCCCCCTTTTTTTTTTCTTTTTGGTGAAGCCTGAACTTTCACACAGACACCAATGCCTAAATGAAACTTCACTACAACTGAAGATGGTAAATGTTTTTTGCCCTCAAAAAAAAAGTCCTCAAGAAACTGAAAATAATGATTTTTCTGCCATTATCTTTGCACAACAGACAAGACTTCAGGCTGACAACTCTTAATATATGCAGTATAAAGCACTAGCACCCCCTTAAACAGCCCATTTCCACCCAATTTCCTCACACTTCTCAAAAAAGTTGTTAGGTAAGATTTTGACCTTCTGTTCACAGTGGTGATAGGCCATATCTTCATTCAAATATATCTCCATTTATTTCTTAGTCTAAGGAACAAGTTCTTGAGAATAAGTGTTAATTTCAGCCCACTTCAGGGGGAGTCAAGGAATTAATAACCTACATTAAGCCAGAAAGATATTCAGGTCTCTATAAAAACTAGACACCAGAAAAAGACAGAAGCCCCTTCTTCCTAACGCAAGGAAGAATTTCTTCTTTTCAGCAAAAATCTTTTCATTAATCCCTCTCTTCTAAACATCCTCTATTTTAATATTTTTGTGCAAAATCTAGAGACCCAATCCTGTACACATTAAATGACACCTCTCAATCAAGTAGCACTGAAGTGTTAATACTAACTTAACCCAACCTCATAAGGACTTGCGTTTTCCATTCTGTTTATAATTCTGCAAAGTAACTTCAGTTCCCCAAAGTAAACATCTCAGTGCTACATAAATCACTTCTAAACAAACAAATCCACTATCATGTACATACAGCTTACTGTTTGCTCCGTATAGCATTTCCCAGGATGCTTCTGACCTCCGCTTCTTCATCTTGTAAGAGGCCCTTAAGAGGCATAAATATTCCTTAAGAAACCAGGGGAATATTTAAAACCCTTCAACAGCTACCATGAAACTAAGAATAAAACAAGCAAAAGATCAGCTGTCAAAATGGTAGAAGACCTGACGAGCCAGGCTTTTCCTATCAGTCATGAATTTTCTATCAATGAGATACTGCGTGAAGTTTACAAAGGTAACTTAAATGCTAAAACCAAGTTTCAGGCTGACATGACCTAAATGAATTTTTAGGTTTCAGCTAACTGCAATACAACGTGTCCTTCCTCCAGCATGCAAAGGTTAATAACTTCCTCAGTGAACAATCCTAGAATGTTTGCAGAGCATTAGTGTGGTGGGAGATGCAGAAGATAAGTGATACAAGTACTCTACCTCTTCATCTCATCACTGAGGATCACAATGTATTTGGAAATATTCTTTGGAGGCTACCACTGAAGCCTATAATAGTCACAGCACACAACGAGGCACTCTTACTCCCTCTTCTTGCTTTTCAGCCATGGAATCACACTGAACTCACCTGATGTATTAAAAACAAAGCAGGGATTTCAGGCTGCAGCCTGATCGTCTCCAGTACAAGTCATTGCACCCTGAACAAACAGATAAACGCATAAGGTACAAAATGAACTATGGTGCTCGTACCTCTTCAACTGTGCTAGCAAACCAAGCGCTACCTCATGCTTTGCTGTTGACAAATGTAAATGATACACCTTGGCACAACATCAAAATGTGCAAGACCAAACAAGTGGAACTAAACGGCCAGGGACTCTCGAGTAATGGACAGTCCTCACTGTACGTATCATCTCCAGGCAACAAGGGCAAGCCATTTTTAAAAAGGAAATTAAAATGCTCGCTACAGGTAATTTAAGATTATAGGCTAACACTAAGAAAACTATGATAAGGTTAAACAGCTGGTATGACTTACTCAGAATTTATGTTCTGAGTTAGTAACTGTATTTTAAAATGATGTTCCAACACCTGAAAAGATAAAGACACTATTCCTGAGATTAAAAGGTACAGCTGGGAGGGCTAAGCATAAAAGATTTATACCACATAGTTTTACTGCAGAAAAAAGGTGGAAATACATTAGCTTAAGAAAGCAAATGAACACGAGGAAAAAAAAAATACTAGTATTTTGCTCTTGACAAATCTGTTTCAACTAAATCTTAGTCTAAAACTTTATCAGCACTGAACGTGTGCAAAATTCCACTGAAGACAATAGGACATAGTTATATTTTCAAGTGTTTGTTAGATCAGGGTCTTACCTCCCAGGGAAAACTGCTTGCTCAGCAGTCCAATTGCTTACTGCTGGGGAAGATATTACTACTTTCCTTTACTGCAGCCACTGTGGTCTCTTTTATACCATTAAGCTTCTGCAAACCTGCTATCACAAATGTTCTGTGCCATCCAGCACACACACACTGTCATCTCAATTCGCCCAATTTGGTTTTTAATCAGTACCTCCCAAATACATTCCCTATCATTTTGAAATTAGGAGCAACATTTTTTATTGACTAACAAACATGCATGATGAGGAATACTAAATTGATGATATAAATTGGTTAATCTGACACCTAGCATAAATCAGCATCACACTGTTTAAGTCAGTGGAACTAAGAGAAGATAACCAGCGGAAACCCTAGTTTATATGCAGATTATGAAAATACAACATGTAATCATAGTTCTTTCCTTTCCCCCCTCCCGCCCCAATTTGGACTTAAACACAGGAGAAAACTATATTTTTACCACAAGCTTACTGAACAAAATGTTTTCTCTGAAATACGTATTCTAATAAAATTATGTTAGAATAAACACACTGCAACGTGTTAGAAGAGTTACAGTAGTAGAACAGCTGCCAGATTTCAACTGTATGACCCAGGCAAAACCTTAAGATGCTTTCTTGCATGCTGTACCTTGGAGATTTCATGAATTTCTGAATTATTACATTCTTCTTGTGTTTCTCCTGTCTCCCTTGTGCCAGCACTGGCATGCGAATTAGGAAAAAGAAAAACAGAAACCCCCCAAAAAGTCATAGTCTTAAAGGATGAAAAACCCACAGTTGTAGGGAATGCAAGTAGATTCCAGAGAAGTATCATATACAGAGGCTGGAAATGAGGGGGAAAGCTTCTCAACATCCATTTATTTTTGTTCTAAAATATGGATATCTGCTGCCACAGAAGTTGCTCAGTTCATTCAGCAGCAAACAAATAGGGCATCACAGGAGGGGAAAACAAAACAAAGCAAAAAATAAATCCAAACCTAAAAGAAAGCTTATTGTTTGTGCACATGAACCAAGAACTCACTTCTGAGGGAAGAACGATTTCATGATTAAGGCACTGGATGGGGACCCTGGAGATTGGAGTTTAGTTCTTGTCTTTCTCAGACCCTTAAGCATGTCCTTAGGCAAGATGCTACCCTACCTTTTAAATGGAAGCAATATTTTCCAGCCTCTCACCCCTAGTCTTCTTCATTTCTGCAGCAGGCTCCTAAGGACAGAGCGAGCTGATACTTTGCAGTACTCGGCATGAACATTTCCTGGTCTAGCTTGGGGCATCAGCTCAGAGGCAGTGCAGAAATAAGCCATCTGAATTCACAGTGCTGCTGTAACATCTATCACAGCATCTTCAACCTACCAAAGAAAACCTGGAGGCAGAAGTTTTAAGTTATCCAGTTCTGGGAAATCATGCTATCACGTGGTGTACATAGACAGTTTTGCTTCCTGATCACGAGTCCTCTTGCTAAGTAACTCCTTTTGATAAAAATTCCTCAGTCATAGGCAAAAGACTCAAGAAGGTGGACTGATTATCAAGAGACTCTCTGTCTCTAAGCATGCAGAGAGCTGAGCTTAACTCTGAAGAATATGAATTACCTTCTCCATGTAGTGGCCTCATTAGTCATGCTCACTAAAGATGATTTTCAGTAATACAATGAAAACTGAAAAGAGCATAAATAAATTGAATTTCATATAAGACTGAACACCGTAATAGTTGCACTATTAATCTGATTCAACAAAAATGTGAATTTGAATCTGACATCCTGTGTCCATCGCTCAAAAGCGGCAACTATTCATCACTATAAGAAATAGCATCCCTGTTCCAAGTTAAAATTCCATCAGACTGCCCTGGAAAACTCTGTTTAGTTCCATGCTGAAAATGGGGATTTGCACAAAAGATAAGGTATTTAATAAAATACATATGCAGTAAGTTATTAGGGTCTTCAAGATCTATCTAGAACATACAAAATGCAGGAAGACAGCAAATAAATACATTTATCCAGGAAGATTCTTGATACATCAACCACACATCCAATTCATTTAGTGGTTAAAAAAAAAAAACATCTTAAGACAAGAATATAACAAAATTAATCCTGACCTCATCTTCTACTAACTGCCCTTGTTTTCTCCTATCTTATGGTCTAAACATATGATCTTATAACTTTATTTACTTTACTGTTATTTGAACAGAAATTTTAAACCTCTCAAGCTGAGTGCAAAAGAGCACTAAAAGTATATTTAAAACTTCAGAAAGAGATGACGAAAGATTAAATGTCTTGCTCTGAATTTACATTCTGTCACTGAGATTATATAAAACTTGATAGGTGTACTATATTTCAAGTATTAAATAAGAATATAATTTCACTTTAAAGGACAGAAAATATATATTGATATGTTCATATATTATTACACATACACGTATGGGTAGATCCATAATATGTTCAATCTATTTTTTCAACATGGGACTGATTTTTCAGTGCATGCTGCTGATCTTTCCATTAGCATTCACATTCCGTTGAATTCACAAATAAAAATCTAAAGTCAAAGCTGGAACTCTATTCAAACATCGTCAACAAGCTTTGGGGTCATTTAATGTGAAGCGTACACACAACTAAAGTGCATTACTTGCCATTTAGAGTAAAAGCATTAGAAGGGGATTCATCAGCTTTCCGTTAGGAAATAGTTTAATAACCTATCTATCTATAGGATACGTTATAAAATTGCACTAATATCACCGCAAATGCACTGGAAAGAAACACGAGAGAAGGAAAATAGCTGAAGGATGCTGTTACATCATAGCTTTACTTTTTTATTATTCTTCCATTTGAATTACATAAAGTGAAACCAAATGTTTTGGCAAAAATTAAACAGTAAAAAAATAACCTTCTGTAACCTTCATGTTTTAGTTTTGAATGGGAATGAGCTCTGAAATCCTAAAAAGCTCTATAAAATAGAATTTCAGGTCTCCATATAGCTCTGATGATACATACGTTTGTTCAAGTTCATGTTATTTGAACGGCACTTTGCTGTGATTTTATTGCAAAGACTGAAAATTATTTTGGCAACTATACATACTAAACTAGACATACTAAAGGCTGACAAGATGCTGATCTGAGTCACAAGGCACCTTTTTACAGAAGTGCTGTTAGGCTAGTTTTGGTTTGGTTTTGGTTTTTTTTTGTAAATACCATACAATCACTAGCTTTTAAATATTAGTAATCAATTGCTTCATTTTCCCTTTAGTACAGTTTAAAGACTATAAATTAAACTGATCTACCCCCTAGGAGTCCTAAAACCTAACGAAAAAGACTCATTCAGCAGCCCAAGTTCACACAAGAGCGATACAGAGATCTTAAGTAGAAGTGAACTTTGCAAAACTGTTTATGAGCCAGCTTCCCAATAGTGAAGCTGAGAAAGTGGTTTTGAGGATTTTTTAAACCCCCTAATTCATATCATAGGCTTAAAATAATCTCTTTCCCCCCACCCCCTTTTTCCAAGAGAGAGGGAATATCAGTGCGCAAATAATGACTGCAGCAGCTCAAAAACAGAAAAGCTGGCTTCTTCAACAAAGTCAGAGTTTCAGATTTACTTGACCAAGTTTGAAATATTCTTTCCCCACCTCAAAACATTGAGCTGTACCTTTTCCACCCTCCACTAATGAACTCCATAAACTTAAGAATGACCAGGATTGCCATTTCCCTTCCCTCCTCCTCTTTCACTCCAAATCCTTGTCATCCGTGTGCGTGCATGCATGCACATAACCCTCCCCGTCCCCTCTGGTCTTACTCAACTTTAGAAAGCATTCCAAAATAATGGAGACAGAGTCTGGGTTTTTATTTTGAAAGAGTCATTGAAGCCAAGAAACTGCTGAACTCTTTCTGCAGAGGTACTGCAAAAAAAAAAAAAATCCTATCAAAAAACCCCCAAACTGTCAAAGCCCACATTTTTTGGAGAAACACTTTCATAAATTCTAACTACAGTACTTAGGAAAATTCCTAGTAGTGTGATGACAAGTTCAGTCAGAAGCTGAAAATAGGTTTGGCAACAAAACGTCTTGTAAAGAGCAGACCAGAAAGTTTAACTATCCCTCTTCGCTTCCACATATTGCATGCTTCAACTCTTGCCCTAACCATCAGTAACCCAACCACACCTCCCAATAGGTGGAATAATTTTACATCTCTACTATATTACACACACACACAGAAAAATCATACAGATGTAAAGAATTTCCTGTTATTGACAGGTTATCTTCATAAATACAATTCTGAAACAACATGAAATCTGAAGTTTCCAATCTAGGAGATAAAGGACTTCACAGTAACAACTATGACAGCCTGCATTTACTGTGTTTCTTTAAGTACAGGCTGTAAATGTATGAGTGAGGATCACCTCAACAGACAGAAGAGGATAAAATACCCTAGTTTTCCTGCAAGTTTCCAGCCTCCTGCCCCCTGTCTTTTTTCATTTCTGCAGTAGACACCTAAGGACAGAGAGAGCTCGTACTAGACAAGAGGAAGGATTTCATTTCTATGTTCAGAAGTCAGACCTCTTTTAGCAATCTCATTGAGAGGAAGCCTCAGCCAGCCAGCCATTGATAGGTTTATACAAGCAAATTCAAGAAAGTTCTTATGAAATATAGTCATACGTACATTCACTTTTGCCTTATTTTCAGTGATGGGCAAAAAACCACAAGATCCTTCCATTGCAAGGGCTAATGCTATTTCAGATGCAGTTTATTATGGGATTCCATATTACTAGTTTTTCTGTAGTTCAAGATCAGACTAATTATCTGGAAGATATCACTATTCGGCCTTTCCGTCATCATAACTTTAAATTATGTTTAGTTTAATGTTTGTTTAATCCTGATTTTGAATAATCATGTAGGAATGCATCTTTTTTATTACCTTTATAAATACTTTGGATTAAAAGTCAGAAACAAATAATATAGCATTCTGGGAATTAGGCTAATATTACGATAAAATTTTCAATTTAAAATATAATAGGAATTTAAGCTTATTATTAAAAATTGCTGTATGAGACAGTTGCACTTCAAGCTGTTTCATAAATTTCATTAAAGCAAGGCTCACAATTGCAGCATCTAAACCAACCAGATGCTACAGTCATGAGACATAAAAATGTGTTGAACAAATCCCAAATTTGTTGTTCAAGCAAGACTCCCCTTCAGCAGAGCATCCCAAGCTCTGTACTGTTTCATGAGCGATTTGTATAGGTTATTATAAACACAAGCCATTAAGTGAATAAAACGCCTCATTTATTTTTTCATCATGATGATACAATTTCCTCTATGAAGAAACTTCACAGATGAAACCTGGAATTTTACTTTTGCCTTTTTCTTTAAGCAAAAATGAGGACAAAACAGTGAAGCGGACAGGCATGACAACATCCAATCCAACCACAACACACGTATGTTTTGAAGAATCACCACATGTAAAGGGCTTCCCAACAAATCTAAGCTTTTTAGTTCATTATTCAAACGATGCGATGGTCATGGACTAGATCATTTCAGAAGTATACATATATTCATGTATATAAAAATAAAAGTAACACAAAAGCAATGGCTCAAAGGGAGATGCATCAATAAACCATGATACTGACGTAAAATCAATTACAATTGTTTTTCCAGCCGATTGAAACTTATAAAGCCAGCCTAAAAAATACATGAAGCAAGCTACCAGAAACTGCTCAGAGACAAAAGGGTAAGTAACATCCAGCAGCTAGGCAATACAGCAACATTAGCAAAATTAACAGATTTAAAGTTGCTTTAGTTACAATATACTGCCCAAAATAGCCAAGTCCAGAGCCCAACAGGTTACCTAATAAGGATAAAAAGAAAGGTGTGTGTGCGCGTGTAAAATCACATTCACCAAGTTACACACCTTTCTGAGCCTTTTCTTTTTCAAGTCAAACTTTCCAATCAATGATTAATCATCTCCAAGCCAGAGAACTCACCTAACTAAAGCACTATCTAACTGTACCAGTTTGGGGATCAGCATTTGCTTGAACGATAAAAAATATCTGGCACATGCAGAACTGGAAAAATGCCTGCATATTTGTAATATCCTGACAGACTGCATCTACCCCAGATACATCAGAATAAAACTGTAACTACAATATAAGTTTGCACCGAGGAACACAAAGATTGCTTTTTCCTATCATTACATATGCATACTCTATAAATTCTAGGCTTACCTGTCACCTACAAGTAAGTCACAAAAAATCTTGCTTGAGACAAGCTGGTGCAGAGAAGGGCAATTCTAAGCTCCTGCCAGTGCATCCCAGTGCTTCAGCTTCGCTAATTCCCCCCGTGCCCTGGGTGGAGGCTCTCTTTCTGATGCAGGACACCCAGGGTTCATAATGGTATTGCTTCCTGATCCAAGGGGAAAATGACCTCATCCTTCTGAGCATGGTGATGTACGTAGCTGTCATATTGTCTGTCAAATCCCAGCAATTTCATACTCTCGACAAGAGACAGAAACGCCTTGCAGGCTTGCCAAATGGCCCTGACACTCACAACTCTTACAAGCACTAATTCAATATTAAAGTTTCAACTAGTTCCATTCTACAGGAAAGGTCATATTTCAAAAACAGTTTTATTCTAAATCACCACGCGAGCTGGAAATGCTGAGGATTTCCCCCTGCCCAGCCACCATCCCACAAACAACAACAATGAAAGGGTATGTTAGCCCCAAGAGTTACAAGCCTCACAGCTACAGCATTTCACAAAAGTGATTTTGAAGCAGGAACAGAGAATTTGAGACACCTTAGCATCAAAGACCCAGCACATCATCCTTCCCATTGGCTTGGGAGAGCAGGGGAGGAGAGAATTATACACTTGTTAAGCATATAAAGGTCAAATAAAAATGTGGATTTTAAGACTGCCATCGTACTTGACCTTTCCTGCTTATATCCGACTTCAGGAAATAACATTTTCTATAAAATATTGATAAGGCAGGCCTTAAAAAGAGCTTAGCAAAACCTCAGTAATATAAGACCAATTATTAAGTATAAATCCAGTAAGGAGAGTGCAGCTTTTTCTCAGAAGAACTGCAGCATGTCTGTGGTACTCTTGTCTATTCGGCAATGCAAGGGACAACTGTAGCTCAGCTAAACCTACGCCAGCTCACATGCTGACAGCACCACAGCTGGGGCAGCAGATTTAGGACCTCCTGGCTAACTAACCACTGACTAACCACCAGCCACCAGGAGATCACAGTGAACTTGCAGCTACAAGAACTACATTTCAAGCACTACCCAAAGTGGATAACTGAAGTCAGCTTGATGACACCTTTGATAGTTATGGCCACTCTTCTATTCTTCTGGTAAATTGAGCCCGAGTGGCACTTAAATCTGCTCTATCTTTAAAGCCTTGTCCTAATGAAAAGACAGAATTTCAGGGCATATGAATAATCTCTAGAGATACCCTGGTTACAAATCCTGTGCTCATCAGCCTGGGTGCACACCAGGGTATAGTTACCAACTGCCTAGGAAGATGCTTAATGGAGATGATAACAGTATCTCAACTGTATGTAGATATTCAATTATTTTGTATACAACGACTCTATACCTCACTGAAAAAAAGGAAAAAAAATAGATCAAAATGCAAAATTGCAATATTCCTAATTAGCAAACATGGTGAATAAAAAAACCCCAAACCCTCTGAGTGACACAGGTATACAGCAAATACTTACGCAAACAAAAGCGCATTGTACCAGGGAAATCAGTCACGCAAGCCCAGTTATCTAGTCCGGCAACTTTTGCAGGAGAGCCTTGATTATCATTATCTGTGTCAGGATGTCAATGGAAAGAACTTTCTATTTTCCAACCACTTTTTCAGATTAGCCTTTTTTTCCTAGAGTGTTCCACTAATTGTTTTTTCTTCACTTGCATCAGCAGGAGACCCAATTATAGCTCTATCTTCAATTTGCAATAACCTCCTTTTTAAATAGCGTAAGTCACCTTTTCACCTTTTATTACAGAGATAGCATAAAGGTCTGATAGAGAAATTAGTGCAAATCCTAAATTCCATTTTTCAGAAACAGGATTTTATAATTGTTGGCCACTTTCCTTGATTTAATTTAAATCACATTTACATCCTAATATGACCTAGAAGAAACTATTTCACAGTCATAACGTTCTGTATGTAGTTTTAGGTTTTTAACATTGTGGAACCTGCCTCCTATTTTTACTGATTACAATCTTCCTTTTTTTTTTTTCCCCCTCCAGAAGCCCCAGCGTCACTGAATCTATTGTCACTCACTGAAAGCAATTTTTATTTTTTTTTTTTTTTAATAAATAAGTAGGCCACCTATCCTTGGGCATGCAGACTGTTAACCTTGAAAGCTGCTGTGTGAGGTTGACTGATATGTATTGGATGCACAGAGATGAACAAACTGGGGCAGTATTTAGTTGGAGTAAACTCCCGAGATGCTATTAGTTGTCATTTCAAAAAGACAGCTCTCACTTCCACCTGGCAAATGCAATTATGCAATAGAAGCGTAGTTCAACAAAACAAACAACAGCTCAGGCCAGTAATTTACAGAATGACTTGCACTATCTACTTTAAATGTATTTGAGAAACCATAATAATACATCACAGCGAAGTGCTCATTCATTTTGGGAATCTAAATCACCAGAAAACCATGCAGTTTTCACTTTAAAAACAATCTTATAAACAGTTAATAGCATAAAAAAAAGTTTTAAAATAGCTTATGTAAGCTGAATCTTTGATACCTGTTAACAATAATTAATATTATTGAAAAAGTTTTGTACGCTTTGAAGAAAAATGGGCCTTACTGAACTCCACTCAACAGAAACTCTTTCAACTCAAGATAAAACCCCCACTGTATTCACTAGAGAAAAGGAAAGTTAAAAACAGATAGGACAGAAATCTTTAAGTGCCAGAGGAACTAGCAGGGCAGTGCTGCTCTCATTTTTCAGCGGGTAAATGCTTTGAAATAATGGTAAACACTACAAGATGACCAGTAATGTTTGCACTTCTTCACTCAAGCAAACGAGTTCACACCTGCAGATAATTTGGCTCTAAAATGAGAGACTCAATTCTAAAAGCAGTGCATTTTTTTAAACTAGTGATGAAAACCAGCAAAACATTTCATAGCTAGGATTTAAATTTTCTTACAAAAGGCAAAAGTAATCCTAATGCTTCCCCTTTTCCACCTTTGAGACTTTGAGTCTGACTGAATAATCTTCACTCTTCTGCTAGCAAGTCCAAGATCAAGACACCAGTCAAAGTCTGTTGATAGAGCAAGAACTGTCACCCCAAGCTCCACATTCCCATCTCTGATGGGCTGAGACCCTTGCTGCAATTCAGCCTTCTTGCCCCTAAAAAGCACAGAGCGCTTCACGCAGCAGTTTCTGCTGCCTCCCCTTCCCCTGGGCCGTTCAACAGCTAACCCTGTCTCTACCTGCTGCAGATCTTAGCAGCACCTTTGTAACAGGAGAACGTGGTTGCAAAGGCTTTCTTCAAGTTACATTTTGACTCTGCTGCACTTTCACACCCTTAGGAAAGAAGCACAGCAAATTAAAGCACCTTCAAATAGCTGCATGTTTATAGTGACTAGGAAAAGGAAGATAACAGGAAGGAAAAAAAGAGTCTTTAAACCTAGTTCTGATATTTATCTTGATCCACAACTGAATTTCAGCATTAAAACAGTCGCTATGAATAAGTATTTAAATGCATTTTAGATGAAGAAAGCTAATACTTTAAACAGAAAAAACAACATAAAAGCTAAAATCCACAGTAGGAGTGTAATACACATTATCCAAGCCAAGGATTGAAGAACCCACATGTGATTCCTGGTTTTCCTGGAAAGAAATGAAGCATCTTTCCTGCCACACCTTCTGTTGCAGCCTTACATTCAAAATTTTTAGGGACAGATGATTTGAGAGCACAGTACATGAAAATCTGTTTCTATGCACAATAAAACAAGATAAGATGTTACATTCCAACCTGAAAAAAAAAATAATATAATTTTCACTGCCACCATGAGTATAATTAATAAATAACACTTACCAGACGGTGACATGAAGACAGAAGGGGTCAGCATGGAAAAAGCAACATGAGTGGCAGCAGCACGACAGGGTCTGTCCTCCCATCCAGCGCACACACAGCCATCCAGCAGCGGAGAGAGGAAAAATAACATTTCTGGGGGATGGTGCCACACTGATTGTCACGGCACATACATGAGGAACCACAATAAACATTATAAACCATGGAACAATCCTGGCCCGGTCCGTGCCCTCGGGCGTCCTCGAGGCTTCACAGGCATCGCCCTCCCAGCATGGCTATCACTGCGACTCGCCTATGTCAACACCCCAGCTAATTAGGACCGCAGTTATTACTGACGGGAAGACTTTAATTGACAAGTTCCCATACCAGTTTCGGGCAAGAACAGCCACTGTTTTTACCACCTTTGGAGACAGGCCTGCCCAGAGCCACCTCAGTGCCACACGGGGCTTGGGGAGGCCCAGCCAAGCCACCACCCTGAGGGAAGGGGTCACCATGAGACCACAGCTCTCCTGACAGGAAGAGCAAGGGCTCCTGCAAATGCCTTTATCTAAGGGTTGCCACAGGTGAAAGGAATTCGGCTTCCTTTGGGAGGGGCCCAATCGGGCACAGGTGAGAGCCTGCCCTGAAATCAGGGGGGTGGGTAAGAGCTCAGCCTTCTCAGCACAGGGAAACAAATGCAAAAGATGGGCTCCAGGCTGAACAAAAGATGGTGTTCAATATAAAAAGCATCAGGTTTGGGATTACCGTCTCACTCACGGTAGCTGTGGCCCAAAGCAAAGTCTGTCTGGGGCTGCACGGTGGCCCGGCACCCGCGTTGGGGCCCTCCATGGCCACAGGCCCCGGCACCCGCCTCAGGGCTAAAATCTTCTCAAGAGCTCAGGGCTGGGGGTGAGGACGGGGCAAACACCCACATACCCTCCACAGGAGCGTGCAAATCGCACCTGGCTATCCCAGTCTGTCCCTCTGCCGTCATTATAAATGCAAACAAAACTAAAACATTTCAGAAACTGCAATATTTGGGATAGGCTGTATTTTATCTTGGCCAAACTATCGGCCAAATTTGATACAAATTGACAAATACCTTCATCTACCCTCAACCTGCAGTCTTCCAGTGAAATAATTGTGAGTTTCTAGTCGGAGACATGCTCCAGCTAACACGTCCTCCTTGCTTCAGCACACTCATCAAATAATAACCTAATAATAATAAGCTGGTGTATATGCACCTGGTTACTTACAGGAAGCACATTCTAAACAGCACACGTACATAAAACAGCGCATTGCTGGTAGCACGCAAAGACTCCCTCTTTCTCCAAAAGCCTGCATTTATAGAGAAGACACATCCTGAGCCGTCCCTGCTGCCGAAGTGCTGCAGTAGGGACAACAGTGACATCCCGACAGCACCTTGGTCACAAAAGCTGTGACACGAGCAGTTTCTATAACTCTAACGGGGGCTCAGCGCATCTGAAGCAAATAAACTTGGCTATTAGGTAATCATAAACTAGCGGTGACTTTCTTCAGTTGGTGGTAGCATTGTGGTATATGCAATAAATAGACTAAAAGAGGTGGAAAATCTGCTGAGCCTCAGCAAAGTACTGCCGATGCTGTGGAATCATTGATAGCTATAGATGAGCTACAGAGCCAGGTAAGCTTATGGGGTTTTAATGTGTGATTAACTTTTGACTTATATCAAAAGGAAATTTCTGTCCAAGGAATTTCATCCATGAATTTTCCACAGAACTGCTTCAGAACCGGTATGTCTGTGTTGTATTTTATTTCCACAGCTCCCTGCACTGTTCCTGTAATTTCAGCTTCCCCTCAGGGGTACATTTTCTCAGGAGATCTCCCCAGGAGATTTTGGCTTGCATAGCGCTCCCATTTTTCCACTTGAGAAATTTGGACAGAAACGTTTGAGTAAAGGCACAGTTTACTGTGCACCATGACTAGCACCCTGGGACACACTGCGTGACAGCTTTAATTGACATGGCTCAGTTCCTTAGCTCACGGAGGGGCATTGCTGTCCCTGCATGGCACCACACTGCACGTGCACAGACAGCGCAAGCCAGGGATCATAGAATCATAGAGTTGCTGAGGTTGGAAGGGACCTTTAAGACCATCGAGTCCAACCACTAACCTAACACTGCCAAAGGCACCGCTACCCCATGTCCCTCAGTACCACGTCTACGTGTCTTTTAAATACCTCCAGGGATGGCGTTTCCACCACTGCCCTGGGCAGCCTGTTCCAATGCTTGACAGCCCTTTCTGTGAAGAAATTTTTCCTAATATCCATCATAAACACCCCTTGGCACAACTTGAGGCCGTTTCCTCTTGTCCTATTGCCTGTTACCTGGGAGAAGAAACCGATTCCCCCTCACTCCAGCCTCCTTTCAGGGTGTTGAAGGGGGCGAGAAGGTCTCTCCTCAGCCTCCTTTTCTCCAGGCTGAACAACCCCAGCTCCCTCAGCCGCTCCTCATAGGATTTGCGCTACAAACCCCTCGCCAGCTTCGTTGCTCTTCTCTGGACACACTCCAGAATCTCAATGTCTTTCTTCTGTTTGAAAAGCAGCATTCCAGGAAGAGGGACTTGCTGAAAATTCAGAAACTACCAGCAGGCCAGGTGCTTCTGCATTTTTTTTCACTTCCTAGGTCAATGGAGCTCCATTATATCCCCAGGCCTTATTTATCAGTCTTCAAAAGCACTATCCCAGGATGTCTGTCTCCTCCTTTAAACAGCCAGCACATCAGAAATGCCAGCAGGCAGTAGCTACAGAATGCTGCCAAACACACACACACACGACGTCTAAACAAAAAACCCAGGCCCATAAGGTGAAATCCTAACCACGATTCTGTCATTCTTGTATTCTTTATCTGAGATTTAGCAGGTGTGCAATCCTCTGTTTTTTAACAGGTGGAAAATGTCATCTTGTCATGAGAGATTCAATGTATAACACTCTAATGCTCTATTGCGACAGTTTATATATCTCAACGTTCATCACCTAACAATGAGATAGAATAGCTTTTTCTATTCTCTGAGCCATAATTTAGTTTGTCAGTTACTGGCAAATATATTTCAGTGTTGCACCCCACAAACATGTAAAAATATCAAATGCATTGTATTGTTAATAATACGGTTGTAAGTCATTCATAGCAATTAAACTTGCATTACAATTAAGTCTCTTCTGACCATAATGCTGTTCCTGTTATGCCATTTTACTACTGCACAGTGAAAAGCACAAATAAACGTTTAACCTACAAGAAAACGTAAGGAGGTATACTCACTTGTTTTAAGTGCTTTTAAACGTTGTTCTTTGGAAATATAAAGTGGCATAAAAATATGTGATATAAAGATTTCACACCAAAAATATTTTTTTCTTTGTTTATCTTTCTCAACCAATATGCCCACTGATTTCCAGTTATATTCCAGTACTAGATATTTTATCTAATACATATTTTGAGCTTTGGCAGGAAATTTTTAACTGTCATTTCCCAGTTGAGAGAATCAATGAAATTGTAGTACTATCAGCCATGATAGTACTACATCCTCAGCCAGCAATACTGCTTTGCAAGTATTATTTAACATTCTGTTGGTTTTGTCTTCATAATTTACTTCCTTCCCATAACATTGTTGTGTTGCCTACACTAGCAAAAAGCAGGAAATAAGTAAAAAACTTGGCAAACAAGATTTTGAGACCAAAACTCCTTTTCAAGGGATAGAATAAAGAAAACTATTCATTTCACTGGACCTAATATCAAGCCTTTCTTTCCAGTAGCTCTGGTACTAGATATGTAGAAATTTCTGGCTAACTCCCATTTGAGAAGGAGGCAAAAGTTACTTTTCTAAGGACTTAAACCTTTTTTTTTTTTTTTTATACTGGATTTCTAACACACTTTAACCCCACTTTCTGGAAAGATGAATTCAAACCAAAATAAGCAGAGACAAGGAATACCGGAATGATGGAGGAGCTATTGTAGAAAATAAAACCTTTGGCATGTTTAGTCTTGGCAAATCAAAGGCTGAGAGTGTTATTTATAGAGGGCAGTCATATCCAACTGGAAAAGTGAAACCGAACCCTCCACTTCAAAGGTGGAGCTGGAGTCAGTTATGAAAGGAGCTGCGATGTTGTGGCTGCTAGTTATTGCCAGCAAATACATTTGTTTACCCCACAAGGGTTCTTATACTTCCGTGTTTGTGCCTTGACATGGTAGCGGAGGGCTGAATGATGAAGTGGTCAGGGTGGGTAGTGGAGGGGCCCTGAGCCAGAGTCCCGTTTCAAGGTGAGCTACCTCTGCAGGACAACAGCCAGATGATGCCTTACCACTCAGGTGTAGCCTTCGACCAAAACGTTCTTTTCTGCCTAAATTGCATTAATTACCCAGTCTTGTCTTGCAGGGAACATCAGTTAGACATTAAAGCACAGTGGTAGAAATCATAAGGTTGGATTCTCTCTTAACTCTTTCAAAGCTTTGTTGCGTTTTTTCTTAATGTTCTGCACCGCTGGAATAGGTATTTCGCTGTCTCTCACAAAGGAGCCAGCAGATAACTGATGGATTATTGAAATCACTTTCTGAAAACTCTCCAGGCACCTATCTGCCTCTGTAGACGTCTAAACGCATTTAAAATCTGGCCTTAAAGTCCTCCAGGTTGGTAAAGCATGGCTAGAGAGGTGCCACAGAGGTGCAAAGTATTATCACAGTTATTAAGTATACACGTTTCCTTGGATACAAGTCTGGCTAAATCATGCTTTTTTTTGCTATATGCTAATAGGCTTTTGCAAATTAATTAATGAAGGAATTGGGCATACTAAGAGAATTACTTGAACGATGCCTGAAGGATTACTAGTTTTTTAACTTCATTTGCTTGAAAAATTGAAAGGAGGCAGAAAATGTCAGGTTGTGTGCCTGAGTCTTTATACTGTGCAAAAAAAAAAAAAAAAAAAAAGTAGAAAAAAAGCATTTTTTTGTTGTACAGAAACAAGGAGAGTCACCAGAGAGCTTTTCAGCATTCCATGTTATTCCTGTTGCTACGGAAACTTTCCTTCATCTGTGCTCAGCAAGGCATCCTCAATAATTCCTCTACAGAAGGATGGCATTACAGATCAGTGTCAAAACACCAGCTCATAATCAACCAGAAAACTAGTCACTGAGAAGTTTTAACAGGATAGTTCCTGATTTCTTTTAGGAGCTTGGAGGAACTATAGCAAGTCTGTATGATTACTCTTGTCCCAACAGAATTTCCCTCAAGAGGCAAAACAGAAAGAAACAAGAATAAAACTAATCATTTGGCTTTGATTTTGTTGGCATTGTCCCGTTAGCTAACATTCTGTACACTCTCCATTGTACTTTCTAAAAGACAAAGTAAAATTCTCCCTCACAAAAAGACTAGTAAATGTTCTTTACTATCAACTCTACTTAAGACACCTTAAAGAGAGCAAGAAATAAAGAAATCATCAACATCTCTGTACTCTGCAGTAGGTTTGCATCTCTGTTGCATGTATTCATTTCCAATCCATTACGCGTGCACCACCATGGCTTTCAATACCATTGCTCACAAACCAAGGTACCATTTATCATAAGAAAGAGAGCAGAGCTGGCTCCTATATAAGTCTTGAGAAGCAAGCCAGCAGCTAGCTTTATTATGCCCTTTAATACAAATCAAACACTTTATAAATACAACATTTCCTGGGGGAGTTTGGAATCATGATTCCGCCAGATGTCACGATACAGTAAGGAAGGGGAGCTTTGGTCTATCTCTCTTCCTACACGCAGAAGGTCTGCTGCTCCAGCACAGCCTCGCTGACCTCCTTTCTGCAGCAGCGTTTCACCAAAGACACGCCAAGAGAGAGCACAAGAAACGGGGCTCGTCCAGCGTGACCCTGCTCTGACACACTTTGAGAGAAGGCAGCTTCCAGCAATCACTAGTTAGAGAGGATTAAACTTATTGCTTTACCCTGTCCATTTTGTCTAATAGTCACTAATCACCTTATGCTCTGTGCTTTTGTCTAATTGCTTTTTAAAGCCATTTGCACTTTTGCCTAGTGTTAAAGTATGCACATTATTGGTCCCAGTGGTGTTCCTCTCATAGAAAATTTGATACAGAAGACGGCAGACCAAATTTCCGCTTTGGTGTATGCTTATGTATGGTAAAAATAAGAAAAAGGAAAGACTACGAAACAATTCCTGTTTCCTGAAGGGAAGCAGTGCCTGCCTTACACTACGCCACTTGTAATATTCACTTAGAAAATACTATGCCTCCTGAAAAGGAGGTGAACCTTGTATGCTTTACCCTCCTGTTCCTACTCCACGGCATGTCTCTGCTCTGATCACACTTCCACCATCTTTAGTAGAAAGTCTATTTCCCAAACAAGTCTTTGTTTCCTCTTTGAAGCCATTTGTTTTGGCATACAACTCCTACCTGTTCCAGAACTGAGATGAATGCAAGTTTCAGCAGAGATACAGTTCACTTTTCCCCTTAATCACACAACGTAACCCAACAGTATTCATCCTTGGAGACATACAACTCCAATGCATGCAGAACCGGTCTGTCTTCTCCACGTCTGGATGTGGACACCCCTGATGAATTTCGCAAAAAGGCATACCTTTCCAGTGGCATACTTCCTGAGGAGATTTTTCTCCCTTTATATAAGGGATTTCAGTAATATTATTTTCTATTCGAACTCCTTTGTTTTCTAGGATCACAAGGTTTTCTATTGTACGATGTAGAGCTACTGAGAACATCTCCTCTTTTTCATTGCATACGTGAATATTAGCCATTTGTATATGTAGTGCTAGTGAAATATATGTGTCTGGATATTGCATTAACATCAATGTTTATACCTTCGCTTACAGTTATGTTACAGACACATGGACAACCAAATTCAGTCCATTCACAGGCCAGTTCCCTCTTCTGATTATTACCATCTTTTGTGTTTTTCCTTAGCACTGTGCATAGCCTTCAGCAGGAAGTCTGTGTATGAGATTTCAAGCCATAAAATGTTTTTTCTTGTTCTTTCTTCATCTCCTGGATGAGAGCCCACAAAATAATCTGAACATCTCCAGCACCAGCGCATGACCTTCTATACTGGCCTGTTGAACGCAACCACAACATTACTTCCTCTGGAACCTGCCAAAACAAGTCTTATGCTGTGGTGTATAAAACTGTAAGCAATTCTCTCTTTCCAACAAATTGAGAACCTCAAAGGGATACCATTTCTTTTCAGATGGCTTAGGTTTTGCTCATAAGACCTTAGCTTTCATCTTGGTTAGCAGTGAATCTGAAGAAATGGAAAACACTAAAGTATTGTGGTATGTCTGGAATATGAAAGATACATTCTGTTGCTTCTTTGATGTCTCATGAAAGAAAACTGAAAGAATACAAATGCAATGTCATTAAAACACATTAATCCAGCAGGAATGGAGAGGCTTGTGCATTATAAATTTTTGCTCAATACTACTTCAAACTACGATTTGTAATCTATTGAGGAAACTGTCATGAATAATGGCTTTCAAGATAACAATGAATTTTAAACTTTCCTGAGTGAAATACGGATGACAATTTTTTACCACCATTTTGAAATACCTTGGAGTGGCAGTTGCTGGTTGGAGAACAAAAAGCCAAATGGCATGGTTTAGATATACAGAAAATGGAAGATAATGATGCATGAAATAAATGGAGAAGAACTGAGGAAAATACTGGAAAGTGGAAGTGCAGAAAACAGTTTGACCCACCAGTGAGCCTAGTCCTATTTCTATGGAAATGAGCTCATTACTGCTAATTTTTTTTTTAAGCTCCTAGTTGATTCGTGAAGTGCTTTTTGAATTCCGATAAGGGCTTCATGAATCACTGAAAAAAAAACATTTGAACAAAATATCCAGAGTCAAATGATTACCAACTCCCATAGATTAATCAGCTGTCTGAGTACTTTATGTAACAGAGCATGCACGAGGAGAGCCAGCTTTTTCCCTTGGTATCCTAGGTCTATAATGTTTCGTTCTGCAAAGAAAAGGGATCATGCTTCTGAAATCTAATTCTGGATGGTTACTCCATCCAAGAGCATATATTAAATAGGAAAGACATCTTTGATTTTTTTCCCCTGCTGTTTCCATGTTTGATCTGTTTTAAAAATCATCATCATGTGAATTGGCCATAGAATTGCTTCTCGTTCCTCAGAAAAGAGCATCTGTGGTATTCATACAAACGGTGCTTCCACATTTGTAACCAAGTCAGTACTGGCTGTAGGCACCCCTAAGCAGGCAAGGGAAATGCCCAAGGGCCAAAACACTGCTTCTTCTTAAACCTTCTGGATGCTGAAATAAAAAAATCAAATAAAGCAATGGATTTAAATAGCAAGTGAGATTTATGTATTTTATAAGGCCAGCAATTTTTAAGACTGTCTACAGACATGAACAGAGTACGTGTCTGTGACAGCGGTATTTTTAATGGAACAATATCGATTGACTTTACATGTTATATGCACAGCATCTACACTGAACACCTTTCATTAATTCTCTAAACACCGCGAAAAGAATGCCCTTGGCAAATTCTGTGAAACTCCGCTAATTTGCCTTGTACTAATTTTCAAGGTGCACGTAGGTCACGAGCATTCTCCAGCATGCATCTTGTAACAATGCACTTGCTAGAAATTACACAAAATAAATCTAATCCTATTGCATGTAAGCACATTGCATCTCTTTTCCAAAACCTTTCCCATTTTAGAATTGGCTCTATATATCATACTTCAAACATGACAAATAGAACAGAATAACCAGTCCTTGTCAGACACGCCCAGGCCATGCTGTCCCGTGAATGCGCATTCTTTAAACAGTTACAGGACTCTGCACTAATCGTAAACAATGGGTTCATCGACATTTGAAGTGTTGAGTATTTGGATTGGCTTTTAAAAAAATATTATCTAGAGATGGATGGACATACACACGCATCGTTCTGCCGTTAAGACACACCTTAGATGATTTTCATTTTAAGACTAACAGGAGGTTGAAAGATAAATTTCATGATAAATTACAGGAGGAATTACGCTGGAGTAAATAAGAAAAAATTTGGTTTATGTGACTTCACTGAATTGGTACAGATTTATACTGATTTAATTTTTATAGAATTCAGAATTAATTTTGGAAGAAGGTTATAAAGTTATAAAGCATTATGCTATTCAGTTAATAACACTATTAATAATGCAAAGACGGTACTTTCATTGTATATATTCCCATACATTCGGGCAGGATGTGAGACACAAAAGCAGCTTTGTTAAAATACTTCCAAGGTTTCTTTTTGCATCTTGCTTTTCTACACTTCTTAGGACAGCAGCAGCCTAAAGAAATCAGCATTTGAAGAAAAACAAAGACAGAGGATTGATGTGGCAAGGGAAAATATCAAAAGTTATTTCTCTTAGCTGTGAAATCTTGTGACAAAGTTGTAGAGGTGGGTGAATACAACTTTGGAGTGAAAGTTTGTGCTCTGCTTATGAAGCGCAAAGTGCAGGTCCAAAAGCCCTCCATTACGGAGACCTTACGCACAGAGCCTTTTTAA
The DNA here is from genome assembly GCF_963924245.1 of Chroicocephalus ridibundus. NCBI lineage: Eukaryota > Metazoa > Chordata > Aves > Charadriiformes > Laridae > Chroicocephalus > Chroicocephalus ridibundus. Next base: position 85,750,907 of record NC_086287.1, on the reverse strand, counting down.
TTGCATCTTGATTTATGACATTATTCATGTCTCATTCATTTCCTGTTTCCCTCAAGGGAAAGCTATGGTGTAGGATGGAAAAACAATTTATTATTTCAGATTATTTAGAAGATAAATAATAACAAAGATTATCTTCTCTTTGTTATTTATTTCCACTTATAGTTGGGAATAATTATACTTCTTCCTATTCAGTTCATTGAATTCAAGATGATGAAACTCCTATTCAAACTAAATTAAAATATAAAATCATTACAAATTAACAAAGATCAGTAATCCCTTAAGCTAGGTGCAAAACAGACCTAGACCAACAGAGAGTTGTCATTCCAAAATTTAAAGGACAGGTGAAGCACAGGAAAATGATAAAACCTAGAAGTATCTTATTAGTGCTGCCAATCAGAAATAGGAAAAAAAAAATACTTTTTCTTTATTTTAATTATTTATATGGGGTTATTATAACAGAGAACAAGAGAATATAAAGACAAAGAATTCAAAACTGTAATCACTGGGAAGAGAGAGAGATAATCCTGGGAAGGAGATAGAGAGTTTGAGGTAGAAATCCTCTAAGGAAGGATGCTGGAAGCATCAGTAAGCCAGCACAACGCAGAATTGCAGAAAAAAACCCAGAAAGTATTGCCGTTACATCTCAAATCAGGCTGTGCTCCCTCTGAGACATGTGGGTAGCCAAAACCAGCCTCTTTCACAGCTCCAGACAGACAACCCCATCTCCAGTCAGACTCGTCCTGGACGCCCACAAAGATTTTAAAAAGGTACATGGAATATTGAGTATTTTAAGTGTTTGTAATTCTGTTAGCACATTAAGCATAAAAAAAAATGGAACACATTGTATCACTTAATATTGTAAAGATAAAGTACAACATGCAAAGTTGAGTTAGAAGTTTGATTCACAGATGGCACAAATGCTACTTGAGTGATAAAGGTTACCTGTCCTTTCCTTACTGAAGGTTCCTTTGTATAATTTTGTTTTAAGGCTAAGAATCATGGAATGCTGAAAATTCCAGTTATGCAGCTCCGTATAAGGCTCACTCATTACTTTGGAAAACAAGATAGTCTGGTTCTGCTGGAGAAATTTCACCAGCAGAAGTCTATTTTGTGGAATCCTACCCAGCACAATACAGTAACTGGAGGAACAGGATCCAAGCACTCTGCATGGCTATAGCCATTTTTCCTCCAGAAATTTAAGTAGCTAGACCTTATTCTCTTATTTGCCTGCACTTTTCTACTAGTATTATATATTAGTTTGCCTTTTTCAACAAACAGCCATTTGACTGGGTGGGATGATGCTTTTGTTTTCTCCTAGTTATAAAATAATTAAATCATACAGAAATGCGACTGGATCATAATTCTTCGTCCCTTTTTCTCTCCAGGCTAGACTCCGAATGGGAGGCAAGCTGCCCTGGGAACCTGAGCTTTGCCCAAACAAACTATAAAGCTGGCTTTGACATGGGCTGACAGTGACGTTCTCAGGTAGCTCCCAACAGCGGCACTTCAGTTCCATGAAGGGGGAGTGCAGTTGCCATAACGCAGGTGTCCAAACCCACTGGTTCCTGATGTCTACAAGCATTCTCTGGTATTATGGCTTACCAAGAAATACCTAGCTAGCCACACGGCACTAGTTTTGCTTATTTAGAGCTACGGGGTGACAGTAAGAGACTTGGCTTCCTAGGAAATGGCTTCCTAATACCCCTGTTCTAGGAAAGCAAATGTTTCATGGACACCTCACGATTACGCGCGTATTGAAAGAGGCGTAATGCCTGGATAAAGCCATCTTTGCGTTACACTGGGGTTTGTGCTATAGATTATTTGATAGTTCCGCCATAACAGCTCTCAGTAAAGAAGCTTTGGTTGCCTCAAATAATCAGTTAAAAAAAGAGTCCGTGTCACATTAACATGCCACAAAAATGAAACAACAGAGCTACTTATTTTCTCACTGTTAGCCAAGATAACACTTCTTATGTGTCCATAAAGAGCAGCTGCAATGCTTGGCCCATCCACAACGTTCAAGTGTACTACATGCTGTACAATAAGCCAGAAACTCTTTATTAAAAGAAATATTTACAGAGATGCCTCAATGGTGTTTCCTTGCCATGTGTACGCAGCATTTCATTCTTCCAGATTGCCTTTTTCCCCCCAGGATAGACACATTAATGTTTACATTTAAAAAATCATATAAGAATCCATGGCCAGTCAATATAAAACCACCGGAAAGATAATATCATTGATCCAAATACACAGCCCTGATAAAGTTAGTGCCCTGAGTGACTACAAAGACTAAGCAAGCCAGTACTCACGCCGTTTCCCTTTTAATTGTATTGTGCCTTCTCTATCCTCCCTAGGAACCAGAAAAAACACCGCACTGTCAGTCTCTCTGCCCTTTCCCTTTGTGGATTAAAAGCTCTACTGTAGTATATTTACACTTCTTAAACAAGCATGCTGAATTAAGAGCATTTACTCAAAACCTTTTTTCCTGTAATACTGATCAACAGTACTTTCATCTAGAAAATTTTAAACACATGTTTTACTTTTCATCATATTAATGTTGACAGACCTCCTTTATCAGTACTTTAATTAACAGCAGGTAAGGGAGGCAAAGTCAGTATGACATGCTATTACTTCTGCTTGATTTAAAGTCTGCTTGTGAGACTTTCTCTCAACTCATAGTTGAAATTGTCTTATCTCATACATTCCCAGGATTACTGTTTCATGTAAATGTCATTTTTGCTGTCCAAAACATTAAAAAAAACCCACACCAGTGCGATATAACTACTGTCTCTTTCTGAAAGACATGAGGGAAGCTGTATGCTTTTGATCAAAGACAAGATCCTGACTTCAAAGTAACACCTCATCTGTAAATATATTACACAGTACTCTTAGTAAAGAAAGGGGGACTCCTTGATTTCAAATAACCTGAGGCTAATACCGTGGGATTTGCCCGCATTCACAGAGTTTAATCTTACTCCTCCGAATACTTACAGAAAATTAGACAAAAATATTTTAAAGACTCTGGGTTCTAGTCTCTTCTTTTTTCTATGAGTCTGACAGACCCTAGTCCAGTACTTCACAGTGAAGCCCACCCAGCTTAAGGTGGGCTGAGAGAAGAATGTGGGAAAATTACAAACTTCAGAAGCATCACAGACTTTTTTAAAACCTAACTCTTCTCCTAATGACAGAAAGCAGTGGCTCTATGCCTGCAGATGCTCTACCACGAATTTGATTGGGATCTTCTAATATTTTTTGTATCACCATTGGAGATGGTTTCATTATTTCTTTCATTGCTGCAGTCTAGAAGAGCAAAACAAAATTCCAAATTATCTTCAACCACTTTGAAGACGTTGGGGAAGGATATTAAGTTATTTCGTAATATGCTAATCAGCATGGACCATGGTGGTATTGCATCATACAAATAATATTAACTATTTAAGAGCTGGCTACAAGGCTAATAATTGCACATACAAAGAGACAGTTTTGAGTGGACACAGGGCGGTCAGTTTAACCATCAACTGACAGTATCATCGTCAGTGCGAGTGTGCAGATACTGCTCTTGTCTGTATGTAGACAACAGGAAGCAGCGCAAGACATTGAAATCAATGACGCTTTTTGTCAAAAAACCTTTTTTCTCCAGAAGAAAAAAAAGATAAAAATTCAGTGATCTAAGTATGGTTTATAAATCATATGAATTTCATTACATCTTTAAAAAAAGTATCCAGCTATCTGAAAGAATCGAATTTTGGTTTTCAGAATTCTAAATGTTGAGGTTATTTTAAAATGTCCTGTTGTTTTACTAAAATTTCTTACGTCTTCCAAAAGTCGAAACAAAAAAAAGTTCCATTTACCTAAAGTGAATGCTCAATATGCTAGAGAAATGTTGAAGCTGTGATTTCCAATTAGGGATTAAAGCGTCTTGAACATTTAAGACTGTTAATAAGCTGAAACAAGTCTTTGTTTCTGCCATCTTTACTCCCAAGGTGTGCATCTTCTCATTTTCGTTAAATGTACTTGCTGCAGTAAATGCAGAGCAAAAAGAGCTCAGAGTTCCTTCTCTGCATTTGAAGCGGATCAGTTCCTCCCAGGTTTCTACACCAATATTTTCACTACCGAGCAAAGTATAAACCTTAGTCAGAAATTTTTCATTACTCCCCGTCTTCTCCTTCCTTCCTGTACAGCTTACATCATAAGGGGCAAGAAGAGCAAAGCTCTATCTGATCTCCAAGATGTTGTACGCTACGTGCATCGATGTTGGGGTGCTCTGCTGTCCCCACCTCCCGTCCTGCCCTGCAGGACCTACAGCCTGCCCTTCAGGAGAGGCAGGAACTGAAGCATCTTGCTCTCACTATGTCAGTAGCAATATAATTGCGTTATGGAGGTTTGGGACGTATAGTAGACTCTGCTAATCTAAAGTAAAACCTTTCTCAATGTGAAAATGCAGACCGTGAGGCAGCTTTCTCGTTAAAGGTCTGCTGGAGACTAACAGCCATGGAACAAAACAACACAACACAGGCAAATAAGTCCTACAACATTTATATAAAATGTGAACCTACAAAGATGTTCTCAATTTACACAAAACCAGATCAGACACTTCCAGGACTCATGCTGTAAAGACCTGACAGTCAGTGTTTGTGCCATTAGCACAGAATACGTAACCTTTAACATGCTTGGTTGCATCTTGCCATCTCTATACTACTGTCTTGCAGTGAAACTCCCACAACTTCTTGACGGGTGAAAAATTAAACAGCGTAGCAGGCATAGAGGGAATTTGCAGTTTGTACAAGCTCAGAGTTAACTGAAAAGCTAAAGGCATACCTGGAAACACTTTTAAAATATATAAGATTCATGAGTACTTTTCAGTTTGCAGCTGAGACATAAATATGTGTAATGAGCATGTAACAGACATCTTACCTCTCCAGCATGGATATATATCTGCTGCTTCACTCTCCCTTGGAAGCAGAGTGATTTAATGTGCTTTGCTTGGTAAGTCACCCTCCAGCAAAATAAATTTGATTTCTGCTGCAATCAAAAGAATTTAAACAAAATCACCTATCAGCTCTCCCTAGGTTCATTTCTCCAAACGTCCATTTCAGGCTTTATTTTTAATATAGAGAAATTAAACAAGGTTTGTTTGAGGGAATCTTTACGATTCGCTAAGGATAGGCATGAAGACTAGTCTTAGATGGCCACATCTTTCACATGCATCACATTTCCTGAGCCTATGGTTATATGCAGCTCCCTGTGAATAACTCACTTTCTCAGTTACGCTCATTTGCATCTCTCTGTCTTCTAAAAGCCACGATCTGGCAAGGAAAGGGCAGACAGGGGACTGTGTCCCTGCCACTCTCCCACCGCGCCCTGCACATACCACAGTCAGAAAGTTCCAAGTGCATCGTTCTCCGAGTAAACAAGGAAAAAGAATGGCAATGCGCTATGAAGCAAAATCATCTTTAAAAAGATGTATTTTTAATTCTAAGCCTCTAGTTGAAGTTTTAATAATTGCTCCAGCAAATTCACAGGCCCAGCCTTGGTGATCATTCAGCAGCAATGTGGAATTGCAGAGGTGCCAGACATTCTTAATTTCCCTCTCCTTGTATTATGGCTCACTGCTTCATGCATCACATATAGCGCATTAAAATCATTGCAAAACACAACCTTAAGCTCAACAAAATGCGTTTTTAACCATCCTGCCCTTTACACGATAGTAAAAGCATCAAAAGTAACCTCCTCCTACTTAGTTTTGTCATACCAGCTCTTTAACAATGGAATCTGAGTATTTTCCATGAAAGAGAAATTGGAAATCATAGTTCAGAATTCAGACACACCGGATCTGCAGACTTATTAACCCAGTGTAACAGTGTCATGTGACCATGATTTTTCACTAGTCATTAGTGAAGCAAATTTTCTAGCGACCACTGAATGCTCACACAGAAGAGGTCATGACAATGTTTTTCCATTAATATGCTACTGTCATAATGTTAAAATGCTAAAATCAAGGGCATCTCAATGGATACTTAATAAGAACAAGCTGCTTTTTTCATCTACATTACTAAACAAATTATTTATTCCACTCTATTCACACAGATAATTTTAAGCAGCATTTCTAATAAATTTTAGACAAATAAGTTTTTAAGCAGCATTTCTAATACATTTTAGACAAATACGTTGCAAATCTTGTCTCCCATTTGAAACTGTATTAACTTTCAAAACTGCCTAAACTTAGCACCTCCTATTGTTATACTTGCTCACAAATTTTCAAAAAACCTCACAAGGTGCTCAGAAAATACTGATTTAGCAAATGTTTCACAGCACTATCTTAATTTTGACAAATTTACAACTTCAGGGTGTACCGTCACATATTTCCCTCCAGGACGCGGGAGGCTTACCTGTCCAGAGAGATCAGGTTGTGCAGGCAGCTGGAGGAGGTCTGAGCCCAGCTCTGAAGCAAGGAATTTCAACCTGGAATCTTGCACTGGGATTCTCAGGATCTGGTGTCTGACAATGAATTCAAAAAAATATATAATCAAGATCATTAAGGAAATGGGAGCTAAGGCTCTCAGACTTGCAGGATCCTCCATCCGTAGGAAAAATACCCTCTGAAATCTGGGAAACTGTCTAGGATCTGCAGAAACTGGAAGCTGAGAAGTTGTTTGTGAATGCTGAAGTCAGTCAACTCTGTTCCATTCAGAAAACTAAAGCTGAAGTAGGTAGGATTTTGTTTGTATGATTGTTTGTTTGTTTTTGTTTAATACCTATTATTCTAAATGTTCCTCCCACAAAATTCTTTGCAATCCTGGGTAATGTTGTGAATCATAATGAAAACCTTTCCCAAATGAATTTTCCCCAGAATATATATACCAAGGTTCGGGATCTCTCCTTTGAAGAGAGACACCATATTGGAAAAATAAAGTCACTGACTTGATTCCAAATGGAGCATTTGAGAATCACGCTTCCATTGCCTAGGAATTCAATTCCAGTCAAGTACTTTTCCCCACCTCTCAAAAATCTCCTATTCCATCTTGCTGTAGCAATGAAATAAGAATGTACCTGACATGTTCCACAAGTATTCTGCATCTGTTTTCATATAATATTTTACCCCCAATTTGGGTTACAATTTAGCTTAATTGTGCCAAATTATCAGCAGGCCATCTTTTGCTTGAAATCTTTTTCGTCTCTCTACTGTCATTTCAACAGGCAGCTCAGCAGATAATTTTATGCTACTGCAGTCACACAAGGCAGATTCTAATATTGATCTGAATTTTCTCCTTGAATATGATTTGCATTCTTAGCCTGATCTATTTTTTTTTCTTCTCATAGAACATGATTTACATTCTTACGTCTGGCTGCTTCATTTTAAAGCCATCTTGAAAAAGTCTCTTCCTAATCATCCTTCTAAATTCATATGGGAATAACTCTTCCTACCGATGCTTAGGAGAGGAAAATCTCAAATAAATTGACGCTATTCTTGCAGACTATAATGACTGGAAACTGTATTTGTTGATGGAAATTAGAGACTTTTTTATAGCTTACTAATAATCTAGCTCTGGGACAGCTAATTACTAGCGATTGTCATGTCTGAATACTGAGGAAGTGCATTCAATCTTCCGGCTGGTCTAAATAGGAAAAAACCAGCAAGATCAGCCAGAGACCATCCTTGTGGCATCGTAGTCTCCAGTATAAAAACTTATTTTGCATAAAGCAGAAGAGATACATTCTTCTCAGATTAAACATAGGTAGGTTGGGGAAAATTAATTTCCCCATAACTGCGGCCTATTTCTGCTTGCCTTCCCATCCACTGCACGCGTGCCGGGGCGGACAGAGTCACTCAGGTGTATGAACACGGCCTCGCTCCTTTTGGCCTGTTGGACACCCCCCGTCTTGCTTTTAAGGCTACCTCTTCTTTCATGAGACACAGAATTGCCCCATTCAGATGACACAATCCATTACATTCGACTATCAAAATGAAGGGGGAGCTAATAAAATCAAAGCGTTTAAGTCGCATGAATTTTGCCCAAATTTAAAAGTACACCTGGAACAAGCATCAGTGATACTACGTTCTCAGTTGTTCTTCCTAAATTCATTCACTTTGCTATCTCAGTTTCTAAAAGCATCTATTTTAAAAAGCACCAGTTTTAAACTGAAAGAGGGTAGATTGAGATTAGACATTAGGAAGAAATTCTTTGCTGTGAGGGTGGTGAGACGCTGGCCCAGGTTGCCCAGAGAAGCTGTGGATGCCCCATCCCTGGAGGTGTTCAAGGCCAGGGGTTTTGAGCAACCTGGTCTGGTGGGAGGTGTACTACATTTTCCAAGCCATTTGAAGTTCACTTAATCTTTAAATAAACAAACAAAAGATATTGGTAAATTTTAATAAGTTCCCCAACACTAATTTGAATCATTAACACTCATACAGCTGCTCCCACTGAGCTCAATTCCCCATTCATATCTGCCTTTACCCACAAGCAGAAAAGATGGGGGTGTCAGAGAGGAGATGCGACTCCGTACTTTGCAAAAGGAGGGAAATCCGTCCCGGAACAGTGATTTTGTGGCACTGGCAGAGTGCGTTTTGCATCGTCAGAAGCTGGACCTCGGTGGTGCTCCTTTCAGTTGTAACCTCTGTCAGGGCTCTCAACCATCAGCGCTTTGAGTGGCACCATTTGGCAGAGGAACCTGCAAATCCAGAGTGTTTACCTGAATAAGCCATTTTCTCTGCAGAACATGCCCTTAACAAGACAACAAAAACACAGCACATGCATTTAGGTGTCATTTCTTCATAAAAGGGGAATAAATCTGGGCATTTACAGGACAATTACTTTTGCTATGAAACAAATTATTATACAATGAAAGGTATTCAGAATTTAGTCCATCACCAGAATTAATGAGGTGATCTTACGCAGCATTGCAATCTACAAATTACACATTTGAACTAAATCACATTTGCCTGTGCTATAATTTATCAGGCTTTGTAACTTCCTAGGCCTTGTATTTGCCCAAACAGAGCCGAAGCCCAAAGTTAATAGCTTAGTGACCTTACACTCCATATGCAGGAAGTTAAGAGATGTAGAAAACTTTAGGGGTTGATTCAGAACTACAGTCAGAAAAACCACTCTCCGGAGAGGCCTGAATTGCTTCTGGAGGCGTCCATCTCTTCATTGATTGTACAGAGGGTGGAGGGTGACCAGGCTCCTAACCTGGGCAGTTAGAAGGGACCAATCTCTACCTGAGCATTCTTGCTCCTTTCCCAAATTGGGCCTTTTACTCTCTAATGTATTTTATATCACCACTTTATTAATGACCATGTCAGTATGCTCAGAGGTTGTGGCAAAGGCTTTAGTGAGACGAGGGAAAGCAATGCGCCATATCAGAGTACGTTCACTGGAGTTTAACTTTTTCTTTTTAAAAGCACAAAAAGAAACATGCAAGTATTTGGCTACAACTACACTCCATAACATTTCTGATTGTTTCATATACATAACTTCTTACTACTGTTGTTCTGATTATTAATCTATTTCTTTATTGCTGTTATGCTTTTAGAGCTGTATTCTCGCTCATGGAAGTCTTTCTGTTCCTTTCTGTTTTTCCAGAGCAGTTTCTTGGTCTTCTTTAAGCTGTGGTAGCCCGCTAGTCCGTGCTTTTGTTTCCTGGTTCTGTGCTACCTCTTAGTGCATGGAGGTCATATAGACTTTTTTATTTTATTTTATGTTTTGAGATGCTCACTTTCCTCGTTATTTTAAGGTGTTAAGTAATTACTCTCCTCTTGTAGCTATCATAACACAATTAATGGGCTGATTTTCTACAAAGGTCAATCCTTTGAACGGTGTAGTACAATCAAGGGAATAGAAATGAGGCAAGTTAGTTACCCTGATTTCTCAGTCTAAAGAAACTACAGCTCTCTGAAAAGTCTTTCAACGTGTTAATCAGATTAGCAGAGGAACCTAATCCTCTGAAAATACAGATTACTCCTCAATTCTTCTTTTTTATACTCCGAACTGCCCCATTAGTGTCTTTCACATTCAGCATCCCCCTTTGTCCAATGACAGCCTCAAGTAATCTGATTCTTTCCTGTGTCCTGTATTTTATCAATGGAAATATTAGAGAACAGGGCAGAAGGGGAACCTAAATATGCACTGCTAAAACCAAACGAATCCTATGATAAATAGGCAACCTTTGGAATTAATTTGTTATGAATATAAATTTAATATCATCCAAAGTTATATTTTTATTTTCGCCTGTATCCCGTAAGTATTTGGCATTTGGCACTGGTGAGAAAGATGCATCTATTAACTGCTTTTATCAGCTATTTCAGTTCCTTTAAGCATCTTTGGGAGATGCCTGTGCTTTCTACAGCTAAGCTTTTTTGTTCATGAGTAAATTAATATGTCATTTCATACATGATTTTTATTTATTTTATATATCTATATATAAAGACAGATATAAAATACTGAAAGGAAAAGTCCAGCAGCTACTTACTTTAACCTGGCAATGTAGAGTTGCTGTTTGTATTGTGTGCATCGGTTTGTTAGGAAATCCAGGGACTCTGGATTATTTTTAATCCATGCAGTTGGTAGTCTCAAGTGTTACCATATCTGCATTAGTGGCACACCAATGCTTTGCCAGGAATTAAAACGTCGGAAGTCTTATGGCACTTCTGAAATCATCACCCAACACTGAAGCAACACATTTGACACTTGAGATTATAATTGCATGAGGGGAAAAACATAACCCTTTTCAAGACCAGGTAGCGTAGGAATAATTTCAGAAACAGCTCTTGGTTTTATATGATGCATGCATGATATGCTCATGGATGGAAGATAGGTCGAATAACTAAATATTCATTTTCAAGATTTTGAAAGGGCTTTCAAGTGTTCAAAAGCCTGCTGCCGTACACCTGGTAGGCTGGATGTAAGTGTCTATGTATTATACAACATGAGTATATTAGCAGCCCAAGGGCAGACCAGAAACTGTCAGTTGAAGGAGTGAATTCTCTTCCTAAGGCAAATACATAACTGCTGTTAGTATCAGGATTCTCAAAAATACACACCAACAAAAAGGGGTGGACTGGAGAAGGGAGGCGTGAGAGAGAAGGCAGAGGGTTATCTGTAAGATATGCAGTGGTAGTTTTGTTGCAAAAAAAAAAAAAAAAAAGAGAAGAGTTAGGAATCACTAAAATTCCCTAAAATTCATTTCACCCTGCTCCAATGGTAGCAAACATACTTCTGGGAGGTGCAGTTAGATCTGTCACAGCTTCAAATAACTGGCCTGCTCCTTTCTTACCTTCTCAACGCAGAGCCTGCTTGTTTGCACGCATCCATCACATCCATCACAGCACAACTCATTCTGGTTCTGTGCCTAAATTTCATCCATATGACCACAGGCTAGGAACAAGAGAATATTAAACAAGAGTATCAGTTCAAATGAGGTCAAGCAAGGACTCCATCTGGACTTGTATGACCAGAGAAAGACAAAGGCAAAGAAACACCTGCCTTCTGATCTGAAGATTTTGTAAAGCCTCCAGAGATGGAACGGAGGTTGGGGGAGCTCAGAGCTGAACTGCAACACTGTCCTCCTGAATGCCTCCAAAATCCACAAGCTAAGGCAGAGGTAGGCACAGAGAGTGTGCAAAGAAATGTTAAAATGTTCTCCAAACAAGCCCCGTAATCATGAATACAGAGCAACAGAGAATTTCATATTTAGACTTATTCAAGTTTTCTGAGTCACAAATTAGCACTTTTAAGAGCTTATCTTTTTCCCAATTGACTTTAATCAAGTGTTTCAGAAGCTGGAAAATGTTTTAAGTGAATAGAGCTCTTAAGCAGAGAGCCCAGGGAGCAGAACAGCAGCTATTTTGTACTCTCTTTCAATGTTTTTGATTTGCCTTTTTACTTTGTTGTTGCGTTTTTATGGTTTTCAACACAAGTGAAGCACCACAGCTGTAAGTCTCACAAACAAAAAGAGAGGCACAGGCAGAGAGAAACCCTTGTGGGGACAAGTTCAAGCAAAAATTTAAAATCATTTTCTTGACAGTGTCAAGCTGATGATCTTTTAAGTGTTCACTTCGCTATGATCTCTAATGCATTTCATGTAGACCAGAGACTGATGTTCTCCAAATGACAGAACCCCTTTGTTTTCCAAAATACTGTATGAAAACACAGTCACTTTTACTTTTTAAAGAATATTTCAGGAAAAAAAAAAATGAACACACTTCATAATGCATGTCTTAAAAGCGCTTTAGCCAAATGAACTCAGGCAACCCTGCCTAAATTTTAAGGCAAATGGTCTTGGAAAATTTGATTAAAGTCTCACATGAAAAAAAAAAAATATACCCTGTCTCTATCTGTGTGGCAACACAGGAGGCCAATCTTGAAGAATATTTCATCATAGCAGGCTCCTCAAGTATTTGTTGTTCTTATCAAACATATTGAATTGTATCCAAATATGATCTCTTTAACATACTGTCATTAGATCCTTCCCTCAGTGCCTTAGAGCACCTATTTCATTATTGTCTCGTGCATCTTGTCTGCTGTCCCTTTGTCACCTACCGTAAAACACCACTGCCGTCCTCCCCTTGGCTCTGGAGCTGTGAGCCAGATGAAGCTGAAGCCATATCGACTGTCGTTCTCACTTTTGCCTCTAAATGTCCGTACTTCTACCATAAAGCCTTAACAAATTTAAATAATATCAGTAAAAAAATGGGAAATCAATGCTGGCTACCGATACACCAGGCGTGAGCTATCAGCCCACTCTTTGCTCGTGTTCCCGCAGACAGAACCCGTGTGCCAGGAGCCAGCCCGGGCGGCGATGGGCTGGACCCGAGACACTGGCTGCTCCGCACATGTTCCTGCCGGCACCATGACACCCCGCGCTCTCACTCTCTCTAAAATGGGAGTCCTCAGAACAACCCAAAGCGACAGCGCTGACTGTGCACATTTTTTCCAGAGGCTCTCAGAAGCGTAATACGGGAAGGTGGAGTCTGTCGCTTAAGCTAGAAGAGACTGTTAGAATTTAGGGTGACATGTGACAGCTTTCCACGCGTGTCCGCATGCTCCCCTGCACGTGCACTTGCAGCATTTCACATGACAGATCAAGCTCTGCATGATCAAATGCCCAAAGCAAACTCCCTCTTTGCTCAGATGGTGTTTTGCCTGGCCAAATTCTTCAGGATTTTGCCTCAGTCTGTCTCCCACAAAAGCGAGAAAATGTAGAAATCGGCTGACATCACAGTTCCTCTCACTTTTAATGCTATGTGAGCATCACAAGGAAAAAACTCATAAAACTAAGGAACTAGTAGTGAAAAATGATTATTATTACCAAACAACCCTGTCTTCTAAAACCTTAGCTGTAAAAGTACTTTTCAAAAAGGCTACTTTCTCAAAAAATAGAATATCTTTCATTACCGTATGGGAATAAAAGTAGGTACAGAACTGACAAGACTAATGACAAGGCAGTTCAAGGCAGCCACAGTGCCCAACGGAGATTAGGTTATCAGAGTTCCACCACCGACTTGAGAAATGTCTTTTGAAGTCATTATGATTTAACAATTAATAGAAAGATTTGTTTGATAGCTAGATGCAAGCAGATAAAAAAGACATTCAGTTCCAATTACCCATTATTTTGACTGTAGCAGATTAACAGCATACTTTGAAGCATTTTTATATCCAAACCTGTATAATTGAAAGTGAAAAAATTCAATTCACCAATTTCACTACATTTAAAAAAGAATACCGAGTTCTCTTTTAATAACAAATGTGTAAATAATCATGACTGAATTGAAAGGATGAAAGATACAAGTCAAAACCTGGGAATCGGTGATAATCATTTTCTATTTTAATACTTACATGATATTTCTATGATGGTTTTCAAATATTTTGTATTGCCTGCGTTGGTATATATTGAACTAGATAGTAAATGTTCATCCCACTGAAGTGAACGGTAAAAATCTTTTTTCTTTTTGAGAGTTAGTCTTTATTAATTGGGTCTCTTGATCTTGACCCTGTTAATTGTTAACAGCAAAGGGATCGAGAGACCTGGGACTGTGTCTGATCTGAGTTACAGCTATTGAATGTGCTCTGAATATTTCATTATAAGACTTAATTTTGCACCAAGAGACAACTTGAAATAGCTATTATTTTTCTTAACTGTACTTCCCACTGAATGTTTAATGCGTCTCTCACTACTTTCCCAAAAAATGCCTCAAATTCACTCCAACTTGTTTTTGAAACTTTTCCTCTTTCAGAGAATTTTGAATAGACTGGATATTTCTATTGCACATTTCTCAAAGTGCAATTACTAGATGAGTATTAAAGCTTTTAAAACCTATGGAGCTTTTAATAGTGCAATAATTGACGTATTTGGGTTTTCTACTATGTGCTCTGTATATTTCATCACATATATTTTTCTGGTTTACCGCTTTTATTTTCCAAGTGCTTCCCTAGTAGGATGTTTTTATTAAAAAAGTAGTTTTGTTGATATGTAATTCATTGGCTGATTATAGAGCTAGCCTTAATTAACTTTTATTCAAGTTCAGCGAGTGAAAGCTAACTTCCCATGGCCCTCAACAGAAGCTGCAATTTTTTTTTTTCCCCACGCAGACCTTGAGAATTACTTTGGCGAATGCGTATGTGCTTTTAAGGAGAAAGAATACCATCCATGTCTTTGTAGTGGACAGTTTTTCCTAAACATCCTAAATACCTGGTAATAAAAAGTTGTATTTAAATCAGCGTAGGCTGAAAACAATGTCCTACCTGGCAAGTAAGTAGTAGAGGATGTGGAGTTACAAATACAACTTTTTCCAATTTTGGAATTGGTTCCCATTAAAGGAAATACATTTTTGATTAACTTGTTATTTGTCAACTTTTTAATTACGTTTATATTTTTCTGAGTCTGTCACAACAGCTATTCACTTCCTTTGAAAGATAAAAGTTGGTCTTTTTTACAGATTTGTTTGCCTCAGGTTTGAAACCTTATAGAAAACATCAAATATTCCAACACTTGACAATAAAATCAGAAGTGGCAGTTTAGAACATTTATTCTAAAATAATCAAAAGAATTCTTTGATGCATACCTCAATAATTATTCAGTACATTTTACTCTTATAAATATGTTTCTTTGCCTTACAGACGCAATGAAAAACTCTTAAAAGATATTTCAAATGAATAATTCAAACAATGACTGACAATATAATTGTTTATATTTTTTCATGTTGGCACATTCACTTTATTCCTTCAATTTATAAACCAAGTTATCATTCTTTGTGATATTTATAAAAGTTGAATAAATAAAAGAAACTTTGTAAAGATGTCTTGTCTTGCTTTTTTTATTTTATTTTTTTTTTTTTTTACACTGTACTTGCTAATCTGTTCCCATTATTTTAGTTCTTTAATTGAGAGCTCCTGGTACCACTTGTATACCACCTTTGGTGGGATTTTAGCTATACTAAGAAAATACCATAAGCACTGGCAATTAAATTGCCTTATCAATTTTCTGCAGCTTATTAAGTTGTTTTATTGTAAAGGAAGATTAGTGTCTTCAGTAGAAATAGGAAAATACCTAAGCAGGAGTCCATGGATTAAAGCTGTGATATCTTGTACAAAACCACCTTGTGAATGAATTCTTAAAGAGATAGAAGTAAATTGAAGTGGGAATGTAAGGAAATGAAATAAAATCACCAGCTGAAGAAACAAGAATTAATATACTAACATGGAACTGGAAAATCTTTCACATGTGCAGAAGAATCTCTTAGGGAAAGAACTAGGTATTTTGTGAAGCAAAACAGTCTTATAAAAAAGAAGACATCTTAATAAATCCCTAAAAAACAAACCAGTGATAAAGCTACAAAGAGAGATTACAAACTCACTAAGAATAAAAATCTGCTTGGGGCAAACCAGAAAGATATGGGCAGATATGAGAACAAAATAAACCACAGAAGCAATGGAGCAGCTCGGAAGATTGGAAATGGAGACCAAGACGCAGAGTTCTGGTGTACAAGGACAGAAAGGACTTTGCAGTTATGAGTTTGGCAGCGGCAGCAGCAGCAGCATCTCATATAAAAAAGGAAATATGGACGGAGGTGTTTTCATGTCAGCAAAAGCAGCCTCTCCTTTTATCCATATTTCCCTCTATTGTGTCAATGGCTATGGACCAAACTCCATTCAGACTAAAGGGTAATTCCCAAGTTGGGGATGCAACACGCAGCTCCCACAAGGTACTTCTCACAAAGCCCAGACGACTACCGCCATTCCTGACGTTGTATCTTCAATTACATTTTGAGTCTAGAACGACCGGAGCTTCCCACAGCGCAACGCCAGATTTGAGAAATGCAGGGACCAGGGTAGCTAGCGCGTGTGTGAAGCGGTACCAGCTTCATGCAAAGATGTGAAGTTACCAATTCATGTTATTCAGAACATAAAACTAAGATTAAAATTTGACCACTGTAATCACGAAGTGGAAATTTGAGTTAGATCGATATCTAAGTCTATGAGTTTTCAACTCAACAACAGAGTTTTCAACTCAACTGACACAACATTGTTACTTGCCTAAAAAAAATTCAACAAGTATCTTCGAAGGTACCTTTTCTAAACAAAAGCCTCAGCTTGAAAAAACAGAGCCTAAGAAATGCTTAACTCATTAACTATTGGGAGACGAAGTCATACATTATGGCTGTGAGAAAGCTGAATGAGGAATTGAGTTTCAGCAAATCAGTTATGATTAAATCGGGATGAAATTTTAAAGTGAAAAAAACCCCACTACTAGAAAAAGTTCTGCTGGGATCAATGCCACCTTCCCAGCTTTCAGCCAGGCAGTTATGTTTAAAAATATTTTGTTCAGAATTCAGACATCTGCTTTACTATGTGTTGGTTTTGCAGGTTTTGTGGTAGAGGGACTGGCAAGGGATGAGTCTGCTGTTTAAAATTCTGGGCTGCCTCTGTCTTCTTTGTTTTCAAGTTATTAACTTATTTAACTGATTGAGAAAGATACTTTAAAATTTGCTAAGGTCTCACTGTAATTCCAAATAAAATTAAGCTTGTGCTTAAGTACTTAATGGAATGAAAGGAACCGTCACTCTACTGTTTGCTTTTTTGTTTACTGTAGACTTGTACTGAAATCGGTCCATGGTGTTTCAAAAAATACATTAAAAACTTTGTTAATTCAATTAAGGAGCTGAAAGCACATCATAAGGCAAGGCAAAACATCATCCACAAAACATCTAACTTTTTTTTTTTCCTTGCAGCAGCACTGCGAGGCAAAAGGACACATGGGCAGAGGGCGGCTCTCATTTATAGTATCGCCGCATTCTGGGGAAAAGCCTTTTAGACTGTCTGGAGTTCTGAGCGAAAGCGAGTTCAAAGGGCAGAAGGTTGCTTCAATTGATCTCCAACTACTAACGCAGGAAAGGAAGAATGTACTGGAGAAAGGGAAAAGTCAAAACAAGTTTAAATCAGAGGGATTTATATGTTGGTAGCAAACTAAGCTGCCACAAAACCTTGCCTAGTAAGGGTATTAATATCCATACACACTGCTCTGCTGGGGAGGAACATCTTCCTCTCTTAAAAGCTAAGAACTTCACAGCATTTATATGTTCTGCTGCTCTCATAAATGATGCTCTGTAGCATTGATTCTGTCAATACTGTTCCTAATCCTGACATTTTCTGACATTTTCCATTTTGTAAAATAAGAAGAGTTTAAAATTTTTAGCTTTGACCTTGACATAATGAACTGATGGATCACAGCAAGGAAATGGAGATAGTATGAACGTATTTGTTCCAATCTTTCCTTCTGGTGCTATCAAAACTGCAGATTAAATTATACTTTTTTATCAGAGGTGCCTATAAAATGGATATTCTTTGCAGGGAGGGGAGGGGAGGGAATCACACATACAAATGTTTCATCTTATATTGGGACAGAAGTCCAAACATAAAATAATTCAGGAACAGTTTCCAGAAGAAAATGCATTCAGAGACAAACGACTGGGTGCATTTTTTTTCAGCTTGCCCAATTTAACTACCGCCCTGCAATCTAAATGAATATCCAATTTAAGATCCAGAGAGTTTCCTTTAGTGTTATGAATAAAGCAAGCTGTTACGCTGTCTCCTGGATAGGCAAGAGCTTGGTATGTTTAATACTTGTTTCCTACTATTGCGAAGCCAAGTCTCGTATCAGCTTTGATGTGTTAGAGCAAGTCTTGCGTTGCCAGCAATCAGTGTGATCCAGGGCGAGCCACTGGAGTGCTTATGCAGAGAACACTTCTCACCAAAAAATAATAATCCAGTTAGGAAGAATTTGGAATAGAAAGTTGAGATATTAAAATGCACACAGTACTAGGGATTGCCTGCTCCCTGTGATTCAGGGGCCAATCAAGCCTGATGATAGTCAAAAGGCAGAGGCAAAGCAGTTTCTCTTACTAGTAAGAGAGGGATTAAAGGAGAGAAAAGCACATCATAAAAAGAGCAGTGACATATAAAACTTTAAATGAAATCATAAAATGCACAGATGTGACACAGACACTCTCGTTTCTGCCTTCTATTAGTTAAAACAAATACCATGGCTTGTATTTTAAGACCTGTGATCAATCAGATCAACTTGGCTGACAGCATCACTTCAATTGCCTGGGTTACGTACGTCTCTTCTTTGGACAACTTCAGTAGTAAAAGGCCTAAGAATGGAGAAGGGGAATGAGTTTCTTAATTTGCTTATAATACTATCGCATCATCATATTGCTACACATTCTCCTCTTGTTCTGTCTTTACTCCTTCCTTTTTAGAAGATCATCTCAGAAGGGTTTTATGTGCTGAAATTTAAGCTTCTGTTATTTTTTAACATATACCATACTGCCTTCACCCATTATACAGATTGAGGAGAACAGTCAAGGCCGACACCTAGACAGAGCAAACAGGCAGCCAGGCTGTCTCAGTAATCCAGGTTTAAAAGAAGGTGAGGAATCTAAACTGTCTCTGGGGTAGCATCCTTCCCAACAGTACGGCAAGCAGTTAGTATCTGACAGCGTAATTTACTCTTTCAAGGCAACATCAGGGACCACAGCAATGGCCAATGATGAAGCACCACCCTGTGGGGTCTGTACTGCATCTGGTAGCACAGCTTACATATAAATTGGCCACGAGAGTAACTTGAAAAAAGTTTTTCAGGGATGTTGATGGACTCATATTTCACCTATAAAAAGGCCTTCCCAAATCCTTGTGGCCATGAACATCTATTCCCACTGGGTTTCTGCAGGAAAGAAAAAGGGAATGCTGAGGGCAAAAAGAACTGAATGACAGGGGACAGAGTGGGGAAGGACAAGAGCTGAGCAACTGGCAGGCGGCAAAAAAAAGGAGGGTAAAAGGTAGGAAGGAGCGAGGAAAAGGGGAGGTTTGCAGAGACAGGTGGTCAGTAAGGATGTAACTGGAAATGAGACAGTTGAAGTTTAAAAGATTCATACTGTCATTTTAGCTATTTCGCTTTCTTCCATGGGTTTCTCCCATATCAAAACCTAATCTGAAGGATTAAATCTTGGCCTGATAACATAGGCCTTCTTTCTTTGCTTTGAGTAAGACTACTTGTCTCCTTCAAATCACTTTAGATAGGTAGATGTTTACAGATGCTGCATGCCAAACAGAAATACACACGACTCACCCAGCTTAGGCCAGGCATCCTCTCTCCGTCCCTGTCACCTGCTTCCCCCAGCAAGGTGAAAGGAGCACCCTTGGCTTCAGCATGAACCTCGCACACAGGGCCAGGGCTGGCAAGGAGTCTGAACAGCTGGAAGAGGTATCAGCGTTACGCGTTAACCCCCTCCAGAGACGCGTTCCACAAAAAACACCATAACCTTCTGACAAATAATCAAGGCTGAGGTTAGCTGTAAGTTCCTTTCATGGAGAAATCTATAGAACTGGAAAACTGAAACAAGGCAAGGATCTTGGAGCCTCTTCAGACAAGCCCAAGGACAAGTCTGCAAAAGGCTGACCGTGCTGGTTTCAATGTTGCTTGTCTTCAGCATGATCCATATTGGCAGTTTTAACTTAAATCTACTGCTTTGTCTTCCAAAGAGGGACAAGTGCTTTAAATAAATCTTCTCTTCCTGCACTCTGTGTTAGCACTTCATTTTCTCGAAACCGAGTAAAGAATCTATCCTGATTTAACAGACATCTGGGAGAGATGGGAGTAACAACACTGGTGAGGAGATCTTCAGGACTGCTCCAGAACACCTTGTGACAAGTGTCTGGGGTCAGTAGTTTAGCCTACGTTGAGAACAAAGATAGATCTTTCCACGTTGTATACTAGCCTCTTTCTGTCTTAGTCCAATCTTACTGGAGTCACACAAAAATGACCTGGACCGGACCTTTTGCCTGTCAAAGGTGGCTGCTCTCCCACACTTTACAAGCTCCTGTTTCTTTCTGGTTGCTAGATGGCAACCAGTCAGTGAAATCTGAGGAAGACAATTCAAAACAGATATGTCTACCTGCATTTTCTCAACCCGCTTGGATGGGGAAACAGTTGTGTAGAGTCGTCATATTCCATTTGTAAAAATATATACAGGGTACTGAAAATCCCCTAGAACTATTTCTCTTTAAAATATATTCTAAGTAAAATTCAGTGTCCCACAAAGAAAAAGTGCGCGACTACGTCATGAACACGAGGAAGACAACCGCATTGTGTTGTAAACAGCCATGTCAGTGGGGAAAGACTGTTTGCTTATTTTTATTTTCCCTCTAAAATTGCAACTGTCATGTAAACTCTACAGTAAAAAGATCAGAGCTAGTCACTAAAGTGCTAGTCAGAAATGCCAGGCACTGCAGAAATCAGAATTTTAATTTGAGTTTTGAACAGAATGATGCCTTAACATAGCTCTCAAGCTATTTAAATATGGAAAAAATTAGCTGAATGAATGAAAGAAAATAACACAGCTGGTGACTATTTAAAAACGAAGAGCGAGACTGAGTTTTTGTAAGTTCAACCAGGGATGTTCAGAAATAAGTTCTTATAAACTATGCAAAATCAGATGTTGTACAAATATACAACTGTATATCTATTTATCTCTCCAGATCATGGCTTTGACAATAATTAATCCTAATGAAGGTTTCTCAAAGAAAACTCAAAAATACTTAACTCTGAAAGAGCCTGCAAATGTTTGGTTAAGTTCATATATATACACATATATATTTATACACACACATTTGAAAGTAATTTACTGCAAAGTTCTTTTAGATGCATCTCTTCTTTCCGTACATTATTTATCTTCACCAAATTATTCTGTAGCATCTGGGAAGACTAATTTAGGCAAAGAAAATTTCCAGCTAAAACCAACATCCAACTTTTTTTATAGTTTTTGGACTCCAGCAACGTAATAGCTACTCAGAGTGTATACACAGACTGCTCCACCCTCATGCTGGGCTGACTCGCAGCAGCTGTCCAACATATGTCTCTAAGTTCTTGAGTAGTTTATTTTGCCATCAGAACATTAAAAAAAAATGTAAAGTTTTTCCTCTGCAGGCAAAAGACTTAAGTGGGTCAGGATCAGCATATTAACCTGAGCTCCGCAGCATCCTGCACGCTCACAGCTGTACCTCCCTGAAGAACGTTTCCCTTTTTGTACAGAATCCCAGCATTGTTCAGCAGAATTCATCTGGCAGAAATGACGCATCTAATTTTTATAAAGAGAAAAAATTAAAAGGAGGTATAATAAACTCGGGAGCTGTGCAGATGAAAAGCTCCAAGAGGTTCCGGCACTGATAAAACTGAAAGGCCAACTGATAGTTATGCATCTGTCCCTGTAGCCCGACTAGCTGTCCTCTCTCCCACTACTGCCAAGAATATGGATAATGCAGCACCTTTTGTTCTAATAATACGCATAATAGATCTCTTTGCTTCATGTTTTCACAGCTTGTATTGCTCTGCTTATTTTGATGTCAGAGTCTCTTCTGCAAGCCAAATAATTTCGTGTCACGGTAAACTCTCTAGGGCTTCACTAGGGATTTTTTGATTAAAAGAACTTATTTTTTAAGTTGGAGAAGTTTGTAAAAGTGTTTTAATTTCTTTAATTTTCCACTTACTCCTTACAGGTTAGAATGGCCCCACAAATTCCTTTAGTAGTAACAGTTGGACTAAGTCCACTCTATATCAGATAAAAGATGAGGAACAAAGGAGAAACTAGACTGTGGAAGTTAAGTCTCCGCTGCTGCCCCGAGGCAGAAGCACAGCCATTCCCTTTCCCGGCACAGGATCTTGCTGGTCCCTCATCCAGGAAGGAAATCAGGCCCACATTTGCTGCCTGCCAGCCAAGGGCTACACTCCCCGCTTTGCTGTGGCTGGAGGCCACAGTAGATTAACTTATCTTGAAGATATGAACTCTTCTCTTCTTTGCCAAAGCGGAGCAGCATTACTTACGAGCTTCCCAAACTAAACAGGAATTCTACCCAGTCTTCCATTCACCTTCCGCAACTTGGAGCTGTGGTTGCTTTCATTAAAACCTGTGCGCATTTTGAATTCCACCCTGAATGCATTCATTCTTGCCACTGTTTTTTAAACCTGTTCAACAGGTAGAATGTTCCAAGATATCACAGCCCAGGTTCCTGTTTTAGACTCTCATTCCTACAGTATTGAGTCTAATCATTTCCAGTACCACTGAACAACTTAATAGGCTGCAAAAACTTGATAAGACAATGTAATTGCCAGCTTTTATGTATATTCTTAAAATAGCGACGTTCCTCGTAGAGGTTGTACGGGATATAAGTGTTAGCAGAAACAATTAAAGAACTGAAACAATAGAAGCAGATTAGAGAATTGTAGCATGCAAAAACTATAAAAAATTCCAAACAAAATGTCCTTATTCCTTTTCTTGCATAAACAATAATTTCAGATACTGGAACAAATTACTCAAACCCAGAAAATCTCATTCGCTATGAATAATGAAGAAAGTATTTACCAGTGCTACAGGAAAAATAGGTACAAAGACTCTTTTAACAGTTCAGGTAATTGAAGCTCCTGAAACGAATGAACTTTACCTTAAATATTTCGGATATTCAAGCCATTGGAAAAACACAGTCATTTACTTATTCCAAATATTGGTGTCAACACATCACCAATGTGAAAGTACAATCTTCTTACAATCTTTATTGTAAGTTATTTCCATTCCCAGTGTTAATCCCTCAAACAAGACAAGACGCCTCCTGCTTGTGTTAAAGCCTCAGCCTTCCAAATCTGGGGCTGGGATTCTGTCTGCAGCAGGCTGAACAGGACTCGTTATTTCAAGTGGATCAGGTATAACCTCAAAGAAAAGGCATGGTAGTACTCCTGCATCTATTTTATACTAGTAATACTATTTGAATAACTTTAGGGCTCACTTGTATACACCCTTTGGCAAATGATTCCCTTTTTCATCCAAAGCCAATAAAGGTCACCTCCCTTAAATAATAATGCAACTGTGAAAACACAGATAGGATTACAGAACAGTGGTTTTCCTCTAACCTTGACTACTATCAATAAAGTATATTTTCTTCCATGTATCTCTTGATCGCATTTTAATATATACTTTGTAACAAAGTTGTCAGGAAGCAATATAAGTTAACTGTTCTATTATGCATCATATTAAAAAGACAGCAAGGTTCTTTCAGGGCAAACAAAGGGTAAAATGAAAGGATTTGTAGCAAAGTGATTTGAAAACACTAAATTAATCTTACACTCCAATCAATCTGCAAGTGAAAAGATCCTTGACTCAATCTGTCAGCAACGTCAGACAGGTATCTGATCAACTCAATGGAAATCCTTTTATAAACTCAAGCTATGAATGCTATAACCTTACTTGAAGAAATGGCAATGCCTTACGCTCACACGCATGGTAACGGGGAGGAAATCTGAAGTCTGAATACCTGATCGAGGCACTTCTTTGTTTCATGCAAGGAATCACTCCATTATGTGTTTAATCCAACAACACTGTTCTATCAAAGGATGAGACCTAAAATAATGATCTCGAGAACTCCCCATGACCGAAAATTTCTAGATTACAAGACTAGACAAATTCTGAGTATCTGCTCAGTGCAGTAAATCTCAGTAAGAAGAAAAATTATCAAATTACAAGGAGCCAACCAGTATTCCTGCAGATTTCCTGCAGTACAAATTTATGCTCTTGGGATAACCAACATAAAATATTATGCATGTAAGTGCAGGAAAGACAAAGCAAATGGAACTACTTTATAGTTCTATCTTTGCTCACCTGAAAGTCCAGGTCAACTTCAAATTTTTCTAGTACATTTGATAATCAGATCCTTCATTACCTTATGCCTCCAGCTGCTACATTACAGAAAGCAATAGGGCAACCCGATACATTAAGGATGTTTAGCTCTTATTTCAGTCACATCCAGAGGCCGCAAAACACCTGCTTCTTAAAAATCAGTTTGTAGATGGCATGACGATACTGCAGTCAAAGCTAGGGCTCAGCTCTATCCGCGTTAGCTTTTACTACCAAGTTCAGATTCTGTTGAAATCTATTAAAAAGCGTGATGAAAAGCAGCAGTCTAGCTGCATGTCTCATCCAAATCCCAAATGGGCTTTCCAGTCCACGCTTGGCTCCGTGGGCCCGCAGTTAGTATGGGACTGAATCCCAAGCAGTTTCATTTAAAGCTGGCTCAGGTTAGTCCCTCCTGCAGCAACGCTACAAAGCGGGGCAGTAAGACAAAAGGGATCTTCACCATTTTTCCCTTTGAATACTGACATTCCTCTGCTATTGGAGGGGAAAGCTGGTCCCGAGCCACCAGGGAAGGGTGCGGGGACTCCCAAGGGTGCTGCCCTGCCATGCTCCTCGAGCCCTGGGGTGGGTGCTGCCTCTTGCAGAGGCGCCAGCCACTGCCCAACACAAAGCCACAACGATGAGATTGTTTACTCCAGCCACAGCCTTGATGGGCTTCCTTCTGGCGAGGCAGGCGTTCGCTTCACATTTGACAATTCCGCTTTGAGCTGGAAGCTGTGCAAAAGACCGCACGGAAGCAAAAAGCAGAGGGAGGAAAAGCAGGCCATAAAAAAGGGTGTGGGGATAGAGTTTAAGGTAAAGGTTGAGGATGTTCTTTCCCACAAATAATGAGGATGTCCCATTCCATATTAAATACATATGCTAAAACATACAACTCATTTGGGAATGAAACCTCACAGAGAGCTCCAGCACTTTAGTGGAAAATGCTCACTGATTCCAGGGCAAGGTTTTGCCTTAGAATGTGGAACAATAAGGTTAAAAGCCTTACAAGAATAACGTTTTGTCAGATGATGTCAATCCCTTGGCTTAGTTGATATTGGAAATTGGGTGAAGAGGGTATTCTAGGGAAATCTCACCTTCATTCGGTATGAGGAGCTCCTGGAAGCTCAGCGAGACACACAAGAGCGCAAGCACCTGCTGTGCTTTTCCTGAAAACTTGTCATTTGCCACATGGAAAAAGGAGACAGACAGAGGGAGGGGAGGTGTTGAGTCCTCGCGTGGGTAGTTGTATTGCTGACATTTAGCGACAGTAGGCTGACTTTCATTGCTGAAAGTGAGCCAGACAGGCTCAGAAGAAAGTTTGCACTGTCTGAGAAATACAGTGAAGAGAGAAACTAAAATATTAAGCAGAGCAACACAGCAATTGCTATTTAAATGACACGCAGACACTGAGTTTGGAACAAGGTAACTATGGGAACTTCGTCCATTTCTAAGAGATGATTGCAAATCAAGGCCATGGCCCACTGCTCAGTACGTTTATGAAAATTTGTAGACCAGAATCTCAGCTTGTGTGCTGACTTGGTCCTACGTGAACCCGTCTTGATTTACGCCAGCCAAGAGTGTAGCCTTAGCACGTTATTAGATTTACAGAGATAAAAGATATATGTCAAGGTGTTACAAACAGGTCAGTTTATAAAAGTTAAAATGAATAAATAAATCCAATTTCAGAGCAGCTCCTGATCTCTGAAGGGTATTATAACCTAGCTACAGTGATTATGATGGCAAGTAACGATAAAACATGCCAGCAAACTCAACTGACATGTCTGAGACCACAAAACAAAAATTCCATAATTTAAGTTCCCCCATTTCATTTTGATACGGTCTATTCCTGTCTAAACAGGTGCTCTGGGAAAGAATGACACGTGAAAGGCCTCTCCACCTATGAATGTGTGACACAAAATGAGTGAGTATCTTCATGAGCAGTTTTTCAGCTCCAGCACTGAAACTTCTATTCACAGTGCTGGAAAGTCATGTTTACTACAACTAGCCACTCTGTTGTCCATCACATAAAATACAGCTTTGCAGATTATTTTTAAATTAAAAACCCACTATCATTGTTTAGTTTGAAGGCATAATTTACAAAGATTTTTAATTTGGGTACAACCCAAATGAGTGGAACTTCTCTAGGTTTGATCTAGGTTGACTTACCATGAAAAGTCTTTCCTTTGTTTCAGTTATGCTCCCGCTGTGTTATTCACTGTTCGTTGTGGACACTGTTCCTGAGGTGCGAGTAAAGGTTTCTGAAAAGTATCAGTGAGGATCTGAACAGGAAAACCTGACAAAATCGGGACATTTTGAAAGCCACATCATCTTTGGCTGAAAGGATGCTGCTAGATAAAAACTGGAAAGGCAAGAGTGCATTTTTTTGAATCTAGCTGCTGAGAACACACATACATCTGCTGACTGTAGACATTATAAGAGTAACATGGGGTTCCACTGAATTTAAAAAAAAAAAAAAAAAAAAGAGACAAATAAATCTTGAATAATTTAAAGAAAGGCACAGGTAGACTTTAATAACATATAGCTCTATTGCCTACAGCCTATGTCTCCCTCCTCCCTCAAATAAATTTTGAGCTCTTTCTTGTTGCACAGTGGCCACTGTCACAAGAACTCTGCATTAATATTCTCCCCATAAAGGCGCAACTGTTCTCACAGAGAGCTTGCAGCAGAATCACTCTTATCTGCAAAAGAGAATATCATTATGGGGTCCAATAATAAAGAAGTAGATGGAAGGATGTTGAAGAAAGAACAGAAAACCGCTGCAAGAAGATAAATTATTTACACAGAATTCCATCTAGGAGCACAAAAAAAATTTTTTAAGTCACATTCTTTTAAGCCATTGATTTCAGAAGAGAAACAAAGAGGTGCTGAAAGATAAATGATAGTCTAAAAACTACACACAGTGCACTTAGCAAAATAAGGGAAGAGCAAGTGTAAAAAGACGCGAAATTCAATGGACTCATCTAAACCATATTTACTGGCATTAGTTTTTCTTTTAAAAATGTACAATTGCTCTTTTATCATAAGCACTTCACATTAATCCAAGCTGTATCTTGGGAGTTTGTTGTGTATGTGCCAACTTTCACATCAGTGAGACATGGTTATTAGGCTTTTAAATAAAATATGTGAAACTCAGAAGATGGTCGAGATCATTTGTGCATTTTAATTGAATGACTACTGGAAAAAAAAAAGGTATTTTTATCACTTCACATCTTAATAGAGCCTCTGGATTAAATACTAATTAATTTGCCACCAAAGTTTGCTGTTAATCAGTTGCGTGTCAGCATACATTCTGAGTGACATTTAAATTATAAAGTATAGTGGGATTATCTTCAGTCTCGCAAATTACCTCTTTATAAAAGTCAAAGTAAACATTATGTGCTCGCTAGAGGTATCATTAGTCTCCTGTTTACTCTCTGCATGGTTCTTTGGATTATAGGTTGTCTCAGTCTATAGATATAACACTTAGATCACCTTAGAAAAAAGGAGCTGCAAGTTTTAAGGCTGACCTTCGAAGATCCAACCTCCAACGACCAACCTCATTAACAATTGTCTCATTAGGTTTATGCGTAGCTGACTGTTTCTCCACAGAAAAGACTAAACTTAGCCTCTCACAGAGCACTGAAAATGCGGACGACTCCAGCATCACTACATTGGCCTTGACTCAAGCTCTTAGAAACAGTCTAAAAACTACAGGAAATGACAACCCAGCTGGCAGACATATGAGTAGAAGCTCACTTTCTATCCTACCTCTGTAGGAAAAATGTCCATCAACTAAAGACAACAACTGAAGATGGATATATGAAAACAGGTGGACAAATGCGTGGATTAAGCAATTAAATGAAATAATTGATACAGTATCACAAATAGTTGCTGTGGTCTTATATTAAAAAAGTAATAGAAAATCAATTCAATAAATAAGCAAACCCTTTTGTTGAAAGATGAAGAATTGGGACAAGGAAGGAGAGGATTAGTTTTTAGCCTTTCTCATGTTTGAACAGTCTATTAGTATTTTATAAAAACTGTAATTGAAGTGTCAGCTCCTTTATGTAATGTAAACTAAGGAATTAGGCTGTATAAGGGAGACTTTGAATCATCAGACTGATTTTTTTATTAAAAAGCCACTGATTAAGACTCAGAGTATATAGTATATCTCACCATATATGACAGACACATCCATTAAAGCAGAACTTCAACAGCAGAGGTGAAGAAGTTCTTCACAGCAAACTTCTAAATTTGTCACAGCACAGAAGAAATAAAATAATAATTTCTACTGAGATGGACAGATTCCAGGGGCCTCAAATTTTGTCTAAAATCTAAAGCAAAAATATGGAAAAATCTTGAGGGATGACTCTAAAATCTTTATTTTCTGGCATAATAAAGAAGAAACCAATGACAGAATATTAGTTCTAAACTATAATTTTGGTCTCATAGCCATACTTTCCAATGATCTTGAACTTGGCCATTAATCTCAAACCAACAGCTGACTCTAGGTGTAGATTTAGGGATTAGTCAGGTGCAATCACAGGTGAAATGAAAATGTCTCAAAGGGACAAAAAACCCCCAAACTTCCTGAGCATCCACATATGTAAGACAAATCTTTCATTTATCATTGCAACTGTTAATATATAAAACTGTACCCAGATGGAGGAAAAATATCAAATATGGAGGAAAGCATGCTGTATGCAGTCTCTTTTCCCTGTCCTGGCTGAATTCATGTAATCCTTACACAACCCAGAGACCCAACCACTTGGAATTGGCACAGAGGGCTCTTGTGCAGTAGACTCACCTTATTCCTTCTCTTTTGGCTCTGCCATCCCCGCTCAGCAGAAAGAAGTAATTGTCATTATACATAGGTGGAAGAGTGAGAGTTACCAAGGAAACGGGCTTAGTTTGACAGAGATTTGGAAACCCAAACCCAGCTGGAGATGGGAAATCTGAGTATACTCCTCCAGAAAGCATTTGAAAACTAGATGCAATCTGGCAGCAATTAAAACCCGGTTAACTCTTACCTTTCTTCCCTTTGTGAATGCATCTTTCATTTTATCTATCTACTTTTTAATAATTCTCCTCTTTGGCTAAGTGGATCCTAAGAGAATAGTAATGAACACTCCTGAGAGCCAACATCTGAAAAGGACACACAGATGTCTTTCTGTTTAGAGGGAAGATTTCTCTATTCAGGTGAAGAAGTCCAAGTTGTGCCCCTAGGTACACACGTGGGACTCTCCACTTTAAATGAAATTCAATCAACGTAACCAAGACCAGAATTTCTCCTAAGGCTGGAACTCAGTCCACAGTTCAGTACAGTACAGACATGCCATTGATTACTTGGAGAGGTGCTATAAAAAAGATTGAAAGCAGCAGGATAGATCCTGAGCTGGTGTAAATCAGTGGCAGTCCTATTTATTTACTCCTAGCCGGAGGAGAGCTAATCTCATTTACACAAGCTAAGGATCTGAGGCCATCATATTTGAAGAAGTGGGTAGCGAAAAATGATACTGCAGAGAGGAGATATATCAGGGGAATGTAAATATAACAACAAAACAAGGATGGGGAGGAACTGTTTGAGGTGGTGCAAGGTGAAAAGTCCAAAAGTAATGGCCATGAGCTAGACATGAGTAGAACCACTGCGTAGAGAAAAGATGCATTTTAAAGGATGGACTTAAAAGAGAATCTTTTCCTCAGAAAAAGGACAAACAGCATCTCCAGATGCTTTCTAGAAAGTTACAACTGAATCTGAATTTTACCTATAACTTGAATTACTCAAGTTTAAAAGTGATCACAGTTGTGTTTCATGTGGGAATCCATGACTACAGTTTCACCTTTAGAGAGGGACGGCACAAAACCCCAGCATTTTGCACTTATATGGAAATAAACACCAGAAAATTAAGGATTATTTTTTTTAGTCCAATAATCTATGATTTTTTTATCATACTGAGCTACAAGAAAGTCACTTAATGGAAGTCCCCAGAAAAGTCACCGTTGCAAATGAATAATCAGCACTTCTCATGGTTTAGTTATTTTTTGCCATATTTCAGGAAAAAGAGGTGGTGCAATGAGAGAAAAATGGAGCCATAGCTTGGGTGCAGTGAAACCTTCCCAGCTGAATTCCTGAACAGCCTTTCCAAACTCATCTTGAGTGTCACAATTCTAGATTGAAGATATCTATAAAGGCTTCTAAGCTAAAACCTTCATGAAAACAAACACTTTCTTATCATGACAAAGTAAATTAAATTTAATTATTTTAACAGCTTTATTTTATCTTTTGTCTGTTCAAATACTTGCAGGTCACTTACATCTGGTTAGAGGAGACTATTTAAATAAATGGCCTATTTAAGTTGACCAACATATTATACTTTTGTACAGTGTCAGATGTTCTTTCTCCTATTTCTGTATTTCCTTTCTTGACAGTTATTAGTCTAAGTCATATAGGTAGTTAAGATTTTTTCACATTTCTATAAAGCTATCTATTCACGCATATGATTCTATATTCTTGTATTATTAACACATTGCTACAAGCTGGCTTGATAAATATAGAAGCCATTTTCTTTGCGGGGTTTTTATTTTTTTATTTTTTTTCAGAACAAGCGGCTTGGTTTTTTCTAGTCAGATTTTGCATTTTCTTTATGGCCTTTACTAGCAGGAAGAGAATTTTAAGAGGGTCACCTCTCAACAACTGGAAAGGAGAACTGGAAAAATATGGATACTTTAAAAAAAAGTATGCTTTCTGTAGAAGCATAGGCCCAGCAGGTTGTACTTGAGCAGACTGAAGCCAGCTTCCATGTATAGCCCAGGAAGTGAATCACACAGAAATAACTAACTGCCCCTGTTCCTAAATGTCAGAGCATAGCTGACCTATTCCTCCTTCGAGTTCTGCGGGTCACTGTTCCTGTTCAAAATTTCTTTCCCTTGGGCGATATCTTTTTAACTGCATCGAGAAAGACGTTGCAAGGAATATGGTTTCCGATTGACCCAAAAGACTTTTTTCCTCTTCCTGAAAACCAGCGAGGAGATCTCATCACAGCACTACAGAAAGTATTCTATAGGAAGCTTTCAGAAACTGGGACTCGCTAAGTATCCAGGGTACCGCTTCCATTTTATCTCAAACTAATGAGCATTTCGCTCTCCTTATTTAGCCATGCTTTCTGACAAGAGTATAATTTGAAGCTGGAATCTGAGCTATAATTTGATACATCAACTGTAAATTTTCTTGGTTTTCCCTAAGCCAGCCAGTTAATACTATTTACAGTAATGTCATTGTTTGGCATTGATATACGGTAATATAACACCATGCCATGTACTTTGACACATTTTAAGTTAAAATTGGCCAGATAGCCCTTTCCCATACCAAATTCCACTATTGTTAATAAGCCACATATTGTTCCTGAAATTTAATTGTTTTAAAACCATGATGCTAATTCAGAGATTCACAGGTGGAGATTGCCAGCTGGCAAGTACTAGGTGAGAAATGCCATTGACCTTCAAACATGTATCCACCACTACCCTCTGAGAGACCACCTTTTTCAGATGGAAAAACAAAACCCCCAACTCTTTACAATAATCATACTGAAATGCTTCACTCCACTGTAGCTCCACCTGCTCTGCAGAAGTTGAGAAGGGTTTAACCCTAAATGGGTTCACCACAAAGAACCCTGTTAACCTCCTACCTGTCCAAGCCAGACTTCCTAGCATCCTTGTGTGAAGTACACCAGAGCTGCTACTCCATGTCGATATGCTCCCTTGGTACGGTCCTGCTAATGAGGGATGGGATACCATCAGGCTACATTTTTGATCTGTCGATTCTTCTTCCTGAACTGGGAGGATCTCTGTGGCCCCACTGATGGATCTTGTGCTTCTTCAAACCTTTTTTTTTTAAAAAAAGATATAAGATGTCTGGGCATGGAATTCTTTCTTCTGCAAAATCAGTGACTAGAAATGACACCTAAAATCCAGCAAAGCCAAGAACCATGGGAGTTGGTCTGGTTCAGACACCTTTATGAGAAGATCTCTTCATATTTCAAGATGGTTCTGACTCCAGATTACAAGACAAGACTTCTTTGGTAGATTCCCAAAGCTAGACTAAGATGCTTTAGGCTACCCTTTGTCTCAACAGGCTGTGGCATTGCTTCTTTCCTTGACAAATCCGACATACTTCCTGGGTACAGGATCTCTCCACATGGAAATGGACCATTGCTGACCCAGACAACATGATTAACGTTGGACACCTCTTATCTAATGACAGGAAGTTTGGGAATTGGAGGAGGAATCTCATCTCAAATCAGAAGCTAGCCATTGGAAGTTTTAAATGGAATCTCTGGGGTACAGACTTTTCAAGAAGCCATGAAAGCCAACATTACTTAATTTTGATGTTTGGAGCCAGACACATAGTGGTTATCACCATTTGATTCTAGTTTTCTAATAGCAACTAGATTTGTCTAGTACCCAAGCAAAAGAAAGGTATCTTCTTCAGAGCAGATGAAAACTACATTTACTATCATATCAATATAAATTAAACAAATCCATTAAGACC
The DNA here is from genome assembly GCF_963924245.1 of Chroicocephalus ridibundus. NCBI lineage: Eukaryota > Metazoa > Chordata > Aves > Charadriiformes > Laridae > Chroicocephalus > Chroicocephalus ridibundus. Next base: position 85,718,142 of record NC_086287.1, on the reverse strand, counting down.
TGAAATTATGTGCTGCTGTAGCCAAACTGGAAAGACCTTTACTTAAATGAATAGAGTAAATTCATTTATTTAAGTTGGAAACGTGCCTACCATTGCAGTATTAAGTGGTAAATAATTTGTACTCGGGTGGTAGCTTCTAGAATTTACCCACATTCTGGAGTCAGTAACTAGCTTTCAGACCTCCCTTCAGTTCCAGTCACTGTATGGTCTTAAGAAAAATATTAATCTTTGGTTTAAATATTTGTTATTATATCATATATCATGTTGGAAGTCTAACATTCTTGAAACAGAGAGATGAAATTAGAAACATCTTGAGAAGAGCATTCTTATTATCAATCATGTCATCTTGAACATGTTTAGAAGCTTGCTGCTGGCGCCAGGAATGGATGTTTTATTCAAAAGAATGTATTTAAAGAAAATGACAGCGCTTTTCAATTCAACTTTTCTAAAACAAGAAATCTTTCAAGTCTTCCAAGCCATGTGGATTTCAACATTCCAGTGATTAAGACTATTTTCAATTATACATGCTTTTTTCATTATTTTTTCATAGCTTTAGGGTAGATTTTCAACACTCTGCATGAAGAATTAGACACACAAATCACTCACAACTATTAATGGAAATTGCACAGACGGTGGAAGAACTGGTATAGAACAAGAAAAACCAACTCAAACCATCAAAAACTTGAGGAAAACCTGTCATGAACTTTGCAGAGAGGATAGATCTGTCTTTCCTGTTTCTCATCTTGCCAAACCGCACGCTTCCAACTTCTAGCCCAAGAAGGGGAAGTGTCAAACAGCCACTAGAAAATCAGAAATGGCGAGAGTGTCGCTGTGATGTCATGTCTCCAGGACTTTCAGAAAGCAATCTTTCGCTCTAGATAAACAGAGAGATGGATGATCCTGTGCGGTCTACAAATGCTGGAGCTTCTGGGTAAGCAATGGTGGGCTCTCCACTTGGAGGAAGAGACAAATGTGATGTTCTCATGTTTCTCCATTGCAATTTGAAAGAACTACAATTGAACTAGGAGAGAATATGCAACATGCTTGCCTGGTTTCATTTGAGTGGTCATTAGAAAAAGAACTGTGATTATTTAAACTATGTTTGCATTCTTTTTTTTTTTTTTTTAATCAAGGGAACTGTTAATGAAATCGCAGAAACTCACTTCATTACACTCTGTTGTCTCAGCAATCCACTTTTCTCCAAGAAATCTAATTTCATCAATATAACTTCAAAAATAACTTAATTAAAACATTAATTAAACCAAACAGATTTCAGTCTAACATTTGTTAGACTTTAATACTGTGAAGAAAGGTGCCACTTTCTTTTAGGCTTTTATGACAGCTACAGACAGAGACATTCCAAGAGTGGAAATGCTTGAGAAGATGACATGGAGAATGGTTGAAGGGAAGCCTAAGCTCACTACTGCACTTCCCCACACACACCTCCTTTATTTTTAAGTGTAATGAATGGTGCTTGATTTCATTGCACTGCTCATTTTCTCACAGCATTGTAAACAGACTTTGAGGAACACTAACCATGTTTGTACGAATTCAGTCATCAATCATGCAACGAGCATCTAGGCCAGCCATTATGAACCTAAATATTTTGAATTACGATACTGCATTGTGACTTTCTTACTCCCCACATGAGCTCTTTACTTTTGTTTGTAATATGCAGTTTCAAAACTAAGCTCAAATAATTTTGGTTTTGCCCTCAAACATGTGTGCAGTTCAAAAACATACAAGCTGGGTTTTGTGACCAAAATTATTCTCCTTTTGTATATTCTCAGCTAGCAAAATATAAAGTACAAATGTTCGGTTTAAACTGAAGAAATGTATCAATAAGTAACGCACAAACAGTGTTCTTCATTATACTGTCAGAATTTCCTTGAAAGGAATTTCATCACAGTATGATTTCAGCTATCTAGCAGAATAATATTAAAGCAATAAACTATATAAAAGTGTATGTTACAGTAAACTTGACAGATAAGTTGGACATCCTGAAAAGTTATTGCCATGTTCTCCACTTAGTATCACAACACCTAACTGCAACTCGTAACGTTAACTATTCTGCTGGTTAGTCATTTTTATGGCTCACTGGAAAAATAAAGCTGCCTGCTGTCATTTCAGATGTTTCTGGGTGGTAGCTTGTTACATAGACAAAGAGTAAAATATGTAACTTTTATATATACATAATGCCATCATTTTTACAACACAGAGACTTTTAAAGTTAAAATAAGATTCTTGCTCAAGAGCTAGTTTCTGAATCAAAGCTAGAAGAGCAAAATGGTGAACAAATGGAAAGTCTGCAGCTAGAAGTTATGAATCATACTTTCTTAAAACTGGGTGCATATGTTTCATGATTTACTTCTCGGAAGTTTTCTGTTCTCTGGAATTTTCTTCATTTCTGCAATGTTACTTATTCGCGTGTTTTATTCCTCTACAACCACAAAAATAGAGTATCTACAAAAGGTAAGAAAGCTGTGTAGTTTGCAATACGTCTTTATAGACAAAAGGTATTTGGAAAATATTGACCTTTTTCTCTTAGACCACAGGACATTGCTGGCACGTTGGGGTGCCCAGGCTGTGCCGGGAGAAAGCGAGTTGCCCACATGCTGCTGAGGGACCTGGCGTCCCAGCCCACCCTCCTGCAGGAAACGCAGACCCGGAGGCAGCAAGGGAGCAAGCGGCAGGGACATGGAGCCCTAATGGCAGTCACAGCTGGAGGAAAGCCTTGAGCTAAACTTCATTATTTTAGGGATGACTGAGGGAAATGAAGAACAGTTTGCGACTTCACAAAATTAAATTTGTCTTACAGCTATATGAGGTAAATTTAAGACAGGTGTCAAAGACGTAGTATTCCTTGCCAAGGCGGAGAAGATTTATTTAACCGCGGTCACATGAGAAAAAAAAAAATGGAAAAAACCCACCCAAAAACTTCAAAGCAGTCTGTTTTCATACAAGGTGTTTCTAAATAGCTGACCAGTGTACACTTGGCAGCATTTCTTGGCATATAAAGATATTTACACAAATCACAAATAATTTATGGCTGTAAGTACAGAAAACTCACTAATGTTAAGTGTTCACCTGCCTTGCTAGAACTGTAAATGTTTACAAAAACTAGAAAGAAGACATCTGCTAAGCCTAACACATTGGTAGTTTAGTGAAACAGTTTAAAAATTTATACTTGCTGGAATTCCTAGTTGATGTTTTTAGTAGGATCGTTGCAGGATTGATTTGTGTTCTTATTTCAGAATTAGGAATATATATATATTTCATGACATAAGGTCTACTACAGAAGAAGAGCTTGATAATCACTAAAAAGGAATCTAGACAATATCCCAGCACACACATCTGCTCTTTCCCCTGACACCTCTTGAAATAAGGCTGGCAAAGGAGGTGAGTCACTGCAGCAGTCTCATGTCTTTGTAACTCTTCTGGAGCATAAGCTATAGTTACACTACAAGTGAACTCTTATTGCATCATATAGTCTCAAAATGAACAGTAATCTCTATTTTTACTTGGGAGAAAACAGACTGCATATCTCATCTGTTCAGCTATATTTTATTCCCAGCTGCTTTTTATGTCCTTGTTTCAGATAAAAAGACATTGGAATCTTTCAAGTGCCTCAGAGAGCCCATTTTGTCAACTCTTCTGAAAAGAAGGTTTTCAAAACCTGTGAACTAAAGGGCTAACCTGCATTACGGAGGAGACACGGCAGCGCTTTGGTCTGGGCACTAGCTCCACACTGACATCTTTCTGGAAAAAAAAAAAAAAAAAAGAAAAATTATAACGATCGCTCATGCCTACAGATCCTTGAGTGTATGACAAGACGTTAATTAAAACTAAACATACAAGAATAAAAGTTGGGCCAATAAGCCCATAAGAACGTATAAGCTGACCTCGAACAAGATGAGCTAACAGTATCTTAGAAGCATACCTAAAGCAAGTTGTCAGCTCTGACGAGCCAGCTGGTAACGATCTGTTTTGGCAGAGGTTTAGAGAAGCAGTCGAACATGACAGGGGTCTCTGAGAAAGTGCAGATTGCCACCTTCGCAACATTTTCCTTCAGTATCACAAAAGTTTTCAACACAAACCATTTTTAATGTCATAACGCTACAACATACAGCACCTAAAGGCTCTTCCTATTATTGTTATTCCGTATTTTAAAATCAAATGTAGAAGAACATATTTATAAAAATCCATTCAGATGCTAAATAAGCAGCCGCATTTTTAGAAGTAGTTCTGCTCCCATTCAGCAAGGAAGCAAACAGGTTTTAAGCTTCCAGCTCCTATTCTCAATTGAAGTTCAGAAATCTTCATTTGTATGCCTAAGCAGGAGCTAAAAATTACCCACTATCCAGTTATCCAAATACCCAGTTCAAGGTCCAATTGTAGGTGCCTACAGTACCCAACTCACTGTGAATCTCCTTTTCTTCACTCCTCCCAATTTCAGCACTCTCCACCATAACGCGTTCCTCTCCCAAATCACTAGCAACTGACAAGCAGCAACCTTTGCTTTAGAAGAACACATCCATAGTAAACACTATTTTACCCTGACACGGGGGAAGCTGGGATTTGCCAGATAGAAAAGCTACATCGCTATGCTGTGCCCCCCAGTATCATGATGCACCTACACAACACTGTGAAACATTTAAAATTTTAAGTAAGTAACATCGCAGAACAGCATTAAAAAAGAGCCACTCCTGTTTTGTCAGGGTTTTGTAGCTTTACTGAAAGGCCACCATAAGCATCCTACTTCTAATGCGCAGAGATTTTATCCAGGAAGCCTTAAGCAAAGATGAAGAGCGCTTCTGAGGGGAAACGGACGTTATGCAAGAAAAGGACAAGGGGTAACACTGTAAGTCACCAAAGCGCAGCCCCCGAAGCTCTCACCCTCCCATTCCACACCATTTGGGAATTTTTAATGTATACACTCTGTGCAGACATAATCTCTACAGGCACTTAGAGCACTGCTTTACTTAAAAGCTCGCAGACTTAGTAGAATAAACAGGAAATCGAGGTTTGACAGTAGGCTTCCTTTGCAATACACACAGAGATTCAACACAGAGGTTGCAGGAAAAAAGCCTGTAAGTAGTGTAGCAACAATAGGAGCAGAGGTGTCACCTTTAGCTGCAGAATTAAAAATGAGTCTCCAAATACCTGTATCAGTTAAAAGCCACCTCCTTTTTTTTTTTTTTTTTTTTTTTTTTTTAAAGAAGAAAAGAGAACATTGGCCAAATTACAGCCTGGACATTAACAGAACCAGGATGCACAGGAGATGGTTAATCATCAGCCCACCACTCAGGAACAAACCCAAGCTTATTAAGAATATCGAATACCAGAAGAATGAAACAAGAAAAATTGTATTTTTTCATATTACTGAAAAAAACTACTTTCCCTCAATGAAAGCTGTCTTGTTAAAAAAATTAGAAGTTAAGTATATAAAGATTTTCACACCTCCCAGGTATAAGAAGACCCACTCAGTAATGTACAATATAATCTTTCATTTAGGTCTAGAGTATCATAACAGACAGAGTCCCAGTAGTCAAAAATAAGCATCTTATGATCATTGCCAGCTATAAAATTTATGTTAATAAATGGCATTATGAAGTAATATATTATTCCTAACATCGTATAAGCTCATGATGATATTTTACAATAGTTTACAAGGAAAAAATATTGAAAAAAATCATACTTTGAGGACGACCAAGAAGTAACACAATGATGCAACATTTAAGAAAAAAAATTCCAAGCTTTTTAAAATCAGAAAGTTACAATTTGTGCTAACTTTAAAAAAAAAGACTCTGGATAAGCCAAATGCCACTTTTCTTAACATCTCAACCAGCAGCCACCATTCTATATTAACATGTAAAAAGTACATTGAGACAAAATAAGGCAGTCATCCTAAAAATAAAGCAGCTATCAATCAGCCAAAGCCAGGCAGTTAACTTGACTTTCTGTCTTCATTTACTTACCGATCTTGTGTCCTTTATTTAATACGAGCTGTAGGCCTGCTGACTCACAAATAAGTTCAAGCCAATCACGGCAGGTGACAGGAGTTTCAGGTCTGTTTATTTGGCCTTGGCCCTTATAGTCAAGCACACAGCTGGCTGCGGGTAAGCAATTTGTCTAACATGATTCAAGCTTCAGCAAACATCTGAGATTTTTCTTCTCTTCCTTTAGTAATTTTCTCAAATGTTTATGCTTTTCTGAATAGGTGAGGTTCAGTGCTTACAAATATATGGTTTGAGTCTTCATGCAATATCTGTGTATGTTTTCATTATTATTTTTGTTAAGTCATTCAATGTGAAAGTCGGTTGGGTTTTACTATGCATTTTGTAAATGCTCTGTGCTTTACAGAAGAGTGCTGCAGGTCCACTAAAATGAACAAAATCAACCAGGACTTAGAAAGACCACTAGTGGAAGATACACCACTTTTTCTGTTGTCAGTCCAGTTTTTGCTGTCCCTCTACTTCCTTGTGCTCAAGTGACACCATGCGGCTGGACATTGGTGCTTCGCCTTCAGGACCATCCAAGACCTGTTGGTCAGACCAAGTTCTGCCAGAAGACTCAGGACATGACTATGACAGGGCATTTCCTATATTACGCTATCAAACGCTACAGTCTGCACAAAAAGATGCAACTTTATTTTGATTTGAAGAGAAACCAACCACTTTTCCAGATTCTGACCACTCCTGGCTGTAGCACACATGAAAATAAAACCTGAAGCGAAGGTACATGATTCATGCAGTGAGTCTCTGGGAATGCAGAGGCACTGAGGAGAGCTGGGGGGGGCCTCCAAAATGCTTAGGACAGGTCCACAACCATCTGAGCATATTCCTTCAGTAAAATACTACTCACAAAAGTTTAGGAAATCTGTTTAACTGCAAGTTCTCGTCATCATGGGACTCATCTAATGACTGCTGAAGTCAATAGAAATACAAGCCAAGGGCAAGGGACATTGACTTCATTAAGACTCCCAGTCAAACTTAAAAGATACTCCAAAGATTCTCCTGCAGTCTCTTAAAGCCTTTGTTCGAATGCGTATTTTGTCAATAAATTAGGCTGTCAACTTGCAATCCTTTAGAACAGTCACTTACTTATTTTTCAAATGAACGATACAGCAATTTCTTGAAGGCAATTCATACTTGCCTTTATCTCTTTCTACAAGAAGATGAGCCATGAATAAAATGAGTTAATTGGAATAAGGGAAGGTTGACAACATTTTTCAATATTTCTATCTCAAAAAAAATGTAAAAAATGGTATCCTATATCTTCCTTTTGCATCCCATTGGAGAAACTTACCGATGATCACAATAAATAATCTGGGAACGTAATAAACCCACACAGAGTGGTGAATGATCACATAACCATTTCGAAGTCTGGTAGAGTCTAAACTGTACTACACCAAATAGGATCATCTAGAAATTATGGAATAAATCCCTGAAGCTGCAGGCAATGGCTGAAATACTGCTTGCAGTAGCAATAGCATATTTAACACTGTGTCATGAAATTAACAAGAACACATACAAAAAAATGTAAGAAACGCATCTACAACTGAATTCTTGTTACTCTTGGTTATTCAAAGAAAACAACACAACAAAGAAATATATTTATGCTTAAATAAAGCATATTACTTCTGAGCTATCCATAGTCTTGGAAACGCATTCAGCACTTCAAGGAGCAGAGAAGGAAGTTGGGGTTTAATGATGAGGTTTAATGATCAACACATTGAAAATGAAGTAAATCCTTCCAATAAAGACAAATTGGAAGCAAGCTAATAACTGGAAATATTGTGATGTAAGTCTTGAAATCCAAAAGTGAGCCCAAGTAGTACTTGACAACCTTATAAAAATCAGGAATACTAATCCCCAAATCATCTATAGGCTGAATCAGGACCTGATTTACATCTATGCTAAATCCCTTGTTTTCTATAGAATGTTACAGGATTAACTTCAGACTGCATTTTTCCTGATGAGATATTTCTTGGCATAGTATGAGCACAGATAATACTTTTTAATATTAAAAAAATAACGCAAAACTTTTCCTCGGTCTATATGCCCACTTATAAATTTGATCTCTTTTATGTTTCTCACAAAAGTGTGCCTGTTTTCAGGGCAGCCTAGCTGAGTTCCAGCTTACAAATGTATTTATTGAAAGAAGTACAGCAATAACAAGTGTTCTTTTGTCTCTGTGAGAAAAGGCTGCCTAGAGCCAATTATTGTTTATCATTCCAGATACACATTTTATGATCACTGTGTTAAACAAAAAAAAAAAAGTTTAAGAGTAAGGAGCCAATTTAATATCTTCAAGTCCAATCACACTGAAAAGGATCCCTTACTTGTATTTTATGTTGCTCAGTCTAATTGTCAGGTTTTATTAATTTTGCATGCTAAGCTGGAAACATCAGGCACAGGTTTCTCCTTGGGAGAGCAGCAAAGCTAAAAACAGCACAGGCACCAGAGGAAACTGTTTATAATTGCTCTGTTTCTTAGTTGGACTTTGTCAGCTCAACTTGGGTGGCAGAATGGCATGGAGAGAAAAAGCTCACTTTGATTTGGAAAAGGTTGTTTGCAGGTGTCAAAACAAAGTCTACTAGGAAACCAAGGGAAAAATTAAATGCTGTGAGCCATTATTGCAGGTGTGCTCTACTGAAAATTATCATCCTTTTGTTTTTGTCTCAGTAAATACGTTGTGCAGTTGAGGCCAAACGTAGCTTGGAAGGAATGTAAAATACTATAAGCTTACAGTGAAGCTCAAATGTAAACTTCTTGTTGCAAACACCAAGATTAGAAATTATTCATCCTTCTCACCAAAGACAGGAAGGCAATGCAGGCTGGTAATGAACAAGCACTGAGGACTGAACATGCAAAAAGGGGCATTTCTGACACTGCATGGATCTAACTTACAGCATTTAATAAACAGCCACCTTAGAGGCTGTCTGCAAGCAACTAGCGTGCGTTGGCAACACACCTCCCCAAGCAGAAGAAAAGACTTCTGCCATGCTCCGAGGGGCACGTCAGTGGCTGCAGCTGCCGAAGCCACCCCATGGCGAGCAAAATGCCAGGCTCAGGCTGGATCCCCGCCCCACGCTGGCCAGAGAAGATCACCGGCTTGGTGGAGGTGGTCTCCTCCACTGCCCAGTTCAAGTCTGCGCTTAGGCTGGGGACAGAATGACTCCTGCATTCTTCATCTAGGACCCACGTTGACTCGAACATGGAAACCAGCTGTCTGCAGGGTTTTTTCAGAGCATTGGTTGGAACAGTAATTGCTCCCACTGTCCCACAGCTAGGCTTTGGATTAGGACAGGGGCTGCCTTTTCCTGCTAGTTCATTCTCATGTGTATCCATTTGATGAAAGCACGGATTTTATCTGGGGAGAAAAAGATCTTCTGGAGCACTTCAAGATGTGTAATCTAGCCTGAAGTTGTATCCCCTGCAATATCCTGGAACTAGAGTGTTTCATGCAATCAGATTCATATTGATTCAAAAAGTATTACATTATGAATGACGAAATTGCTCCTCTGCTCCTTCAGAGCCTGACTTTTTGATAAAATATCCTCATCTAGTATATCTGCTTTGGGGTTACTGAATGAGGTAGGTGGATTCTTAACTATCTAGGTGACAGTGTGAGAAGTCCATAAAGAAAATAAGGTAACACTGCCGGCCAACTGGACACCAGGTGACCAATCCAAATAAAACCAGTCCTACAACCACTGGAATTATCGTTAGAGAAGAATATCAGCAGAAATGAGAGAGACACAGTGCAGAAGGATCAGGGGACGTACATGAGCATCCTTGGTATGAATAAGTACGGATGTCGATGTTCCTGCAACAGTAATATACTGTAAATGGGGCTGAATGCTGAATGGGGCACTCTCAACAGGAGAGAGATTTATTAGTCCCTGTGCTCTTGGAAACTATTAATTCTCAAGGAAAATCTGGGAGCATCCATGACTTTAATAAGAGAATTGCCTGAGTCCTTTACAATGTCTAGGCTCTAAGAAGTACCTTTGGACATGGGAGGAAAAGATAAACTCTACAAAACAAGGCTGACCAAGAAAAAATAATTCTCATGTAGGCCAATTCAAAGCAATTGAGCCTATTTACTCTATGCTGATATAAAGGGAAGGGAACGGGCTGGCAGGAGCTGAACACGCCAATGAGATATTCTTATGGTGAAAAGGTTTCCAGTGTTCCACTGGAACCCAAAGTCAGTAAGGGCATGCGGATGCTCTCAGATATGGAAGTTATTGTTTCCTGTAGAGTGTTATACTTTGGTTTTACACGTTTATAAAAAGTAGTCCAAATAATATAATATTACACATGGTTAATTTCATTTTTTTCTATGGTGGAAGGCTAGCTATGCCATACTTATAACATGCTTTGCCTCAGTAAAGCTCAGATGTCACAAGAATCATTTTATGCTGAGTTGGCTTCCATTACACCTAGCTGTGGATTGTAATTAAAAAATACACACAGGCTTCTGTGCATGAAAAACAGAAGAAAGATATACTGAATACACTGAGCAATCACTCCCAACAAAGATTAAATACAAATATACTTCAATGAAATGAAGCAAGAGACCTGAATCCACAGGTTCAGAGTTGAATTAAGTTTTAAGTTAGGGTTGTCTTTCTGTGTTTGCTTAGCTCAAGATACTTAATTCAGTGCAGCACACACTGACTCTCCAGAGGTATTCATAACAGCAAATTACTTGAGTTGTCTATAATGCTGAAACAGGAGGAGTTGATGTATCGCAGATGTCCCTAAACTCAATTCCCTAAAGTACACAAAACCTGGAAATCCACTGTCAGCTTCCTTATCTGTCCCATTGCTATTGGAGTGGCCCAATTCCATTAGGTATAAACCGATAGCTTTAATTCAAAGTACCATTTTTAACCTTATTTACAAGAATAAAAGAAAATGGTCAGAAAAAAAGAAAACTTCATTTCCGCAACCCACCCCTTCCTTAAACTAGAAAGAAAATCAGAACAATCAAAGCATATTAAGTAAGTTCATGTCTTTTCTGAACCAGAAAACACATGCCAGTGACCAGCAGCCTGTATATTAAACCACTAAACTATTACAAAACCCCACAACAGCTTTTGAAAGGCACAGTGCAATTTCTGCATATTTTGATTAGAAGATTTACTTGCTTTTGATATAACAGGGAAAAAATAAAGGTAATCCCCATCATAGCCACGTCACTTACTTCAAAAAGCTACATACTTGTAATTATATTATTTCCTTATATTAACTGGCAGTTTTACATCTTATTTTCTACATATCAAGTGATCATGAGGATAGCTGCTAAAGTTTACTACTTTGAATGATGTGTGATGCCTAGCTTAGAAAAGCCCTGAAATTGTTAATATTGTAGCCGGTAACTTAGACGGTACCACCTGAATGTTGTCTGATGGTAGCCACCATAAGCACCACAGCTTATTATTGATGTTACACCTTCAAAAACTTTCGCTGACGTTATCAGAAATCAATGCCAACAATCTCATAAAACATAATGTTTCTCAGGTTACACTGATAATCTATCATTTCACTATTAAAACTTTTTTTGCTTGCACCTGTATTAGAACCACGCATTATGGCCCGAGAGAGAGAGAACTCGAGACACTGTTTGCTTAGAAAGGATTTTTCTGCCATGTTAATAGCTTTTTGTCATGCAGCACACCAAAGAAAATGATCTATGACAATAGAACCACAGTTACGACAGGTGGACAACCTGTGGCATATTAAAAAGTGGAGTTGAAATGGCTTTAAAATTTATAGCTTAATTATAAAAACACAATTTAAAGCTCGTAAGAGGGAAGCAGAGGTAAGCCCTTGGAAGTTACTTTCATTTCAGCAAAATTTACTGCAATTAAGATTGCAGAAATAAGCTATAAAGAAATTTCAGTAGTACTTTGAGGTCTACATTTATGTCCACTACCTTTATGTACATTTTTCCTCATGGCGACTGCCATAAAACTGTAACAGCTCTCTTGAGCCCTCTCAGCAGCTGGGCAGGCGCTGCCTGTAGCCGCCGGCAGGAAGATGGCCTTCACCAGGGCTCACTGGTGCCCCAGGCACACGGTGGAGTCACCGCTGTGCCGGAACCCAGCTTAACAAAAAGGCTTAACCCTTATGCTTTAAGTTTTTATATGAAATTCTCCACTAAACACTACAAAAAATGTCATCCATTATACAATATTCATGCAACTCTACAGTACAAACATGAAAGCAACCAACATCACCCTGAAGACCGAGTTCCCACCGGAGCCTCCTCTATTACCAGAAAACAGTTTGGAAAATGGACAAAGGCTTGAATTTTGGGCACCAGTCATGAGAATATATAATATATACTTCCCATAATGCTCGGGCAAATAAAAACTGCATAAAAGGGTAGATTTCAAACACCCTCCCAAATAAAAAGTATTAGAAGTGAAATATCAAGAACATTTTCGAAAAAGCAATTGAGTGTCTTGGTTTATGGATTAGAACCTTATCATTAGCTAGAGAAGCCTCTCATCCCTGAGCATGGGACTTTGTGGAGGGTTAGATGGAATCCAGGATAATCTCCACTGTTCTACTCCTGAGACATTACAGTTGCTACCATCAGTAGCATTTCAGGACAGTAGCGCTTTGATGACAGTGCTTATGAGAGCATTGAAAGGGGCTCTTTTTGCTCAGCAGAGAATACGATGGGGAGATGCAGAGCGCAGGAATTGATGCAGGTAAGTTTTCAGGCCCAGGCTCTATAGAGGACAGCACATTGCTTGCAGGGAAGAAGAAAGGGGAAAACAGCTACTTATTATGTTATCTGGTTGTTGCTTTTTTGTTAAGTTTTTATTTGGTTGCAATTTCAGAAATATAATTAACAGTCCCCAGGCAAAAGTGAAGAGGTGGAATACTAATGGAAATTTTAATCTTCGGCATAAGAAATCAAAAACATTTGAATAGCCTACATACACGCATATCCATTATTTAACACTTGAGACCAATTCAAATGTAATATTTTCTTACCACCCAGGTCTCCATTTCTCTCTACAGTAAAAACATTTTAGCAATTCCATTTCTATGCCCCCCGTCCATCTGAGAGACATTATATTGGTGAGTGTCATGTTTGTAGAGGTAAGAATAGTATTCTTAAACCTCTGGAGTTGGTTTGTGATAAGTATGGGGCGGGTGGGATATTTCTGTGTTAAATTTATTTATTTAGGTTATGGTTCTTACAAGCAATGTAAAATAATCCTGGAATCCTCGTACAAAAGCTGGTGCTGCCTCAGAGACCTATTTTACTTGCCCTCTTTATTTTGTTCTTTACAAGCACTGCTCCAAGATTAATACAACGCTTCAGTGTTTTCCAGCTATGTTTTATCCTGTCTAGCAGAGATACTCTGCAAAAATAGTCTTAAATATTCTGTGATTTGATGATTCCGTGAATGAATGAGGGAGTCACAGATAAGGATTAGTTCATGGTACTGTCCCTCACTGGACTCCAGTCATACACCATATTTTGGAGGATAGTATGATATCACTTACCAGGTTGTGTCTAAGAAGTGAGCTCTCCTCTTTAAATTTCACGACTCATGATGTGATCTGGGTCTCAGCTATATATATGCGAATATATACACCCACATTTGTATATATACTTCATGTATTAGCCAGACGCATTTAAACTGATAGCCCAACAGAAAACTCACAGAAAACTCATCAATTCCAGCCAGGGTAATGCTCATTCGATAGCTGAGAAAGTACCGCTGACCATTTATCCTTCATTTCAGGTTTAAGAGAAGTGTCAAGGGTGACACTGACACCCATCACAGAAGTGACGGAAGGAGAGGCAGAGAAGACTAAAAAAAAAAAAAAAAGGGGGGGGGGGAAGAAAAATAAAAAATAAAACAGGAAAAATGAAGAAGGATAAAAATAGAATAAAGAAAAGAAATGGGAAGTATAACAACTTCACTGCAGGTGTGAATTGCTGTTCCTTGGTGTTACATCTCAGTAAACAGAATAAATGCTTGGTGGTGTGTGACTGCTTTCCAATCAGTGAAAGCAACGTGCTGTGACTAGTAATGGGTCATCTTTCAGCCTTTCTTTCTAGGGGAAAAAAAACAATGACAGCGATTATGGTAGACCTGAACTGAAAACAGGATGGCTGGTCCATGCATTAAATCAGGAAACTCTCTAATTTCCTAAGTTAAAATCATCATTACAGTTTAAAGTGGGTTTCACAATTGATGTGACTTGTATGTAAAAAATACTATAGATGCTAATTAACCCTTTGCCCACACCCTTCAGAGGTAGAAGAACTATCCTTAGCATTCCCCCAACAGTTTTACTCAGATTGTCATTTATGCCATAACATAATAAATTTTAGTAGAAACAGAGTGTTTCCTGACAAAGACATGCAAGAGAATCAGAGTTAACGATTTCTGCAGGTGCTCTATACTCTCAGTAACCATGTAATTTTGCAAAAAAGGCATTTAAATAGGTGAAACTGGCACAAGCATTTACGTGCTTAAAAAACCCGTAACATGCACTAACAGTACAAACCATCAGCTACAATAACAACCATATTGCAGAGGGCCTGAATCCATGGCCCTTGTCCACCACAGATGAGTTTCACTGTCAATATTTTTTATTTCTGGTAATGGGGAATTTTCACTTCCTAGTGGAAGGCCATTTCTTTTACTCCGGAGAGCTGCATCGTCGTCTAGAATGGTTAAAGCCAGCTCCCACTGCCAACAGGTGCCAGGGATCTACAAAAAAGAAAATCAGTTTGTGTATTTGATTCCTGCATGAGCCAACCCTGAGGACTCAGAATCTTGAAAAGGGCTCAAAGGAGGCAGATGGAAGTTTTATCTGAATATTGAACAGTTATGAGCCGTGCTATCACTAGCCATTTCTGATCTGCTCAGAGAGTCCTCACCCCATTTTTACACTTCTTAAGGTAGCGGTTTAATTTCTTCTCTTACAAAAAGAAATTCCAGTTACTGCAGAGCTCTGAATGATATTGAATCAATGTCAAGTGCTCAAGTTCTTTTTCATACAGCAGCATGACAATTGAAAGAAATGGAAATTTCCTTCTTGTGATCTCACCAAATCCTGATCTTGTTCGAGGGCACAATATTAAATTTTGTGATTTTACTGTTGAGTTTTAAGTCCTTCCTATAGACAAGATAGCGCAGCCATTCCCTGAAGCCTACAGAAAACCTGGCAATCACTAGTTTGCTGGCGTATTAGGGTACTTCGCATCCTGCTGGCCAATATTGTCTTACTATCGCTCTCCATTTCTGTTTGCTTCTTTTGTTTCTCTCTGTCCGTAAAGGTAGACATAGAATTATGTGAAACCAAATGCTATTTTTCCATCGTGGCAACTTACTGCCTCAGGTTGCCACCTTAGAGAGAGAAATTGGATGTAAATAATGTCACTTAATGTACCAAATAACATTTATATGCAGTAAAATCCTCCCTTCAGATACGAACTGCCTACTCTCTTTTATAGGCTAACACTTAGCAATTAAGCCACTGAACATCTGGGCTTCCGATCGCTCAGTAATCATTTAAATCAAAAAGAGGATCCACTGAATGCATCTTTGGGTCATAGTGTGGAAGATAAGCCCAAAGCAAAATATCTGTGGCATATTTTGAAAACAGCTGATGCCTCTTATTCAAAATTTACTAAAGCAGTGTAGGAAGCTGAGCATCCTGATGATTTATGTGGATAAATAACTTAGTGAGATGCAAAGGTTTGCGCATCTTTATTACAATAAAACAACACCTGGTGCCCTTTTGTTACCATCTGCATGTTCAAAATAATTTGGTCAGCATTATTGGCTTGGAAGATAGCCAGAGAGTCAAATTATTCACTAAATGGTGTGTATGAACTGAGGAATTACAAGCAGGTTTTTGAGGTATGCTAACAACAAAACTTTACCACATGTTGCTGTAGCTGACAGCTTAATGGCAGCGGGAACAGAAGGGCCCCGTTTATCTCTGGAGCTTACTTAATAGCTGCTCCTTGATGGACCTCACCTCCCCGGATTTCCCACAGGAGGGAGAGGACACTGCAGTCAACACTTGCCCCTTACGACTGTATCATCTCTTTCTAAAGCGTGTCTATCTCAATAAGATCTGTAGGTCCATACTTAAGATTCCTAGTCATTTCAGAAGGAAAAAAAAAAAGAAAAGTATGAATTAAAGCAACATTTTTTGATGAAGTTTGCTACAGCCAAACCCTGTTCGCAGACCTTTACCATGTGGGCAGACCGATTTGGAAAGGAGGTTAAGGAAATGGCAATACATTGACTGGAAGACAAAGACTACTCCGAATTCTCATTGAAACTTCTCCAATAGCAAGCTGGCTAGAACCGAGGGAATCAAATAGCACACCAAGGAGCTACTCACACTAAACAATTTGTCTTCAGAAATGGTGAAAGACATACTTTCTTCTTAGAAATGCATTTCAATCACTTTTTTATTCAAGCATTGGTCTTAATCTAACACACAGGCTCTTTAGCACCCAGAATTCCACCTATTTGGACTGGACAGACGGAATTTAGGCATTTCTGTTCCTCAGCAACTGTCACTGTCAGCAGTTGTGAGCATTCAGAGGTGCAACTTCAGCAACCTCATCCATGGGCAGTGGTACCATTCTGCACCTCTCCTTTATGATGCTGATTCACTAAAAGAATCTTTCAGCAATTTACCAGATTTTCGTGGAAATCAAATGCAAAATAGTAGAAAGAGCCCATGAAATGTCTAAAAACAAAATACTTCATTTGATCTATAACTATTTTATCAATTAGAGTGACAAAATCCAGGACTGTCCAGTCTGGGATCTAGCATCTGGCTCACCATGGTTTTATTCTCCCTTTTTCCCAACAAGTAAATTAAGTAGCTGTGGAGCAGCTCCGACCCTTTCACAATCTAGCCACATACAAGCCAGTTTATAGACATTACAGTATCTGTAAAAATGACTTACTTTTTGTTTTCTAAACACTATTTTTCATGAATTACTGCCCCATCTGCTTCGAAATGCATTGACCTGAAACATGGAATACAAGTTAGTAGCCTAGAAGCAATGTTTCATGTTCAGATAAAAAATAGTGTAGTGAGGCTATTTTATAGTACAGAAAACCAAAAAATCATAATTTGGGTTTCCTTCAAGTGCTCTTCTAGCAATCACTTCATAATAAGAGGTGCATTTTTATATTCAAAAGCTAGTCCTGTAGTTCAAACTACGGCAACTTAGTGATGCCTTATCCCCTGAAGTACTGCAACATAAAAGAGATCTAATGTGAAAATTGGCCTCTATGAATAAAATATAACCAACGCTAGTTTTTTTTTTAATTGCTGAAAATCCTATTGAAAAGGAAAGAATGTTGCAATATCTGCCTTCCATAACATGTCGTAATTCTAGAAATTTGATGGAATCAGAAATTAGAACATAGTGAACGTGTCCCATAACTATGAGCCTTCCTTTACTAATGTAAAAAGGTTATTTACAGTAAATGTAAATAGTAACAGAAGAAGACATAACAACAGAATTCTTGGATATCCTGGGGATTGTTTGCTTACACAGAATTATTTTAATACTCTAACAGGAAGCGAGAAAGGAAGGAAGAAAAAGAGAAATGCTTCTTTATTATTAAAGCATGGCTCCACTGCCCAGATGGAGGATGTAATTGAGCAAATCCACAGTTAGCATCATTGTAAGTGGGCTTATTTATACCAGCTGAGGATTGGTACAATAAATAATACATATAAAAGACTCGGATACTGTTGGACTATTCAAATTTCATTGAACTTTTTTTCTTTGGATTTCTGAAAAATAGAGTGGAAACAAAAGAGCCACAGTCTTTGTTGCCATGATGTTCTGCATAGGAAACTTGTCTCTCTTCCAGTAGCTCCGCAGGAATTATATGAAAAAATGCTCAAGTCTCTGATCTTCCTTGTTCATTTTCATGAGAACAGACAATGTTGGGGCAATTTGCCAAAGACAGAGTTAGCATTTCCTCTTTTTTGTTGTGTTGTTTTGTTTTACCCTTTGAAACAAGGGGCAATCTCAGGCAGTGTTCCCTGTCCAAGGCTGTTAAATCAAACGGCTAAATAGGGTTTGTGCGAGTTTCCAGCACCGCACTGATCCTGCCGTGCACCATGCCCACAGGCACTTGCTCTGCTTGGAAATTAAATTCTCTAAACCAGATTAAGGTAAATTTACAAACTGGAATTCACACAACATCAAAGCATATGATTTAGACAACACCAGTTTCTAAACAATTATAAAGCCTAACGTGAAATATATATGCTGAGGAAGAATTCTCAAAGTTAAGCAGTTTTGAAATTGCTCAGAAAACATTGCCAGATGTACAAGTAACATTCCATAGGTGTAACTTGGCCATCTAGGTACAGGATACAGCCCACATGGCTTCACTTCAGGTTAAGCGGAAAGTCTGGACTCTAGCTTTAGATTAGCAAAAAAAATGTGAGATCTACACTGAATCTGTATTTATAATTCTATTTAAAAATCCCCTCACCATTAATTTGTCATATAGCAGTTTTCTGTTTACATCAGAGATACTGTTCAAGACATTTGAAGTATTTTTTTTTAATTGGCCATACCGTGTTTTTTAAAATAACCTTTGGAAAATCAAAGCGGTTTTATATTTTCATACAAACAACAGTAAAATTTGCTGCTATTTTTTTTTCCTGTGGTCATTGACATCTGAAGGTTAACTTCACCAAATTTTGTCACTTGGTTTATTGACAGGTCTGGCATGACAGAATTAAAAGCTTGAGTGATCCACTGATGTTTATTATCAGAACCAGTCCTGTGTAATAGTAGGGAGCACTTTTTATTCCTATAACAATGACCATGACAACAGCCTGTAGGATGAAGATGAACTGAGAATATGAATGAAGACTTTCAAAAATATCTTTATACGCAAGAGTATTTGTGTCTCGAAAGCGTACAGGATGTCAAACGGCATAGCAAGCGCTTCTCAAAACTGACTGTACCTAATACTGGCTTCCACCTTCCTCTAAACAACAAATTGACATTTTCATACCAAAATTGCACCTGGTATTCTAAGCACTGCTAGCACTTCATTGCTATCAGTAGGGTTTCTGGCTTCCAGAAGGATTATTTATGGAGATCTTGATGAAATAGGCCCAGGAATCATAAGATACCTATTTAGTCACGAAAGTAAAGATAATACTATACAGCACAGGTTTACCTGCGTGAGTGGAAGATGAAGATAAAGATGTGTTTACAGGATCAAAATCCATAAGCACCTACCACCTACTCGCAACCAGCAAAGCTGCTGTGGTTTTTTTCTATTTTAAAATGATAATACAATTCATAAACATATGACTTACATTATAGAACAATGACTCTCTGGTGTCGCACTAATTAAAAAGCTAGTATTACATTACTTCCTCAAGGGCTCATTTTATAATTTTTAGGATTATAGCACATTGATTAATTTATACCAAGTTTTTAATCCCCTAGTATTTAATGAAGTCTAGGAACTTGGGAACGTGTGTATAATTTAGATTTGTATAATTTTATTACATAGGAGAAAAGTTAAACTGGTCATGTACTACTTCATGTAGAAAAGTGTCTGAGCACACCAGTTCAACCATCAGCCTATTAACCATTTGCAATGAAAACATTTGAGTCTAAATTAATTCTAGGGTTATTAGATTATTTTTCAGCTTGCTAAGGACTCCAACAAGCATCGCTTGTCTTATATGCTTGTCAACTGCCTTTTAATTAGCCACTGTGTAACAACTGAGCACAGTGGGAAACTAATATCTGTTCAAGTTATCTTCCACATCATTTAGAGCGCCTTGAAAACGACATTGTCATTATCCTGTACAGCCTCAGAGTTACCCATTCTGGCACATCAAGTTCAAATAACATGCTGCAAATAAAGGTTCATAAATGCATTGCTTCTAAACACAATAGGAACTAGCAAAATAAATTGTTGAAGACAAAATATTCTACAAAGATAAAATGCTGAATTGTGTTTCAGACCAGTGTCTGGTTCATTTTTACAGCCTCAAAAATGCGGTTCGATCACCTAGTTGTCAAACTGTTAGACCCACCCACAAATCACAGGCTCATAAACAAAAGAAATTTATTTTAAGTCTTCTGTATACAATGTAAAAATTCTCAAAAGCTACAGTTTCAGGAAACATAATCCTGAATCTAAAACAAAGCGTTATATACACTTCACGGGGGAAAACCAACCAAACAAACCCAAAAAAACCCCTAGGCACTGAATCTTGAAGTCCTGTTTACCCAGACCTTATAGTAGGTCAGGGACAGGCTCCAACTCTGGGCATTAATCAAGAGAAACAGAAAATTTCTGGATGCTTAGAGTATATTTTCTGGTCAAGTGATGGCTACAGACAAACATTACAGAATCTGCAGCTCTCTACAAAGTGTAGATATAAAGGAAGGAGACTGATTATTTGAAGCACTGAAAAAAGATTATTACAGATGTGGAGGAGGGCACACAGTTCTATTTATAAGGGCCCTCTAAACTCCAAGATTTTTTCACTTAGGATGCTCCAAGTCGGCAGAAATAACAAACAGGAAAAAAAGGAAGAAAAAAAAGGAAAAAAAAAAAGGAAAAAAAAAAAGGAGTAAACTTGCACAGTCACAAGCACAAGCTGAGCCTGACCAGTGAATCTTCTTAAAGACAAGATATATGAACAATCCCTTAATGACATGTTGCACAAAATTTTTCTTCTTTTTCTCATTTGTTGGTTTTACAGACCAGGCTTTTCAATTTTCCCCTTCTCTTTAATTTGGATTTACTAGATTTAGATGATAAAAAGGAATTAAAAAAAGACACATGGATGTTGGTTAAGTAATAATTAGGATTGATAAGCACGTTGGTCGGCACTCTGAGAATCTGGGATTTGCATTCTGCTTCCCATCACTTTTCTGTTTGGCAGCATCTCAACACTCCCTTCACACAGACGTAACCAACTAGACATGGCATCTGTCTAGATGGGTATTGACAAAGACATTTTCCTTTGTATTTATGTTTTCCAAAGAAGTGAGCTAGCATGATATAAACCACTACTTAACACCTCGCACAGATACAACTTAACAATGTTGTTACTCAGGAGAATACCTAGAGTAAGACAGGAACAGCTACTGTGTTGGTAAAGGTGGTAAGTTGTCTCTACTACGTGATAAAAGATGTTCCAAAGCCTATGAATTAACCTGAGTTAGCAGACTATTTAAAGAAAATTCCTTTTGTTCCTATTTTAGTAAGATCTAACACTGACAGCAATGCTAAAAATTAGACTTTGGTGCTGAAAAGTACTCAGCCATAAAACATTGGTCACCTCTTGCAGAGGAAACACCTTTAGATTATTAAATATCTAGGTTTAGTTTGATGCATAGTGTAGTGCTAGGCAGAGAGGTAATTACGCAGCAGGGAGAAGTGTCTCTGAAGGCAGTGGGAAGAAAAGGCCTTATTTATTTCAACTCCCCACAATTACATTCATTTTCTAAATGTTTTTGAAAATCTTACTGGCCTGTCATGTTTCCACCTCAATAGCAGAAAATGATTAGGGGTGTGAGTAAATCATGCTTTTCTTTGACAGCGAGGTGCACAGTGTAGACACAATGATAATTTGGGGCTCGGTGTATTGGGGAGCTTAGACACAGCACATGAAACAAGGGTTCCCTGTAATTGCTTTTAAGTACTTTTAACTTGCAATATTTATCTAGATTAAAAATTAAATTCTCCAGGTATTTTCTCTCTCTTTTTGCATTTTCCAAATGCAAATAATTATTTTCAAAATTATTATTCGTAAGACGGAATATGCAGAAATGATACCTGAGCAATGCCGCAAAGCCTTCCATCGCCTACAGACCTTCACAGGAAGGAATCTCTTTCTGTGCTGTAATTTAGCAAACCAAATAGCAGGAGCATCTCCTTGTAGACAGCACAAGCTCTCTTCTGTAGGTTTCCATTAAAAATTCCACACGTTCTTTTGTAGTGCTATGACCATGACACTTTGAGCATCACCACAACTCACTATTCTCACTAGTTATTTACCCTTTTGTGGCCTCTGATTGTCCGGTTCATCCCGAATACACAGCACAGGATCTGTGTCTCATCCTGTCCTAAAAAGCTGTCCGGTTCATCCCGAATACACAGCACAGGATCTGTGTCTCATCCTGTCCTAAAAAGCTGTGCAACAGTGTGCTCCGTTCCACAGCTCCAGTCGTCGTAGGATCATTTATTGAGCTGAGTGGCTCTAAGTCCATCCTCAAGCAAAAACCATGTTCATCAGTTTGAACCAGGAAACATTTCTCTAAGTGCACAGGACATTAGAGTAGCTGACAATTTCTTTGCTTTAGTATGTGTAACTTAGATTATAACACCTAGATAAAGGGAAGGGATGCTGGCTCTGAAGTTCAGCCAAGACTGCCTAGATATTTTCTGTCATAAGACTCTGCTTGAGTTGCTTATAGGTTTCTACACTTTAATTGCTCTGACTGACATTTTCCATCCCAAGCTGATGTCTGCCTCAGGCTTTTTTTTTTTTTTTTTAAAGTTTCAGCAAAAATGATTCAGCTTTTTTAGAGAATAATTTATGTAGAAAATATATTGTTCTTACCATGGTAAATTTTGCCATTTTGTTGAGAAATTCTAGTACCCTGCGTTTGGCAATAGTGGCCTGATGTTTTACATCAAGTAAATATATGAAGGAGCTGGAAAATTTATCCAAATTTAGAGAAGTTACGAGTTTGGGGAGAACTGCAGATAGCATGCTTTAAAAAGAGTGAATTGCTAATGCTGCAAATCAAAGCATTCACAAGTCAGGAGTGGCAGAACTAAGGAATAAGCTTTCCCCTGCACGTAGGCATTGTGATTACACATCATATAGCCTTGTATTTCATAATTCAGAAGCACAGGTGACTGAATTAAGGTTGCATATCTTGCATTTCCCAAGTTCCAAGGGGTTTGTGTTGGTTGTTTTTTTGGAAACTACCTCATTCTTTTGAACACTGGTTTTATTTTGTAGTTTGCAATAAAACAGAGCTGAATGCAACATATACTTACTTCAAAATACCAATCTAGGATTCTCTACCTAAACTCTGTTGAAAACACATGAAGGTTTCATGCTAAAAAAAAAAATCTAAAGCAGACACTTGATCAAACAAGCTATTGTTGGGGTGGATTGCCTGGGAGGGCTTATATAGCTGAGTTTAGTAACATCAGGGATCCTGTCTGAAAGATGTGTTCAGCAGGAGGATCTCTAAATGATTTATGAACAGCTGAATCAATAAGCAACCACTGGTGTTGAAAATGTCTTTTGAAGTAAGGTATCCCAGTCTGCTTTTACAGTGTCTGTCTGGAGTCCAAAATAAGGAAGCAGGTTGAAGATTAACATCTCAACAGGCTCTTGAGGAGCAGGATTTCCTGAGGAAATCTTTCTCAGTCATTTAACTGCTTTTGCCCCTCAGACAAAGGTTCTGTTAGAAGAAAATTGAAGAAAGTGTCATGATAGAAGCTATGGAATCTCTGTAGCACTGGTGATACAGGAGTTTCCAGTCTGCAGCTGAGAAGTGCCAGTTCTTGCTTGTAGAGGTGCAAACAGCATCATTTTCAAGAGGAAAATGCCAACATTGAAATGCTTAGATTTTGCATTATGCATCATTTTTTTTGCTTAGATTCTGAATAAAGAATGTTCAACCAAAGCCACCACTAAAATAATAGAACACCAAGAAAACTTCCTTTCCTCTTTCCCATTTAGAAATGCCATGGCCAGGGGCTGTTCAGCTGTCCCTGAGACAGAGCAGCAAGCTGAGAGCCCTATACCCAGAGCCAAGGACTCCTCACACACACAGTGCTGCAAGAAGCTCTGAGCAACCTGGTGGAAATCCAAGGCTTTGGGGCCTCTTGCTGAGAAGAAGAAAATCTGATGCTCCTAACTTGAGTTAGGGGTCCAAGAGCTGCTGGGTTCACTGTCACACAGCAGTAAACTCAACATGAAGACAAGGCTCTTCAGCATGCAAGATTCCTTATTAAAACTAGGATCAGGCTCCCAGCCTTCTGGGCTACCAACCTGAGAAATGAGAGCCTGGGGCAACCGTTATTACAATCTCATCCTTCAGCTCTAAGTTCTGAGAAAGAGGGCAGCAAGACCTATCAATGCACATTTCCATCCAGAACAAGGAACCGGAGTCAGAAATTCTGAGTCTCGATGTTCTTCTGCTAAGAACACCCACAAAATCTGCTACCAGAAGTTGTATCACTCCACCACCACTATGAGTGACAGAACAGCAGCCTTACAGTACTCGCAAATGTGTCATATATTCATGGTTTCAACCAATAAACTGTGACAGACATCCTTCTAATCATTTTCTGAGAAAAAACTTGCTGAGTGAAAATTCCTGACCCAACTGTAATAATTATGTTCAAAGCCATGAGAAGTGCCAGGTATCTGAACGGACTTTAAAAGTACTGAACTTCACTGACTATCATCTTCACAGATTAAAGATTTTCTCTGATTTTCTTTTCTTTTTTCTTTTTTTTTTTTTTCCTAAGGGGGAGAGAACACCAGACATCTGGCTGAATTTTAACATTTCTTAGTTGGGACTTGACAAGACAACAGATTCACAGTTAATGAATTCAAAGCTTCATGAATATATAACAGCTCCAGCTTTGCGAGTATGAGCGCTACCTCCAGAGAGCTAAGCTACAGAGCAGTGATGCTTTATTTTGTCAGGAAGGCTACCCAGCTATGTCATCATAAAGAATCAGCTGATTTCCTTTGGGATCGCCACTGGTTCAGAACAGCTCCATCTAGTTAGGATAAAACACACCAAAACCATAAGCAAATAACATAAGGCTGATTATCTTCCCTTTCAATGCAGTTTCAAATTCCTCCTGACATATCAGTGATGGATGCAGAGTTTTTAAAAGACCCTGTGGCAAGAATGAAAGCACTCTGAGTAAAAGGAGAAAGGAAAAGCTCATCACAGCTTACAGAGGGAAAAAAAAAGCTGGCACACAACGAAGGGGTCTCTGACTCGACATCTGAACAAACTATTCCAAATGGCAGATGGATCACTGAAAACAGAGGAGTTCTGTGCTGCCAGCAAGTATTTTTGCTTAAAATGTACTAGAATCTGGGAACAATAGGAAATAAACCAGAAGAGCTCAAAATGTCATGAATAATGCAGGCATGTGTTATAATTAGGCTGCATGAATACAGCAAAAAGTTACCATAAATATTCACTCTGATATTTATAGACATTTGCTGTGGTCACACTGACTCACCTTGCCATGAGCATTCAATAGACTGGCACAAATATTTGTAGAAAGCAATTTAGAGCCATGGAAACAAAACTCCATCTGCCTGGGTATGTTCCCTGAATTGTTCGCAGAGTCAGTCATTGTAAAGAATCAGTGCAACAATATACAATACGACACAGACATCTCACTCCTGGTCCTCTGCCACAGACGCCACGAGCAGCAAGAGCACGACCCAACTATGCATTACCACCATTTACATTTGTGTTCAGGCAAGTGACAAAGCATAGTGGGACATTGCTATTAACAAATATTCCTAGAAAACGAATTTAAAACAAGTGAAGCAAATGAACAGATGTGGTAAACATGAATTTTGCTATCTAGCCTTCACGGAAATTACAATAATTATGTTAATAGCCCGCCAGAGCTTAGGACCACCAGACCTAACGGCATTCTTGGCATCCCTCTTTCCCCTTTCAGAAGAGGGAGAATGAGAAGGACAGCACCTACAATACTACTGATACATGTCTTCCCTTTACCTGTCCCTTGTAAAGGAAACATCTTGCACTCTGGGCAGCAACGGGTTACACACGGAGTGAAGGGAGAACCAGATCGAGACGCCCTGTCCCAAAATATTTAAGCTAGCTCTGTGCGTACACATCCCTTCACAATGAAAAAATAAAACAAGAGCCGTCAACAAGATTATTTTAGAGGCAATCAGATAGCAAAGCATGAGTAATTACCTCACTAAATCAAGTAATCTCTTTAATCTTAAAAGGAAATTTCAAACCTGCCTTTTAGCAAGCTTTATTTCAGTTTCCATACTCAATTTAGGTGTAAAAAATGTTCGGTTTTATTTTTAAGAAATGCATAGCAGGACTGAACTCCGAAGACCGTGTCTTGTTGGGTGTGAAGAAATTATTTAAGACAAATTATAGTGCTGTCACACTCATACCTCATAGTTTAAAATAAATCTTGTCATCTAATTATACAAGAGCTTGGGTTTGTTTAACAAATTTCTCAGAGGTATTTGTGTGGCACTACATTTCCCTTCGCCTTTGATTATAGCCTATCATTTCAGTCTTTTCCCTCTATAGCTTCCTACGTTTTATTGTGGTGTTTAACAGGTTGCATTTATCACATCTCTTCAGCCCGGCTAAAGCAGATAAAACCATGAAGTCTCGGTACAGTTCTTGGCAGTTCACAATAAAGAATTATTTAAAAACAAAGGCACCCCAAAAAGGAATTTCTGCTCCCAAATTAAGAACTTCAACTGTAAGAAACTGGGTCTCTGAGAACAGTTTTGATGTCCCACCCACAGGTCTACTGAGAAACTTAAGGGAAAAGGAAAATTCCCCTTGTGTTTTAATTCCCATGCTATATTCTCAAAATGTCAGGGCAAAATTGATTAGAATCAGCCAACTTATGATAATTATTTCAAGAAATTATAGCCTGCAAAAGAATCTGTCTCTTCTCTTCTTGCTTACCGTTGAAGCCAGAGAAGCCGTGAATTGTTCAAGAGTGGTCTTGAACAACTGAGGCAAGAAGAAGAAGAGGGGCCAAGAACTGTTATCAGAAAAAATGAAAGTAAGCACAGCTCCCTAGGAAGTGCTTAACCAGCTTGATGTTATATTATTGAAAGAATTTCATTGACCAAAACATTAAAGACAAGTCTAAAAAATACAATAACCAGCCTCCATGGGAAATAGGAAGAACCTCAGAAAGTTGGCAAGGGTCTAAGCAACTAGGCCTGATTTTGAGAGATGACATCTCATCTCACAGATGTTATTTACTGTAAGCCAAGAATAATATTTATGGCTTAATCACCTGATCATCATAATCTGGTTTCTTAGTGACTCATAACGGCAAGTACTTGTGAGCATATGATTACACATCCAGAACTGGAAGGCTGCATAAGACCATCTTAAAACAGGTCAATTAGTGTTTCCAGTCCATATATTGCCAAGCCACAAGATAGGTATTTTCTAGTTCTCTGACCGATATAAAATTACATATCTCTTGAGATCAAACTCTTCCCCATTGGTGGTTCTGGAGATACTGTATTATAGCTTGGCTCATGTGCTCACTAATTACAGTTACCTTATAAAATGCCTCACTGTTAAGCTGTGGTTGACATTAACAAGCTGTTAAATTAAATTTTGATGCGGTTTTGAGGCCTTCCCTCAAAACTCAAACGCAAATGTGCCCATTGCATTAAGCAATTAGGACCATTGGAGCTCCTATGGAGGGGAATAGCAATTTTAAAAGGGCAATTGTATTTGCTTAATTTTTTTCCCTTAGTATTTTCTGACTGCTTCTTTTCTCTCCAGTGGGAGAACTGCAGCTCCTTCATCGCTTCTTTCAGGCAGCTATGACACATTCTTATTATTGGGTATATTCTGCAGGTATCACAGTCATGATATCACTGCACTCAACAATATCATTGCTGAATTCCGTAGTTTATTTTATCAGGAGTAAACTGACTCTAGTTTTCTTGCTACGAGCTTACAGCCTCCGGTATTGAAATTTGAACAAAAAACTAAAAAAGAAGAGTCGGATCACAGCCCCACCTGTTTAGTCTACAGTTTAATATACCCATCAAAATCAGATTTTGATGGATGTATTCACTCTTTCTATTACACAGAATCTAATTCAAGATCTTTTAAAACACCACCTTTATTCCAATACTACTTCAGAATCAGAAGTAACTGCAAACCTTACTTACCATAGTAATTATTAGAACCAGATCTTAGCAACAAAAAAGGGCAAATAAAATCATAAGCAGCAAGGCTTACCCTACTACCTCAGGAACTTTGAGCGAAAATAATAAACAAAGGAAAAGAATACGTTTATTTTCAATAATCCATCATTCCTCAGTAACTTTCTTTAGTTTTTAAAGAAGAAATTCCATTGAAGTCCATCTCCATCTTCTGAAGGAGTGAGAGCCCAGCTAATGACTTTAGTTCAGAACAAGAAAGATTTGCCTTTCCGCTTTCTGTTCCGTGCCCCTCCAAGAGACTTTCTTGTTGTTGTTGGCGGTGATGAAAGAAGCTATTTGCTTGTGACAAGAACAAGAAAATCTTACTGATGAAAAGTGAGGCAGCTTTTTTGTTTGTTTCTCGATTAAATCAATAAAACCCAAAATGTGCCAGTTTCACTTTCCATTTTGAAACACATTGGACAGCTGCAGGGCAGAATGTTATTCCTTCATTATTCTCTCTATTAGTCTTCAAATAATGCTATTTGGGATCAATGATCACCTCAGACATGCTAATATAAACACAATTTGTTTCCATAATAATTGGCATGCTGCTATTTAGTGCATTATAAACGGCTGTATAAATTAATCACAGATTCATACACCGGCTATGTGCACTGCAATTTGTCTTTACAGAGTTACTACTGTCAGATCAAGTTTTTATCTATTCTTAATTTTAAGCATTTAATTACATTAGTATTCACACTATAAAACATACAAAGAGGTCTCAATTATCATTGCCCTTCACGAGATGAATTGATTTCAGTCATAAATCCACTTTCCTGCAGAAAGGAACATCCAAAGAATCACTGTTTAGCTCACGGACTATCTGGTGTTTTCTTTCGGTCTAAATGAAATATCCTCGCTGTACTTTTACTGGAGTGCACAAAATGTCCATTTGTCATTGCGCTTTTCATTTGCTTTGAGTCAGAGGAATGACCCTTCATCTATTAGTTTATTTAAATGTCACTGAACCTTTTTGGGGATTCTGCCCCATAAGTAATGGCACATATCCTGTAAATCAAATCTGTAAAAACATCGCTGGCCTTCACGTTTTGCTAGATTACCCTTTAAAAGGAACCTTTTCTCCAATTATTGCCCTCTGTGTTTCAGCACATTTCACTTCCAGAAGCTGTAACCCTGATGGAAAAAAAGCAAAGGAAACAACAGAAAGAATTCAGCATTAGCAAATTTTACAAACGGATCTTTGACCCCAAAGTGTCAGACTGCCAGAGCCGGAGCCCAGACCAGACTCTGCACTTTGTCCTTCCCCCAACAGCTGTTCTCTTTCCATTGACTCACTGTACATTCCCATGAACTATGTACAGGTTAACCAAATGCAATTTGCACAAGCCACCAGACCACGTTAACACTTCTCTGCATATGTTTGTCACTGCTCGTCTGCCTGCCTGGGCATTAGGAGATGCCCTCAGTTTGCACTAAGTGCACGTTGCCCACTGCCTTCCTCCATTGCTTTAGGCAGAGCCAAACTTCAGGTGAACTTCCCTTCTGTGAGTGAGTATATCCAGTTGCATGGTCTCTTCATACACACAGCTTCACCTGCCAATTCTTGAGCAGGAGTATCTCCTGATGTCTCCTCCTGTAACTGCTGGCCTTCCTGGGCAGGGCTTACGGTCTCCTACTATTCATTCTTCTGCATCAGCCCAGGCTTAAGAGATGCTGACTTTTCTAAAGGGACTGATGGAATTATGTTTAAGATAAGGAAAGGATAAAAATAAGACTCCTTCTCTTGTAAGAGAAAGAAGAAGGGATGAGTTTCTAATGGTAAGAGGGAAAGTTGCGCAAGACCAAAGAGAACTGGTGAACTGGACGCAGGAAAGGATTAGGGAGTGCAAAGAAAAGGTAGAGTATGGAGCTACCAATATGGTAGCATAACTTCACATATTGGCAGGGAAGCCAAGAGACCATATTGGCAGATAGTGGATGAGAAAGGAAAGAGGATAGGAAAGGATTAATAATTCAAAGCTGGCTTATAGTGGCTTAGTCTCCATGCTCAAGATACAGATAGAAATAGTGAACACAGGTGGCTCAAAAGAAAGCCTTCCATCCAGGTCACAGAAGTGCAGATGTCGGATACCACAGAAATGTAGAGCAAGTATTTCCTCTTGACTTCCTTGTGCAGCTCATGAAAAGGATTATCCAAGGAATAGAAAGGTTTGTTCACCAACAGGTCAGTTCTCCATCACAGACACCCAACCAATACTCCAACACACAGCTAAGAAAAAGGCAAGCAAAATTATTACCACACAGCTAGAAATCCCGCTCAGTGAATGGCCGCGAGTGAGCGGTCTGCTGAGCCAGGGCAGGTCCTTAGATGAGAAGGGCAACAGCTTTTCTCCTTGCCCTAGCAGGAGTAAGAAAATAATGTTCATCAAGCTCTCTGCTCACCATACATGAGATGTTTTCTCAGTACCACGCGGCTCATACAGGCGCCTTCATATGACATGTATTTAGGAGAGACTTTCACTGATGGCCTTTGAACTTCCCTACTTTGAAGTCACGGCCATCCCACTTCTTCCAAAATCCCTCCAGGCAGCTATTTTGCCTCTACCCTGCTGAGTACTATTAACAGGTTTGCCATTAAGTAAGGGGACTAGTTTCTCCCCCAAAAAGGAGACATTGATCTAAATTTACACATAACTTATGTAGTCAAGAAAGAGAGAATGATGTAAACCTGATTCTTCTTCTGTAAGCCAAATTCATATTCTGCTAGCAAAAGGATTCATGCTCTCTCCAGTGGCTACTGATGGTGCGTAAGAAAACAAGACTCCTTTAGGCGTCTAAAGTAAACTAATAAGTATCTCCAACCTCAGTACCAAAACTATTTTAAAATTTCAGAGGTAGTTCCTGAATTACTCCGGTAGTCATTATAATCATGGCTTTGCTGCTGGTCTGCAAGAATTTTCAACTTAAGAAAACAAGAAATTCAAACACCAATAACAAAACCAGCTCACAAATAAAGTAGCCTAGAAATATGCCTCAAACAATCTGATTTTTTTAACTGCGCTAAGTCATTTCCTCACTTCCCATTGTTCATATGCCCTAGCCATCCGTAAGAATGATATAAAGAGAAAGTATCCTCTAGCTATAAACTCCATCCACTGTTAAATCCTGAAAAGAAAATATGTACACTAATTTTCTCATCATTAAGTCACTAATTATATTGAAAAAACTGCAACACATTGATTTTTTTTTCTTTTGCCCTTGGGGAGAAAGTTTGTATATAATTATCAGATTCCCAACTCTTTACTTGCCCTTTTGTTTTAATAATGAAAGAAACCCTTTCATCTGTCTGCAAAATAGTATCACAGTGAGACAGACTGGAGGAAATATGAAACCCAGCGATGGTTCAGGGCTCTGGAGAAAACAAGCAGTATCTATTCCTAACCTCTTATTGACCTATCACTGGCCTTAGACAAACAAGTTAAACATTCAATTAGTAGAAAAGAAATGAACGTGCTGTTTATTAATTTGGAAGAGAAAATGCAATGCCGTGCATATTAATTCACCTAATATGCCATGCAGCATCTGAACTTCTGTTAGATAAATCCCATCCAGTTTCAGATTCTCAGTCCTAAGAGGCAACTGAGTAGCAAAATGTGTTACACACAGGTCTCCGCATATTTGCATTACATAGAGGAAATTTGGAATTTATGATTTCTCAATCTCAGTATGTCTTGAACCTTGTTTATTTATCATAGATTGAAGCTGCCTAACTCCTTGATATCTATTCATTTTAACTTGTTTTCCATCCTGTATCTACCTCCCCATACTCCCTCGTTCCCTGCTCTTTGCTTTGATCTTTAACTTCTATCTCTCTTCTGATTTACATCTGTATTTACAACCCCCGTCTTATAACCCCATTACAAAAAAAGCCTCTTCAGCTCAACTGCCTATCAAGCTGCCTATCACACCGCTCTCCTGCCCCCGGTCACCGCATGTACTGCCTCGTGTCATTGGCTCTGCATCTCCACTGGGCCACCTCCTCCCAGTGCAAATGCCACCAGTGCTACCCATGTCCCTTTCCTTCCCGTCCCTTATGACAGGTACGCTTGCAGGGGCCACATGGGCTGGACGGGTTAGTGGACTACACTGGCCATAAAACCTGGCTGGACCGTTGGCCTCAAAGCATAGTGGTCAGTGGTTCGAAGCCCAGCTGGCAGTTGGTTACCAGTGTTATTCCACAATGGTCTGACACTGTTCAACATCTCCATCTGGAGCATGGGGCTAGGTGCATCCTCCACCAGTCTGTGAGTGGGACCAAAGTGGGGGGAGAGGGCAATATCCTGGAGGACAGGGCTGCTGGGCAGAGGGACCTCAACAAGGTGGGCAAATGGGCTGCCAAGGACCTTGTGAAGTTCAACGAAGGCAAGTGCAAAGTTTGTCCCCTCTTCCTCTCCATTGCAAGACTAGAAATATAATCTCAAAGCGTTCTATGCATAATTTAAAAAAAAAGAAAAAAAAAACAAACTACACAAAATTTTCACTCCAAAGAGTGGAACAGACTAAAACTTCTGTAACTGCCATGTAAGTCCCTTGGCATTCTAGCAGCAGTGTTTCACTACTGCTCAATAAAATATGGATATTGCTGATTTGTTATTCTATTGTCTGACCTTGAGAATATCTGATCGCCACCCATCCACACAGCCTGTACAGAAATCCTCTTCCAATCTGTTGTGCACTATTGAAGTTAAGAAGTTAAAGCTCACTCTGGTTAATCAGATGTAAGAAAGAATGGGACACAGAAATCTAAACTCGATATAATTCATTTCTGGAGACAAAGAGGTCAAGTGTGCATTATACTTGAGAGCTTATCCAGCTTTGCCAGGTATTTATTCAACACTGTTAGTGTGAAGCTTCAATAGGTAGGCAGCAACATCCCATTTCAATGATATGCCAGGAACTGCTGGTACTTCTGGAATTACTCCCCAATTTACATAGGACAAAAGACAGTTTTAACACAAATAGCTCTGTCCCACAGTTGGAATTCCAAGTATCTGTTAGCATGAAAGGGAAGCTGAACGAACAATATACATTTCTTCCTTTGGCCTCCAGGCGGAATTAAAAAATAATCCAGTTAAAATATTTTATCTGTCTTGTCTAGTTGGCAGCCAGCATTTGGAATATCCCACTTGTTTTCACACAACCAAGATGTACTACAGGTAGACTAAGCTCGGGGACCCATTTCACAACACCTTCTCAGTTTTAAATGTTCAAAAAGAGTTCAAGACCCATACTTACAAACGCTAAACTAAAGTCAGACTGATTCTGTTAGTCTCTGGATGAAATCCAGCACCCTATTCCGTTAGGAATGCGAGAAAGTACAGAAAATCTGACTCCAAGAAGCTAAATACGTTCATGTATTGACATGAACATTTTTCACAGCAAATGTGGAATCTTTTTACAATGACAGATTAATAATAACATTTTGTTTGTTCTTTCCTGTTGTATATAGATGTTCTTTATTCTTGTGATTGTGCATATTTCACTGCATCACC
This sequence comes from Chroicocephalus ridibundus, assembly GCF_963924245.1. NCBI lineage: Eukaryota > Metazoa > Chordata > Aves > Charadriiformes > Laridae > Chroicocephalus > Chroicocephalus ridibundus. The sequence continues at coordinate 85,684,568 of NC_086287.1, read as the reverse complement.
CTGTTAGGAACACTAGGCTGTTCTGAAAAAGACGCATCTGCTCTTCTTAGACAGAAATTGTAAAGCCCAAGCTTTTTGTTCAGATGTTTTAACTGCAGGACAGCATTTTCCCAGACTCCCAGTTGCATGTTTGCTTGTAATGTTTTGATATGCAGCCATTTATTTCATTGCTATGTTGCTAATTAACATTTCCCTTAGGAGGAAGGTCTGAGGACCCTTTTTTGAGAATAGATTGTATTAGCTAAATTTGTATTTTTCTCCAGAAGACAAAAGAAATACTGCAGGTGCTTTTGCGTATATGGTTAACGTTAAGACCATTTTTCTTACAAAGTTCTATTGTTGCAGAGAAGTCGAGTGGTCTTGCCTTGAATTTAGAGACAATGCAGAAACCTGATGGTTTACTCAGGACTGTAATGGTATACATTAGCTGGCGAGGGGGTTTACAGAGTGTCTGTAACAAAGGGCAGCAACGTGGAGCTTCAGGAGATCTACATCTGGAACATTTCAACTTGACATTTCATTTGTTTGTATAAATCACTGTGGAGGATGGTTGAGCACTCAAGTTAAAGCAACACTTAGATTATCACATTCTGAAATCATGAGTACGAGTAATCAAATTGTCTAAATAATGTGAAGCAGTCTTATTTGGTGCTCTCCTAAAGTAATTAGTGCCTAGTTGGTAATTTTCTCAATGCAGTAACCTCACAAGCAACAGAAATCTTTTTTTTCATTATAAAAGCATACATGGAAGGATAACGATAGGTATTTTAAAACAAAATCTATTTGCAGGAATATTTATATACTGTTTGTATTAACACCTCTTATTTTTCAGAAGATTGCCTATACAGAACAATTTGGAAGAAACAGTTATATTCAAAAATGTAAGTCACGTTTGCTTTCTGGTTTGCTTTTCATTAGGTTTTGGGGGTTTCATTTCCACACTGTTTAAGTCAATGTGGCTAATTCTGGGTGTAAGAACAAGAAAGAGTTTGAGTGAATAGGATTCACTGTGTGGAAATATCTGCTTGATAGTAATGTCTACAGTACAGGAAATATTAAAAAGAGTTTTTAGAATATTTTATTTACATTCGGGCACACTCTCTGGTCATCTAACCCTGGAAGCCGCTGAAAACATTGGGAAGGAGGTAAGGAAGGAAAGTTGACCTGTGCAGCTGCTCCACAGCCAGTAGGCACTGGGCTAACTGGGATAGAGAGGATGCCAAAGACAACAGCCCAGATCCAAGCATTAAAACACAAGGATGTGATTATTGTCAGAGTATTTTATCGCTACCTCTTATCTTGCACAGACAGAATTACAGTTTGGGAAAATAAGATGGGAGGAAAGGGGAAAGATGAAACTACTTCCGCCTTATGGCAAAATTGACTTCAGTAAAAATGCATTTTTGTCTGTGATACAAAAAAATAAGGAATAAATAGAAAGTTCGGGTTTTCACAGCTTGGTTGTAGATGAAACACATCTTGTACGGCCATGAAACTGTACTGGAATAAGTGCCACTGGGAAAATTAATAACAGGAACAAGTGATCGCATGAGCACTGGAACTAGTGAACCCTGTTTTTTAGAGATTTAAATTGTGTCCTTGGATTCTCTGCTGTTCAATAAAGCAGAAGCTTTGCTTGCTCGTCTGAAGCCCTGCCTGCTTCAGCCTTTCCCTCCATGATGGCATTAAACAGGCTTCTCGACTACTCCCTGCCTACATTCATGACATCTTGGAACTTGCTATTTTTCAGAACCTTATTATTTTATTAAATTTAGTTCAAGCTAGCCAGCTGGATAGACGACCTTCCCTCCCCCTGCCCAGTCCTAAGGGTGAGACTTTGTAAGACTTGATTCCTTAAGAGGCAAGACTAAAAAATACCCGCAAGCATCTTCCCATTCTACCACAATTGAAAGGAGCTTCCATAAACATCTGCCCAAGTAATGCATTATCCCCCTTCAAATCCTGCTTTAACATTCTTCTTTTCTGCCATGCTGACAAAAATCCTGACAATGATTAGTTTCCTAGTGTCCTGAGACCATTGCTTATCTCACAGACCAAAAAGTGTCTCATTTTTTCTTGTAGTTTTCAGTTTGTCTGTCTGTCCACCGCCTCATCTTGGTTGGACTTAAACTGCAAAGCCTTTGATACAGAGATCACCCTTTTACCCCATTTGTTTCTTCTGTCATCCATGTCTACGACCAAGACACCAGAGCACGGTATTCATTCAATTAACAGACAATAATTATATTAATAAAATGACAGTTGAGCAGGATACTTGTTAGAATCATATAATACGCACCACACTGACCTGCTATCATTCATAAGGGACTCCCAGTTGTTCTAATGCACTGAATGAGATATTATTCATATGACAAACGAATCTGTCAAATGGCTTTACCAGCCTGCCCAAATTCTGAGTGTTTATCCAAAGCAAACCACTGCTTGAAGTTGGCAGACTCATTATTTTTCATATTAATATGTGTACCAACTTGAGGGTTACTACTAAACTATTCTAGGCCTCCCTCTACAGATGGATTGATGATTGCATTTTGATTTATGGCTCATCACCAGGCCATTATTCACAAGGCCTTGATAACTCATTTATATCGGTCAGTATGTGCATTTGACTTGACAGAATCATTATCCACATTATCACCAGAACTCACACATGGACCTCTGCCTTTGCTCTGGAATTGATATTGGATTTGAAATCACTAAACACTATTCAATCCATTCCCCCTCAGAGCCACGCTGCACATTGCACTGCAGTCCCACAGTATCTAATGTCCATCACATTCTCTTTTACACATCCGATCTATGAACAACACTAACTTTTTATGTCTGTTCCACATTACCTGATATTTGAGATGTTACATCTTTGTTTAGTGTCCAACGGTAAAAGACAAAACCTTGGCATTATTCAGCTCTGACATGCTATCTTTATTTGTAGTGATTTTAAAGTTCTATTGCACCTTCAGGGCAAATTGTATTTTTGCATTATTTTACACAGACCACCTCATTTTATGAACTCATACTTGGTCAAACCTTTCCAAATCAAAATAAAAAAAGTCATTTCTGAAAACCAAATTTCTTACAATCCAGAAAACCCTGAGTTTTACACTAGACTGTGAGGCTTCAGCTTCCACACTCATAAACACTTAAAAGAGTTATATACGTAAATGGAGAGGGAGAGGAAGAGGATGAAGGTTGTCCCTCTTCTGCTATTTAACGGGTTGCCTTACTCCTTTAGACCACAGCAAAGAAGCAGACATTATAAATGGTGGCTCATAAGCATATATATTTCATGTCAATGCGTTTTGTCAGACAGTCTAGCAAAGGTAATGTTATCTTTAAGCAGTTAGCAGCAAGAAATAACTGGACAGAATTACCCCCCTTTCAGGCATTATTCACATTCTGTTATCAAGGCTATTCAGTGCTTAAACAGAAATACAAACAGTCAGTAAAGATTCGAGAGATCCCGTGAGAAATTACATTCGGCTGAACAACTAATTCTAAGCGCTCATTTGCACAAGCAGAATGGTCACTTGCCTATTGCTTTAGTCCTTCCTCCTGCCGCCTCTTTCAGCAATAAAAATGAGAGGTGAGAGAGTGCCAAGTTCACTATTTGTAATTCCGAATGTCACAAGATCATTTCCAAAATTCAGATTATCACATCATCACTTCAGCTTCTAGAAACTCATTTATTTCTGACCTGTTTTGCATTTCTGACCTGTTTTGCTATTTATGTAAAAAAGTCGAATGCTGTTACCTTAGCTGCCACTGCTTCTGAGTATCTGTGCATAATATGTATTTCAGTTTGAATTTATTATGATAAGCCCTAGGATTATAAAGATTTTGTTTCGTGTGACAAGTTTTGCACCCATATATTTTTATTTATTGTGCAAGTTAAACTATACAGGGACTTAACTAACTATACATATATTTTCATGAAATAACCATGGCAACTGAACATACCCCACACTGAACACATCCATCTCTTGAATATCATCTCCCACTAGATCTTCTTTAGCTAACTCAAACGTCACCACGACATTTTCAGTGTGCAAATAAACTATGTATCATGTTAGTATCTATTCTTAAAGTTTTAAGACAGAAAAATGTAAAAGCTAGTTTCAAATTGCAATCATGCAGGTATCTGTATGATTCATTCATACGGATGAAATGAAACATTTCATGAATGTTTGAAACAATATGTTCAAGAATCGGGACTTCATCATGGCAACAGCTCAGTCTAAAATACACCTGCATGAAAATTACAGCAATGGGATTTATAGAATGTCTTTGTCGTTATTTAGCAGGACAAACCAAAAATGCCAGACATGCTCTACACTTACTATAAGATGGTCTTGCCAGATGTTAAAAAACATAAAAATGTGATACATGTCAAACAATGTTTACTTCTCTTATCAAGAGGAATGACCAATTTAGATTTAATATGTCTAACTCTTCTAATTATTTTACTAGTGACTGCTAGCAGAGTCCATCTAAAGCTATTAAGATTGAAAAGATGAATTCGTCACAGGGCACTTCAGCAGCAACATGAACTAGTCATGCAAGACAAAACTTCTCCTCACTTTTGGAAAATTTTAACAATGGAAGTAATTGTTTTTTCTAATAATGTTGATGTAAACAATCCTGACTATAACTGACTAGAGTAACCCTTCATGTTAATGATAAAAATTCCAGTGCTACCTTCATATGAGCCTGTTTTTTTGAAGACTGAAAGGGCTTTTCTCTTGCACGAGGTGTCCTGATTTCAGCTGGGACAGAGTTAATTTTCTCTCTAGTCGTTGCTGTGTTTCAGATGTGGTATGAAAGGAATCTCAATAACGCATATTGGTTTAGTTGTTGCGAGGTGTTTATATTTTTCAAGGACTCTTTTCAGCTTCCCACAGAAGCTGAGAAGGAGCACAGACAGAAGAACAGAATGGGCAATGGAATATTCCGTACCATAGATGTCATGCTCCATATGGAAATGGGGGCTGGCCGGGGGGCAGCTACTCGTGATCACTTCTCAGGAGGGTGCCAATTCACCCAGTGGTCAGAGTGACTTGTGTCACTTATTGTTATTTTCCTTTTCTGCTATTGTTCTATTAAACTGTCTTTACCTCAACCCAGGAGGTTTTTTCCTTTCCCTTTCCCCTCCTTTTCTCCCTCTTCTCCCTGCCTATCTGGGATAAGGGAGTGAACTGCATGAGCAGCTGCATGGTCCTGCTTGTGGGTTGGGGTTAAACCATGACTCAAGGTTATACCCCTATATCTGGCAAAACCAAGAGAATTGTTTTCCGGCAGGGTGAGCCATTAGGATGCAAATCCCATGTTTTGAACAAGGTTGATACCTAATCATTATCACTGTATTGATTGAACAGGGTTGTGAGATTTACCCATATTCAATTTAGTTGCCTGACAGACAAAACAGAAGAGGGAGAAATCTATGTCAATCAAATAACATTTGTTATGAAAAAAAACCCATCTGAAATTAAAAACAAAACCACAATATTTTGGTTGTCTAGAAAAGTTCATTTTAGGAACTAACAGGAAATAAACTGCCAGAATTGTCAAGTTAGTAGTCTGTCTTAGTCCCCAGCTCAGCAGTTCACACCCTCAGGATATAGACTCGGGACCAGTTTCTATGACAGGGTGATCTGCTGAAGAACTAGTATATGTGATAAAAATGGGGGAGTGGGAAAAACTGTCTTTTCCCATTTCTGTTTCAGCCTGAAGCTTCCCTATCATCTTAACACTGTGTCAGCCTTTGAGAAACAGCCAGCTAGACTGGTTTGGTAATTAGCTGAAAAGACACAGGCTAAAGGTCTATTAGCCTAGGAGGCAAAGGATAATTGCACACTTGTGTTTGGGAGACCAGCTGGGAAAAGCTGGAGCCAACCGCCGGTCAGAAGTGCCCCTCCAAAGTTTGGGAGGGGATTTAACATGAGGAGGAAGAGGAAGAAAGGAGTGGGAGTTATTGCTGGGCTTCTTTTTTCCTACTTGTAGAGTTAAGTTACACTGGGAGTTGAAAAAAGCATGACTCATCTTGAAGGATTATTTTAAAATGAGACAGATTCGCAGCTCAAACCAATTTTATGACAATTCCTTTCTCTGCCTGAGGAGACTGAATCCTGAATGCCTGAGGAGAGCCTCCACCTTCACAAAAGTGTTCTAATCATCACTTTTGCTAGTTTAAGGGATTATAATCTTTCCATTTTTTCTTAGGCAATCAAACATTTACTGGAGCAGAAACTATAAATTGAGTATTCCACTTCTTAGGTGAGAACTCTTACTTTATACCTGCCAGATTCATTCTCCGGATCCAGACAAACCCAAGCAGACCATGCAAATCAGACCAGGTTGTACTGGAGGGAGAATTAGCTAAAACACCATGGGGATGGGAAGCCGATCCCAGAACTCTGCTTGTTCATTTATAGTGAAATTGATACAGTGAAACCATTTCTACAGAAGAGTTGAAGAGTACTGAAAGCCAATATCCTGTACAGCCTAGTGGGTTAAGCAATAAACGTTGCAGTGCCCTAAATGCTGACTTGTCGGATTCTTCCCTTAATCTTGACCTCAACATCTTTTCCCAGCTGAATTTATTTGGCAGACCTAAGCAGTCTCAAGCTAAACAATACTTCATTTTTCTAGGAATTTGCTATTCAATGCACTTAAACTTATTCTGCACCCCCGTATTCCACAGACTACTTTTCTGTAGTTTCTAAATGTTTGACTTGCCTGTCAGGCCTCAGACGTCAGCAGATCGGTGGAGTCGTTTCCATAAGAACACACTCTTCTGTTGAGGATAACACTATCTGCGTACTCGGGGAAGGGGGCATTATCAGATGAAGATCTCTGCTTGGTTTTCTGGGGGTTTTTTGTAAAGCTTCACCTCCATGGTTTTGCACCAAATCTGGGTCTCTCTGTTGGCATCATCACCACCATTCCTCTTCCTGTTAAAAAAGTAGAAGATATTTTAATAGTGAATCTTGGTTATCAAGATTTTCCCTGTACTGTGTGAGGAACAGATTATACATGTAGCTATTGTAGTTTAAAATCAATGAGTTTCTATGTCTTCAGTTTTGTTTACTGAAAGTTTTGATCAGTTCGACATTAAGCACAGTCACAGAATGGCTGAGGTTAGAAGGGACGTCTGGAGTTAACAGTAAGGAAGAAATGTGCTGCAAGACCTTCCAGGTTTCCCCTTCCCTTCTTTTGCTGTATGATTAGCAAAGTTCAGTGCCTCCAAACTGGCATGAAGGTGTTTAATGTCAGAGCTTAATAATACAGCATACATTAAAAGTATAAATACAACATTTTTGCAGCTTAGAGAAAATATTTGCCCAAGACAAGTTAAAACTATGTAGCTGTATCATCTAGTGTTTTGCTGGATATAAAATGACCCTTTAAAGCCTTCTGACATTCTCCTCGAAGCTGAGGATTGAGGCTATGACCTTTTCAAAGCCTTCCAAAGAGCTTCACAATCAACCAACTATTATAGAGAAAGCTGCATTAGAAGCCAAAGACTTTTTTGATAAACGTGCCCTCTCTCATGAGAAACGGGCAAAATCAGTTCTTGCCACTTGAAGAACAAACAGTTGTTGTTGCTGAATCAGTTCAGAAGACTTGTTTTGTAATTTGAATCTAATCTCCAACACAGGAAAGTTTGATTAAATGCAAGGGGGAAAAAGTACCGTAAGGGGCTTGGGGCAGCTGTGGGGTGTTCATCCCTGGAGTTACTAAAACACGACTGGAGAAGCCCTGAGCAACCTTTTCTGGCTGGTCCCAATTTTAATAAGAGTTGGACTAGGTGACCTGTAGGGGTCCCTACCAACCTAAATTAAACAGCCAGCTGAAGGTGGCATCCTTCTTCCTCTTCATTCGCAATGCTAGGAAGGGAAGTCTACTCATAGCTGTTGAGTTGCTAAGGATGACTGAAAGGCAGAAAAGGAATCTGCCAAAAATAGGATAGGACAGGACAGGACAGGACAGGACAGGCCAGGCTTGGATAGATCTGAAATCTGAAACTTGACACTACATATGTCATCTGTCAAAAAGGGAGGGGTTTCCACCCAAGTGGAAACAGAAGAGGGTGATGTGGCTACTACTATGTTTTACTAGAGATATAGGAAAAAAGCTATCAGCCTCTAGACTACAGGCTAGATTTGACTATATACTGTCACTCCCAATGTACCATCCTGTTTTGCCAGTACTTAGAGAGTTTTTTAATTGCTATTCACATAAAACCAGGAATAAATTGCTATCACACTGGAAGCAAAAGGGAATACAGGAAGGGAAGTGAGTCCAAATCTCTATATGATGAGTTTGCTGCAGTGACATTTTCAGACGTCTGCTGCTCAGACCCATCCTAAAGGTGTGAACTCATCTTTTCTAAATACACAACACAGAGTTACTCACATCTACGGTGGAACTGCATCTTGTGGTTATTAAATAAGGAAAAGAAATTACCACATATTGCCAGTTAAACAAATGAACATAGTCATTCTCCTACAGATAGGGATTCAGACTTCCTCACGATGTTTATCATTAGTATTGGCTAAAGCATTGTCGAAACCAGAGCCCTGCAATGAGCAAAAAGAGAATCAGATCATTCCAAAGAACTGCGGAAGGCCTCAAGCACCAAATCTACAAAGTAGCTTCAATGCTTTAGAAGGCATTCCTGTGGGCCGCTTGCTTAAATATCAAAATAAACTGCTTCTCAAGAAGAAATGAAACAATCTATTTGGTAAAATACAGCATTCAGTAAATAAACTTATGCAAGAACACAGCAAACAATCTGGAAGATCATGACATAAATATCAGCTCTCTTTCTGTTTATTTTCTCTCGCTTTCTGAGATCCCTTTTCCTTTCCTGAAGACTTTTTTCCATTCTTTAGTATGCATCAGACAAAGTCTTAGATCCTCAGGCTTTAACAGAGAAGCCACAGTCTCATTTTTCTATTAAAAGTTATCATTTTTGTTTTTGTCAGCCCTTAGGTCCTGAAGATGGCAGACCAGAGCCATTCATTTTTGCGAAGTCATTTGTGGCGGTGCAGTGGCTGCATGCTCACGGCATTCCACAGGTACACTGCTGGGGCTGCTGCTGGGGGCAATGCTATTGCAGAATCCCCTTCTTTTATTCTCTACAGTTTTGTCAATCAAAGCAGTCCATTCTGTGCCATGATACTGAGTGCCAATCTGCCTGGCTCTTTAGAAACCCGGCCAGCAGTCCCCTCGGTGACATCTCCTGCACTACTAACATCCTAGAGAGGCTTCTCCTCCTTGCCTCACGGATGGGTTGCCAACTCTAATTCCTTTTCCTCATGCAGAATGCATATCTAAATTTTTTCCTTCATCATTTTTTAGGAGACGTGCTTTTATCAATAGGACGCTGTCATTAGTGGTACTATCTATCTATATCCAAGGGTAATTTCCCCAGGTAGGACACATTTTCCAGCTGGGGATTGCTGGAATATGGCACATTAAAGCCGCTTCTTGCACATCCAGAGGTCCCTATGTTGATGGTGGAAATAGATTACCACAGTGCTGCTCCCACTGACAGTAACAGCATAGGCTCAGGATAATACACATTCACTTCTTTTTATTGGCATCGCTAATTGTGAAAGCGAGCTGATTAAGCAGACAGTTTTGCTCTCTATGTTAGTTCAACCCTTAATAAATCTAGTGAGAGTGGCAAAGCAAGCACCAATTCATGCACATCATAATAATTTCACAACCACTGTCTTCTATGAAGAGAACTGCGGCTACTCAAGGGAAGCGACAGTCATGGTAATTTTTGTTCAATGAAATGACTATGGAAAATTCATCTACAAATGTTCATTTTCACTCTGTGACCGGCTGCATCAGTCTTCAGGAGAGCATCCTGCTCACCGCCGGGGCAGGCAGGGGCACTGGGCTCCCAACTCTGCTCAGGCTTACTGCTCACAAAGGGCTTTGAGGACTGATCGCTTCCACAGCAGAAAAATACCTGTCATAAACATCTTAGAGGTCTAACCAAAGAAAATCATTGAAAAAGAAACCTAATATGAAAACATTTCTGTGAGGAAAGAATTTAAACACAGAGAGGGCTTCTGTGTTTATTAATAGGCCTTGTTTTATCTCCCAGTTTCAATAATCGCCTTTACATCTTTCAAAAATCCTCTTTCAAGAAAGATTCTAAGATGGGTCTGCTCCTGTAGAGCAAATTACCAGTCCCAGTAGAGTAAAACTTGAGACAAACAGGAGGGGTTCCATCAGAGGCAAAACATGGTGCTCAGCAGCACTGCAGAAGGTCTGAGTGCAAAAGCGCACGACTCCCCTCAAGCACATCCAGCAGTCTCCTGTGACTCAAACTAAAAAAAAGAGTAGATTCAACTTCTGAAGAAGGTTACTTGAGTGACTTAATCCCTGTTCCCAGGTTCACGATCAATGGGGACTAACAAGAATGACTCAGGTAGTGTCAGGGAGGTTACAAAGCCTGGGGTTGATTCCTTGCTGGTAAACCAACTGTGAGGTGACAGAAATATTTTATGGCTTATTTTCTCACTTATGCACAGAACCTATCCACGATCTGTCTCTCTCCGCATTGCTTTGTCTTCTGTCAAGAAAAGGGAGGTTCCCAGGAGCTTTGCCTTGTTGCCCAGCGATGGATGAAGTGGTCTCTTGGCAGTAAAGGCAGGGTGAGGAAGTCTGAACCATTTGCTGAGGTCTTTGGGACTGGTCTGATCCTGGCAGGCCCACCCTTCAGACTCACTCAACTGTTTTGCTTTGTTTGTGTGATCACTGGAGCCAGATTTTACTGGAGTAGGGTAAAAAAAAGAGGAACCTTTCAAAAGGTTTTGAACAGTCCAGTGTTCATTCTCCCCCCCTTCCCCCCTCCCCCCACCCCGAGTTCAGTAGTATGAGAAGAAATTTCTGTAAATCAGAGAGATGAGGAAGATTCAGTCAAATTTTTTTTTTCTCTTTTTAAACTTAAGAAAGTTATATAAAAAAGGAGAGCGGTGCATAACTCTTCGAGCTACTGGCTGGCACCGAAACCTGGGACATTGATCCCCAAATCCCAGCCCCTCAGACAGCCGCAGAGAGCAGAAGTGCCCTCCTGCGGAGACTGGCACAGAGGGCACTGGGAACTTCTCTCCTCCTAAGTTTCCAGTTCCCCAAACCAGCTCCTTTGCAGATGCACGCGTATCTCTGTATTGCAGTCTGCACTTTAAATACACCCTAAAGGCAAATTTAATCTCTTTGATTTAGCTTTCCCTCAATAATTTAGTCACACACATCCTTACACAGCACATCCACTCACTCACACACATAAACAAACAAATGAAGGAATGAAAACCTATGAATTAATCAAGCTATTTCCCTGAAGACTCTGAAAGAAGAAAGCAAGAGAAATTGTAAATGATATTTCTATTTGGGAGGCAGCTGGATTTTATCACGATGGGGCCATCCAAACATATAAATATCTGAGATGAGAAGGAAGAAGATGAAATGAAATGGATGGAAACATTTGTGCTGTCAGTAAGATGAAAGAATAAAGTTGCGGGTGCAACAGAAAACGATTCTTTAAATTAGACCCATATCCTCAGCATCATCTTTAATATCCTTTCCACTAACCTGCCCAGAAACTATTCCTGCTATTCTCAAACTTGAGCCTAAGCTTCTCTTTTCTACAGCGCTTCAGTGCATAATAAATGTGTAACACCCAACAGTTAACTAATGTGGCTGACGGCAGCCTAAGGTGAAGCCAGTACTTGCATTGCATTTGTTATTTGACAGCACTGCCCACTTGAACATTGATATAGCTATTCACTGACCATTAAAATGGTTACATATATTTTAATTATAAGCCCGTGGCTTCCAATTGTATTTATAAAAAAGACATTCATTTCTATTCTATATACGACCAATTTAGTCCCAGAATGAAGCTCCAGGCAGTTACTGCATTTAAGCACAATAGGATTCTGATTTTTAACTCAGACCTGTCTCATTTTATCAATATTCTCTAAATGGTTATTTTCTGTCCCCTACACTTTTAAATTACAGGCACACAATGAATGTTTAAAATAAGCAAACAGGAGACTGAACTTGTTTTTCTAGTAAAGCATTTCCTGAAGAAAGAACAGTAATCATTGCAAATTATTCCCGGGAAGTTAAACTAAAAAAGAATTAAAAAGAAGAAAATAAAATGTTCTCTGCGAATTTTTGCAGACTGCAAAATTCACAAAATATCTCAGAAAACCTAATTTGGGGGAAAAAAGTAAAAACCCAAAGAATCATAGCAGTCTTGTAAGTGATGGTGAGTATGAAATAGACAATTTATGGCATATGGCATATCCTTTGGAGCTGGAAAAAAACCTTCTCTGACCAAGGCAACTACAGACTTTTCAAGCAACAGAAACAGACACTTCATCAGAAAGGCAGATTTCTCTTTGTAGGCAGGGAGAAGGCACAATTTCAAAACGGGCATCCAGATGGGGTATACATTTGAGCGAGCCTTCTGAAGGAGCCAATATGTGATGGCCACCAACCACCCGTTGTCTGATGTAGAAATACATTTACAAATGTTGTATTCAATTTCTGCCTGCAGAAAAAACCCAAGCATTTAGAATTTACTACAGTTTACAAATAGACCCCCAAATATTTAGTCTAAGATTAGTTACTTGTTTATTGTTAAACAAACAAGAGTCCAATAACCCTAACAGTTCCATTAATTTCATTCTGCTTCTACTGGACTACAGAAGTGAGCAAAGGTTAGAGTGCTCTGCATCTGAATGTTTAGAAGTTTGATTATGGAAATAAGACAAAATGCTAACAATCATGAGGTAAGTTCAAACCTTTAAAAAAGATAACGCTCACTTATCTCTTTATTGTGCATGCCTCTCTTTATCTCTTCACAGTCCTTTCCCTCTATGATCTGCAGAGGTGATCTTTTCACCCTGTTAAATCATCCTTATCAAGTCTCCTGAATGCAATAACCTCTTTGGCACATTACCTATCTTTTAGGATTTGTATTTAATATATTGTGTTCTTCTTTCTTTTTTTTTTTTCCTAGTAGGTCACTCCAGAGCTCAGAATAGTTGGATTACTGATTGATTTCACAATTACTTTGTGCTATGGGTTGTTTTCATCTGTGTGACTCCCTTTGTTGCAAAATGAACACAAAACATTCAAAAAGTAAAAAGAGAGGAAAAAAATTGCTTTCTCTCTCTCACACACGCAAACATATAGACAGAGTATATTTAATTAAGCACACATTCCTTCAGATTGGAAAAACCTCAGTTTCCTTGATATTTTTATAAAACAGAAGAGAATTCTGCACATACCAGATTCATCATCAGACAAATGACCTTAAATCCTCTCTCTGTCCATCGCCCATTTTGTTATGGTGTTGTAAGGTTCTGTCCACTCCCTGTGGAATTGAGACTGTCTATCAAGCCCTAACAATAAGCCGTACTTTTATGAAGTATAAAAACGATGCTAAAAACCCTAGGGGTGGTAGAGTACACCCTTGAAAAGTGAACCCTCCTGTACTGCAGCACTGTACTGTTTATATGTGTGGTTATCAGGAAAATACGTCCCTGTTTTCATGAATGCCCAATCCACTTTACTAGTCTTCTCTCCTCTTGATTTGATGTAGGTTTATAAAACTGAAAAATCTATGGTCAGTCTGGGATTGGTACGGCAGGACTCCAGGAGAGTTGGGGGGGGGGGGGTGGTGTCAAGCATCTCATTGCTCTGCCTCCGCGCAGTTCATTCCAAGCAGAGCTGAGGAGGGATGCTGTGCCGTGAGAGAGCGAAGGTCAGTGTGACTTCCCCTGACAGATACAGCAATCAATACCTGGCTTGGTGAGTTGAAAAGTTGGTTCTCTGCAAAACCAAGATTTCAGACGCCAAGCTAGTTACTCAAAATTGCTATTGAATGTTTCCAGCAGAAGTATTTTCTTGTTATTTTTAAACACTTAATTGGCGGTTATAACATCAAAAAACATCGAAGTGTTTTTTATTTGGATTCTTACACAGGTCAAAAATAGGCACTGGCTTTTAATAAAGAATTCCTTTTCACCAGAAACTTGATTGTACTTTCAAACTATTAGCATGGAACAGCTAAAATAAGCAATATAGAAAGAGCTGAGCAACATATCTAGCTACACTATCTTATGTATATATATCTTTCTCTATTGATACGCATATAGGCAGTTCTTTGTCTAAAGGCACCCTCATCCTTCACACTCTCACGCGCATGCTCAATTTTAAGAAGGTAATGAGACCTAGTGACTCTGTGTCTTTCCAAGATTGCTGTATAAAATGTTTAAATATAGATGACTGACAAAGAACAGGGAAGAGAGCTGGCTGATATTCAGCACGCCATCCTCTGAAACTTTGCTTCTGTAGTGCTTTCCTTCCACTTCCAGCCATATACTCTTTTAACTCTCATTACTCGATCCACGTCCAGCCTGCCCACCTACCAACCCCTCACTTCTGCGGTACCATCACTCCTCAGCCACCAGGAGTTTAACAGTGGACCTGCCTGCTGCTCGCTGTCTCTGCGTAATTTTTACCTATTTTCTGATGACACACAATCTCTACCTTTCCCTTCTTTATAGGACTGATTTTGCACTATAGCATTATTTTAAAGACTTGATTGTCAGTTGAGCATCTGTCTTTACAAGAGCACCATCCCAGCAGACTAATTTGTTTCCAATTAAAAAAAGACACTTAATAATAATAAACTGCACAAAATCTCCTAATACAGTATGACTGGCACAGGGTTTTAGTGAGTGAATCAAAGCTATTCTTTATAGAGCACGGCTTGCAGGTATGAAACCCTCCACTGGAGAGAACCAGTTCTGTGCTTGTGATAGCAAATTTACACTGGCCAGGACAGCCATGCTTTTAGACCACTATTATTCCTACTGTTATTGACATCTACAAAAACCATCCCGTAAATTTAGCTGTAGAGAATTAAGGATTACTTCAATACAAAGCCTGCTTCATTGTTGATGGATCAAGTAAAGAGTTAACTGAAAAATCAGGTATACTAAATAACTGCTATACAAGCATTTTTGTTACTCTCTCTAGTTCCCATATTTAAGAAAACTTGCAAAAAAAACCCAAACAAAACAAAACAAAACACACAAAAAACCCAAAACAAAACACCAAAACCCAAGCCCAAGGAATGTTAATTAAGAAAAAGAATTTCTGAAAAAAAAAAAAAAAATCATATATTTGGGTTGAAAAAGAACATTGACACTGGGAATAAAAAGAAATACTGTTAACTCTTGAATTATTTTTCTGTATTAATTTTTTTCACTCCTACAGGCAAAACGGGGGCTCTGCACCTGAAGATAATGATGGTCAGAATCTTTGAGCCTACAAACAAGCACTCCAGAACACCAGGCCACTCCAGCCAGCCAGGCCCATCTCCAGGAACAGGACTTGACTTAATAAAACACACCTTACGGCACTTGCCAGCTCAGATGCAGCAGCTTTCATTCAGTGGAGCACAAGTCCTGGCTGATCCACATGCTGCCTTCCATCACCCACCCAGCCATACCCAAATGGTTAGGAAGTCTCTAAAATTATAAATTACTTTGTATAGATTTAATTCATCCTGCTACACATTGGGAGAGATTTTGCCCCTCATCTCAGGCTCATAATGGCACCAGAATGAATGTGATACCTGAGCTCTGGGGACTCCATTTGAGCCCACCTACAGAATACAAAAGCAGGAGAAAGGCCAAAACTCACACACTTGAACCAGATGAATAGTCCCATTGACTTCAATAAATACACTGGTATGAAAAGAAATACTAAGAATTTGGCTCAATGCGTGGAATTTCCATCCAATATATTAGGCTTTCCTGTTCTTTTAAAATAAAAAAGCACTTTGGGTTTCCTTAGCATTTATGATAATACAAGCAAAGGCTCAAGAGCTCAGCAGAAGAAATGAATTCTTTATCTTTACATCCACAATGCTATAACTAGCACTTTTTAAATTCATAGACAGGCTTCCTATGTGATTAATTAATAGCATAAAGAAACAGAATTTTGGTATTTTTACCATTTTTGTGTCATGTTCTACAGTGAACTGTAGGGTGGTAATACAAGAATAATTTAGAGATAAATTAGCATAATAATTAGAAGCCTAGAAGTCTTTATAGTGTTTTTAATATTTATGCTTGATAAATATTGCTCTATTTGTCAGTTTATGCAGTAGAAAGTGAAACTTAATGTAAGAAGGTTATTAGCATAAAATTAGCATAATGAGTAAAAAGCAAAACACAAAGGTAATCAAAAATAACAGAGGTTGTTTCCTCTTGCCTCTCTCAAAGGACATACTTTACACCCAAAAATCTGTGTTATGGAAAACAAATTTCATTTAAATTAATTATGAGGTTCTATTATAGCTGTGAAAAATGGATATCTTTTAACAGTTCTTCCAGAAACTGCTTTTTTTGTCTCTTTCAAACTTCTTACACACAGTCTAGCCACTCAGAGAATGAGATCATTTTGGTCACACTGCTTAGGAAAAATGAATTTTAAAAAAGGACATTTGTCCAATGTTGCAAGCTCCGAGTTAGGGAAGACAGGAAAACGTCATATGAAACCAAAGGGGCAGACCACAGATGGATACCTTTAGACACTAACATGGCAAACATCACTGGGCAAATGACAATGCTATCTGTACCAAGAGATCTATTGGCCAAATAATTACTTTTGATTTTCTAAAACTTCAGGTGAACATAACATTTGAAGCCTGAAGTTGCATGCTTCAGAGTTCATGGAGCCCAACTCTGATACGTGACGCTTATTTTTGCTGAGTTGTACAGCTTCCAAGTGGTAGTCAAATCTCTCTTTTCAATCTCCTTCGACTACTGCTTCCAAAGGTTTGTCCTGTGTTTTACCCGTGGCTTTATAACCACCTCTCTGAGACAAGGGCAGTGACCCAGCAGGGATGAGAGCTGAGAGGGGAGAGAGAATGCACAGACTCCAAACCATTCCTTAAGCCCCTCTGATACGACCTGCATCAGGTTTATGAGGGAAAATGTTATGAGATGGTTTAAACCTGGCTAAAAAGGGCTTCAAAACTATTAAGCTGTTATTCCTTGGGAATAAATGTAAGAAGCAGTTAAGCTTCTCGCTGATATCAGAAGCTGAAACAACAGCAAACGTCTATCCAGAATATACATCAATAGTCAGAATTAAGGCTTGAGAATGGAAGAGCGTCACTTGCATGGGTTTTGAGAAGATTTATCTGTGAAAGACAAGAGGGGAGAAGCTGTGCACACAGACATCTTTAGGCCCACATATTTAATTCTCCAAGGGATACAGGTTGCTTGAACCAGCGTCTCCCCTCCACCCTCTGTTCCTCAGCCCTGCCTACTGAGTCAGAAACCAGGCAGTAGTCCATGGCAATCACTACAAAAGCTCTGTGGCTTTTGGAGACTTCTCAAAGCATTCTGGCAATCGCTCCACTTTTTTGATGCCTTGTGAAAAAAATGATACAAACACACGCTTGTGTAAATTGCTGTTCTGGGGACCTGTGTCCACTCACCATGTGCACACGAAAAGACCACGAAGTGCAAAGCAACAAAGCTGTCTTTGAACGCTCAATGACTTCACCCCCTGTGTCATCTTCCACAACTCGGTCCTCCCTATTCCGTAAAAGGAGCAACGAGCACAAGCCCTCACCTGCAGCTGAAGAGTCATCAGCCTTCTCTGACCCTCTCCTCAACCTCCAGTAATGAGAATGCACGTAGAACAAGCTGAATTTGCACACATGACATTTTTTTTCTAACTGAAAAAAATTATCACATTCTTGACATTGCTGCTGTAGTTGGTACAAGGAGTCCAGGTCCTAAAGCCACTCACAAAGACAGATCTCCTTGGCAACATATACAGTAAAACACGACTTGGAATTGTTGCTTTTTTCTAATACTATTATTTTTATCATACCCACTGTAGTATTAGTCATCAGAAGGCAATTCTTGGTTTATGCTGAAAATTTATGATCCTTTTCAGTCCACCAGTATTTGTAAGAAATACTAATTACCAATGTAAGGATTTGTGCAAGAGATCTGGAAATAATAGAAATAAGCCTTTTAACAGGCACAGTAATTATGCAGACACAACAGATGCTAATAACAATTTTCGTTTCTGTGGAAAAATGATTAAGGTTTAAAAGTACAATAACAAAGAGGCGTAAGAAGAGTACAAGGGGGCGTAGATGACAGGAGACAATGCATGTGTGATCACAATTGCTAATTTAAAAAGAACTTTCACACTGGAATAATCTCAAACCCATCTCCTCAACAGCAATCTGCTTGCCTTTCATGCTATTTTTCTATTTCCGGTTACCCCAGTTCAGCTATTTACCACTTCTGTTTTCTGTCACAGGCAAAATGTCAGACCAGGTGTAAAACCAGAGTCTGGAATATCTGCTTATTAGTAATTCTCCCAGAACCTTTCTGAATACTTTATATATTTGTCTCTAGCATCCTGCTAAACTCAAGTAATTGCATATCGAATTTTTTTAACAGCTTCATAGGGGCAGGGTGCTGTTTTTCACCCCGTGTCCCAAACCACTCTGTGCAATGTGTTAAATTCCAGAGCAGATGCGGTTATATATCATTCATGCCTAAGTAGACTCCTATGAAAATACACCTACACAGAACAAGAGCCAAGTCTTCAAATTACCACCAAGCTCAGTGTTTAATATAATGAGTGGTGGAATTAAAGTTCATAGCTCCACTTGTGTTAGTGGCAGACTTCCTGTTAAGTCCAAAAAATTGTTCATTAAGATAATTAAAGTTCTGGGCCATCTCACCCATCAATCAGTCTTTCTTCTGAGCACTTAACAGTTATTGCTGAGTAGACTCTGAAATAACCCATTAACTCGGCACAGGTTTGCCAGAAATTATAGATGCTTTGAGATCGCTAGGAATGAAAGGTGGCATATAAATCAAAGGCATTGTCATCATTTGATGCTCCTAAAGTCTGCACTGAAGTTACCTTAATCATTAAGGGCTGGTATCGGAGCCATTTGCATTGGAAGTTGGGACTACAATTTATTTCCAAGATCAAAAAGGGAGGTGAACTGGCTGGTGAGGTGATGAATCTGACATTACAGCAGATCCTGGCAAGGGATCCCAGAGACGGAAGTATTTATGGAGCTGTCCTTCAGAACAAAGCAGAGAGTAATAAACCTCTTAAAGATATTTTCAAATCAAACCATTTCTTCCCCAAATGTCCACACAAAAAGTAGCTTAGCAAATTCCATTTACTGTGGAAGAAAGATTTGCCTCCTAATGCATACAATATTTTTGGAGAAGGATGCAGGCCGCCTCTTCACACTATAAGCCACAGAAGCTACTGAAAGAAAAATGATTCAGTCCACACTGTATTTAAGTGTGCTAGGTGTTTCCTATTATTTCATGGAACAGCGGGTATGTGGGCATGACAGCATAGAAGAGTTAGCTTTAAAACCGGCACTACCAGCAATGTGGCTATGGTAGTTTTGAATGAAGCATGAACTAGCCTCTCGATACTTTTTTTCAGTTTCTTAGGTGAAATTTGCAACTAAAGGCAATTCTTTTCATCACAGCTGCCCTGGTAATGCAGACAAGGTTCTCCAGCACAAAGCTGATTTCAATAGAGATGTACAAGCAATGCCACAATCCAGATGCCACCTCATGGTAAAATTTCACAACAATTTAAGGAGTGCTGTGTTCAGTCATACCTGCTTGTGGGCTAACCCTGGGAGGGCAGATCGACTCCCCGAGTGCTCTCATATTGCAACTTTCCCACCATCTAGTGGCTGAAGAGTTACAGATCATAAAAACTCCTAACAGCCCTGTACCTCTTGGAGATTTTTTTTTAATTATTAATTTTGTATTTTAGCAAGGCTCCATGTTTTTTAAGAAAAGAATCAAACAAGGCTACTTTACAGCTGCCATTTTCTGCTTCAGCGTTTGTTTTCATGTTTTAAAAAAAGGTAACATCTACAGCAGACAGGAGCCCAGAATAAACCCCAGCAGTAGTATTTGCCAATAAAGAAAAACAAGAGCTTACACCCAATGGGGTATCAGCCTCAACAACTTATGATAATTTAAAGTAAGGGATTGGTACCTAAATCACTGCTGGCTGTTACACTCAAACAGCATAGGATGAACATCACAGCAAGCAGATCATATTAGAAATATCCTCGTTTGCCAAGCCTTTGGGAGATGTCACTGCCTGCTGGGCCCTCCCTTGTTCTACTCCAGACTCTGGGACAACACTTGGACACGCAGGGGTAAGCTGGAAGCTGTGGCTTTCCGCACTGTTTCCTGTTAGCATATCCAGAGATATTTATGGAATTAAAAGTTCAATCACTGCTCAGTACTTTGAGAAATGTGTTCTAGAGATGTCAAAAAGGACGCTTTCAACTTATGGCAAATGCTTGCTTTATATATATATCCTTCAAATAAGTGCCCTAAATCTGTTCTGTGAGCATATACAGAGACTAGATATTAGCATTTCTGGTATTTACTGGGATTAATTTGGAGAGTGTTTACAGAAAGTGATGAAAAATAAGACACATCTAGCTTTCTGTTGTTCTCTGGCAAACTTAGCAAGAACAACACATGAAATGTTCGGTCATAATCTCTTCTGTGACAGATTTTTTGCAGGAATTAAAAAGTACAAAAAATAATGTTGTTTTTCAAAAATGTTTCAGTAGTTTGTAATGTGAGCCGCAACCAGTCTGGGTAAACATCCCCTTTCTTTTGTATTTCCCAGTAAACAGCATCACACTATTAGCTCTCAGCTGCATCCTTGTGGTGGAAGCAGCAATGCGAGGAGAACACATTGTTCATGGGTCATGTCATCTAGAAAGGCTACCACCACCTAAACGGCCCAAGAAGAGTTACTGGATGGCTGAGACTGCTTAAGAAGCCCAAGCAGTATAAATACATGCTATCCATGTTAGAAAAAAACCTTCAAATTGGTTTTAAAGTCCTCTAATTTAACTCTTATTAGAGGATAAAAACCTTTAACTGCCTTAACAGTAAAAAAGCAAAAGTTTTGCTAACCCTATGGGATACATCTGCACCTGCCGTCTAAAGCATAACAGGTAAAATCGTACAGTGCTCTTCAAACACATACCCCACCAGTTTAGGGAATAGTTTGCGTAACTCCATTTTAAGTATATTCCTCCATCTGCCACTAATACATATGTACTCTGAGCATCATTTTCAAGTTCAAAAGTAACACAGGATCCTCCTTTTCTACTTGAATATAGAGGAGTATTTAAGGGTACACATCAAAAGCAGTTCTTAGGAGTCCGAGCTGCTATAGACTGCCTCAGCAGAAGTCACACCACCGTTTCCTGTGGTTAAACCTAATAGTGAAAAACTACAACTAATTATCCATTTGTCCCTTTCTCCTTGAGATTTTTGTCAAGTCTAGTGTAACTTGTCTGTTTTGCCAATGGAATCACTTGTACTTTTAAGTTTCTACTTTATAATTCTCAAAACATCAGTATCTACCCTTACGTTCAACTGAACATACATGGATTCCCAACTTCTCCTGCCCTTGTTCCCATCTATGACACTTCCATTTACTTTAATTTGTATTTTCTTTTACTGCAATGCTCTACACTAACATGTTTTTGGCAGTGGTTTTGATGTAAACCTCAATCTAGAAGAGAGAATTGTGCAAGGAAACACATTCACTTTCTTACAGAGACAAGAGAAGAAAAGAAGAGGCAAAGAGGGTCCTTGTTTTACGGTGAGGAGGGACATGTTTAGTACTATTTTGAAGTATTTGCAATAAAAGATTTTAAGCATTCTCCTCTGATACCTATGGGGATGTGAGGAAAAGGAGTATCAGAAATTATTGCAAATTAAATATTATAGATAACAGACATAAGGCAATCTCCTACGGACAGACCTTGGTATCTTACACATTGAGTATCACAATGTGAACACCTCCTGTGGTAAAAATAACTCAGGATACCAAACCCTTCTGTAGCTATAAACTAACACAGAGATATAACTGAAACACTTCCACAAAGCTATCAAAAAATCACTGAAAGAACAGATCAGCTTTGAGGTACCTCTTGAGAACTAGCCTATATAAATATTATTTTTCTTTACCGCTTTGTGCTGTGTATTTGTTTCTTTCTTTCCAGAGTTTTGGCATTAATGGGCAATACAGGGTAGGGAACTGCGTGCCTCAGAGAGACTTACTGCACCCTCAGCATAGCGACAGTGGGTGAAGGACACCATGTCTGGCACATGCAGACAGGGAGCCCGGGACCGCAGCACACTGGCAATTGCTGAACACGTGTCAGGACTGGGGCCACACCAAGCAACAGTCCAGTTATACTTTTACTCTGACTGTCCCAAGGTTAGCGAGAAGCGGTTTCCTTCCAAAAGGCAAAAATCCACAGCAGTATTAGGGAAGGGACCATCTTTCATGAAATATGCAGAAAATGTTCTTAAAACTGATAGCTTTAAGCTCATCGTCTCTTTGCTTTCTCTTGCTAATCCCAAGCAAAAGGTAATTATAGAGTCACAGAATACCACTGACGACGCGTTCAGAGACAGCCCCATTCTCTGCTCCCTCCCAGTACTGGTAGTTCTGTCACTGGGGCTGACAAAAACCAGAATCTGATCTAGAACCCTCAAATACCAACAATTCACAGAGAGCACCGTGGTGAGTATTCACAACAAAGACACTTCTAATTTGGGAAGCTGCCATGCCACTCACCGCCCTGTCTCCACTCCCTCTCCAGGTTTTCAAAATAGCAAATGCTCGTTAGGAACGGCTTTGGTAACTCATGTTCTTGCCAGTAGACAAGGAATTATTCAGCAGAACTCCCTGATTTTAAGTAAGGAATAAAGAACCCAGCAAGTTGTTACAGGTTGTTCATAAACAAAAAAGTGTCAGAGCTCATTTAATAAATTATTCATTCAGAATTATTTCGCTAAATCTAATATATGGTAGCTATACATATGGGAGGGAAAGAGAGAACATTAACAGCTTTTAGACATATTTTAGAAATGTTCACGTCAATTGTATATAATTTTCAAGGTTAATGGCTTTTTGATACATAATAATGGAACTCCCATTTATTGTACATATCCTAGTTGCAAAACCTGTTTCATTTGCATAATCATAAATTGCAGTTGAGCAATCCTCAGCATGTGGTTATTCATTTGATGAAAATGTAAATTTCAATTTTATTTTTGTTCAATTGCATACACACTGCATTTACTGAATATGAGAAAAAGCATTTTAATTTAACCAATGAATTCAGTTCATTACAACCTACTAAGAAGGCTGAGTAGCCCAGAACTTTGTAACAAAAATGTATTTTTAAGCAATGATTTACAATTAACTTATCTTTTTATGTTTTAACACACCTAGAAAAAGTTACTGTTTATTTTTATGCAAATAAATTCCCTTTAGAATGTAAGATTGCTGCATCGTTTTAGATACAAAATTAGTGTAGTAACATTCAAAAGAAAGGCACTCAAAAAAATTAATTAACGGGAAACATTTAAAGCTAACATTGAGTGAAATCTCTGAAAACAAAAAGGTTTCTTGTGCTTGGGACCCTGATGTTAAAAGGAATACTCAGATCAACTGATCTGCTTACACAAGCGGAGTATCTAGGCCTGGCTGTGTTGGAAGGGTAGCTAAATATATGTCTTTTTTTACCTGTACTCAGGATATATTGCATAGAGGCGTTCCCGAGAGACAACAGTCGTAAACTATCTAGTAAAAGTCTTGCATACAAACCTGGTTCAAGAGCCTTAAATTACCTCTTGTAAAATAAAGAAACTTTGTAGATAGAGAGAAAGCTGCAGGAAAGGAAACTTGTGTGCTGCCTCCTTCAGCGATCTTCCAAGTCTCTATTACTGATATTAGTGCTCATCGCTGTGATTGAGCCAGCGGAGCGACCCTCATCATGTAGTTAATGAGAGCTCACTCATGATCAGAGCACGGGTATTTCCAAGCTACAGACGAGAGCAACAGGTGGAGACTGTGATCCTCAAAGGGACCGTTTAGTTGACTGAAATTAATTTGCTCTGACATTATAACTACTACTTCTAATTAAGCCAAGTTCATGATCTTTATAGAAGAGAAGTAAAGCTTAGAAAGATGAACAAGCCCAAACATTTGGAGATAATATAAGTAAAATTTCTACTGAAGCAACTTTGGACTTAATTAAAAATGTATTTGATAATCACAGTAATGGGCCTTATTTTAATAAATAATTTTTATTGCATATCTTGCAAAGATTAACCTGGATTCCATTTCTCTTCAGAGGTAGCACAAGTATAAGTAATTAAACTTTACAAATTGATAAAATCTAGCATTAGGATTCCATGCTTGCTTTGCTTCCTCCACCCATTCTCTCTCCCCCTCCAAAAAACAAGCGTATTCCTCTGCATTGGTTAGCTGCAGTCATTGCTTTCTTCTGACTTGAGAACAGATTATCTCCAGAAACAGCTCCACAACCGCCACAGGCATGTTGACATACTCCTCCTTTTCACCCAGAAATCCTGACTGGATGGAAAAAGATTTGGGACACTTGTCCATAACGTCTTGATGTCCCACAGCTCAGTCAGGCAAATAACTGGAACACCTAGAAATACCAGAAATATTTAGTGTGCACGCATAGATCCACTCAATGGTGATAACGGCCAGTCGGTGTGTGTGCAGTAAACCTGAACTCATCACACACAGGACTAGATGTAACACAGCATACGTTCAAAGCGTTCTGGGCAGACAGGATCTGCTGTATATGTGCTCCATCTGTGACCCACACGTATGTCCAACACAACAGGAAAGCGTTGGATTTCCTATCCACGCTTTGCAAACCAAAGGTCATCACAAAACTATGACATCAGGAGGCAACTGTAGCCTTTGTTCTATCTGGTCTGATACTGTCTGATATGAATGAGCTGAGACATTTGGATTACAGCATGTGCTACAAGCCAATACTCATAATGGGACCAAGTGTCCCGGCCAATTGCTAGAATAGCTGGCTTGGACGAATGAAAAACATTCAAAAAAGGAGAGTGAAATATGTACTTTGTTATGCCTTTGCTCCAAAACTGAGGATATTCATAGTCATAAAACCTTGTGGTAGCTTGTGGTTTCCTTTGGGCAACACATTGCTGAATTTCATTTTCCTGACTTATCTCATGAAATTCCGAGGTATATTTCTGGCAAAATCAATGGATTTTGATGACTGCTGTAAAATACAAATATTGGTTACATATATTTTCCTGGTAGAAAAAGTATTTTCTTTTTTCTGAGATGTGATAGTTCTAAGCAGAATGCAATGAATTTAGAAAGTCAGAGTCATCACTGAACTTGTCGACAGTATCTTTATATATGTGTATATATAAAAATACACATATTTAGCTACAGGAGTCAAAATCCTAATCTACTGTAGAATGGCAAGTTCCCTTATTTTCTAATCACTTAAAGTAAACTGAGAAGAGATACTAGATACAGGCAAATTTCTAGAAAGAGGAAACCCTCCTAGAAAAGAGAGAGAAGAACAGCTGGGCCAGCTGGCACTTCTCTCAAATGACCTGGCAGGGTACCTATGCCAGCTAATTCTTGTGGCCCTGGTTGAGGTCTTTGGTGGGCATCCTCCTGGCTGCTGTGCTAAGCCCCAGGCTGAACTGCAGGGCCCCCCTCCACCAACACAGTCCCTGTCTCTCAAAGCCATGGCACACTTTTGGAGGCAGTCTCCCTTCAGAAGCAGAGCCATGCTTCGTCAAGAATTTAATGCCTTGAGACCAACTTGGCAGGAGCACCACGGTAAGCAGGTAAACTGCACGGCACCTAAAACCAGAGTGATTTTCTATGGGCTTCACACTGTGTTATCCTGTAGAGAATTTAATTGCTAAATTTCACAGAAAATAGTAAGGTAAAACAAAAAAATAGTTCATAAAACCTACTAATTTATCACTTTGGAGTACGGCATGATTTGGCAGACCAAATTAAGAGCTCTGAGTCCAGCTCCTTATGTTCTAATTCTAAGCATCTTCTTGTTTGATTAAGACAACTCAAATAATTTGTATTTGTCCCAGTTTCTCCTATGTATGAAATGACAGTCTTATGATTCTGGCCAAAATGGGACAACATAAAAATATGGATTAAAGAGAAAATGTGAACTATATAAAAATAATGTAACATTGTTGATGTCAATGCCAAAAATGAAACAAACAAAAATATTCTCTTGGTGTTTGCATGAGCAGCTTCAGCTATCATCAGGGGAATAAAGAACATACTGTAGGAGTAATTCAACCACTGGTTCAATAACTTAATTCAGCAAACATGTTTAATGCTTAAGTTTTTCCATCCCATGAAATAAATACACATCTCCCAGCCAGCAAAGTCTCCCCCGTGCCCAACGGAGAGGTCATGCTGTTATTTCCACCCCCTCCTGCTGGCCCACACCCTCCGCACTGTGCCCTGGAGCACTGGTTTTGCTCCATATGTCACTGGGTTTAAGCCATCCTATTTGCTTCCATGGCACTATTTGTATCAAATCTGTTTTTCAATGTACTGCACGATAATGACATAAAAAACCCAACCCAAACCCCTGACCATTAATTGCTGCATTTCTGACAAACCTGATGAGGAAATTCAGTGTCTGCAGCGGTAGCTGCAAACTGAGAGCTACCTGATGAAACAAAATGTAATTGCTTGAGCGAAAACGGAGGCAGGGTTCTCATGTAAAACCACCATGAAATGCTTCAGCATTTATATACCTAATACACCAACAGTGAAGTTCTGTCTTTGCACTTTCAAAAGAACAGAGATTGTATTTAATTATGTACATAAATAATGGATAGTATTCCTTTTCTTGTACTCCATTACTGTTATTTCTTTATTTGTTTATAAATTATTTGCCAGGTTCATTCTGGAAAGAAAAGGATGGCCCCTCCTCCAGGAAGTTTAGAAACTAAGAAAGTCAGAAATAGAAAATGGAGGGAAACTCCATTCCAGTTTTACTATTTCGAGTCCAAATCTAATAGAAAAAGAGGACCAGGGTATAAAATTTGTTCCAAATTGAAAGGCAGATCCTCAGCTGGTACAAAATGCAGCTATGCCAACTGACCGGATCCAACTGATGCTACAGCTCTGAATTTTCGTACATCCTATCAAATGCTGTCAGCAAATTCATTACACTAAAAAAAAACCAAAACAAAACCAAAAAAACCACCACCACCACTCCAAAACCTACATAAGTAGTAAATTACCAATGAGAATACTAAATCCCATATAGCGTATCACCTACACATTTTTGCCTTGAGTGCAAAGTCAGGCATCAATTCTGCAGTTACCAGCAGCTCTAACTTCCTCCCCGCAAAGCTCCGAAAATGTTCTAGGCTGATATAGTCCTTGTTAACTGTCTTGAAATATCACAGATATAAATTTCACTGTTTCTTTCTGCTACACTCAGAAATAAATCGGAAAACTTGTTTAAAATAAGAAATTAAATTACCAAAACAAGCCTACTTTTTAAATTTAATAAAGAGTATTCCATTGGTTATTACCTCAAAGAATTTTTATGCCAGAAGACTGCGATGGTAGTACGATCGCAATTCAGCATTTGTTACAAGGCAAGCAGCGCAATTATTCAAATGTGACCTATTTTTATCTTAGAGACAGTTTTTCAATTTTGAATTCTGCCTTTATTGAAATGAGAATGAACTTTTTATAAGCTTTAAAGATAATGTGCTAGGTAGGACCATGGAGACAAACACATTCCCTACAGCAGCTCACGTTTCTTGCTATAACAGCACATAAAATACAGGTAACCTTTACTGGCAAAGCTAAGATGTTTGGAGAACCTGGGTTTCCTTTAATATACCAGTATCTTTCGTCCCTGAAGGAAGACAATACAGCGGATCTGGTTATGTAGCCCAAAAACTTCAACCAAAAAAAAAAAAAAAAGAAAAAGAAAAAGGTAATAGAGGATGCAACCGGCAGAATAATTTTAATGAAGTTGTTTCACCTTTACCCCAATGTAAAAATGTGAGGCTCTTGAATAACCATCTGGATTTACATACTGTGAGTCAGAATATAATTATGTGACCTATTCACAGCTTCAGCATCTAATCAATTGCAACATTCTCGTGAATCACACACTTCAAGCCATACTCATCTCAACTCCAAAAGCAGCTTCCCTAGGTAGCACAGACAATCGAGGGTAGCTAAGGTAAACTCCACGTTCGCGTTCGGACTGCAGGAGAATCTTTCACAATCTGACTCAGTCCAAAATCTTCATGAATAAGGCACTTAAACTCACTCATCATTTTAACAGCTGAACATAAATGGTACTTAGATTCTTTGGTTGCCTTCCCCCACATAAGGATTCCAAGGCACCTTCGCAAAAAAAAACATTCATTTCTCATGCATTATATACAAAAGAACCCTTTTAAGAGACTTGGACCTTCTCAAGACCAAGCATAAGAAGCACCGACTCTCATATTTGAGAAATGCAAAATCCAAAGGTTGTATGCAAGAGGATTTAGGTTTTCTAAGTTATTGAGAAAAGTCATCATTCAAGACATTCTGAGTTGAAACAGAAGCAGGTATTAACAGTCTATGAGAAAAAAAGCCAAACTGACACATTTATAACAGTTTTTGTGTGAGCTCATCTCGGAGACCTGATTTCAGAACTATTGTGCTCCTAAAACAGAGGAGCTCCAAAACCAGTAAAGCTTCCAGTCAAAGAAATACGACTGAACAGAAATTTATGCAAGGATCATTTGGCAGGCATTAAAATAAGCTTATGGACAGACTCACAATACTTACCAAAGGCAGCAAAGTTATATTTTCCAAGAGCTAAAAAGTTGGCTTCTGGCCGCGGCTGAAGTCACATGTTTCTATTCCTTTGATTGAAGAGACAAGTACAGAGACTTCCAGAAAAAGCAGGTATTTTTGTATCTAAATTCAGAACCTGTGAGAGGGATCTGACTCATGATGGAGACTAGTTCTCTAGCTGCTCATACTTGGCCTTGAGATGCACATTTTTCCTCACATTTTATGGATTTTATGAGCAAAAATAAAATTACCTATTAAGTTACAGAATCTCCTGGGGTTTTTTCATAGATATTTGAAATTACTCTAAAACGTTCCCTTAGCTTTTGATACTTAAATTCTACAGTTGGGTAGTAGTCCTAGGCTCAACACTAGACAGTCTCCATCTCAAATCCTGTTGCTGAACTCCCCAAAGACTGATGTATATTCTCAGCATGGACGTGTACAGACCGTAATTCTCTACAGACAGCTCTGAAACTTTGTTAAGTTTTCCTAATTCCATCTGAACCAGTCCATTTTCAAAAAAAGTCGGCCTTGAAGTCAATGACAGTCAGAAGTGCCCGAGTAAAGACAAGGATTTGGATGTTAGTGGTGTATTGTTAGAAAGAAAGAAACAGAGAAAACTAAAGAAACCTCAAGTTTCTAATTAGTGAGGCTATAAGGCCGCTGCAAGAAAACAACCAAATGCAGGGTCTGTAAAATAACACCGTGTTCTTTCCAGCATTTGTATTCTCAATAGGCCTGATCCAATCCTTATTCAGAAAACATTTCACAGACTTCAGGCACGTTGCTATGCAGTGATCTGCGATCTGTTTCATTAATCCAGAAAAATTCTAACTAGCAACACAACACCCTTTGATAATCCCAAAGCACAGCAACGAAGAAGAATGTTTACTACTATCTAGTGAGCCATACATAATATAGCTCATCATCAAACTTCCTTCCTGCAGCACCAATAAAAGAAATCTGCAACATCCCTTGAATTTTCCGCAAATATCAGAGTTCTAAGTATAGAGATAACAGAGTCAAATTAGATGCTGCGCCACTAAAATAACAAATGTACCCAATAAGGACAACAAAACAAGGCAACCAAAAGGCACGTGTGTATTTTTACACTCGGCGCATAACAATTTTGAGTCCAAATAAGTGCTCTTTGTACACTGCGGGAAGGTGGCCCAGCCTCCTTTCGCAGAACAACTGTAGGTACAAAACAAACATCACGGATGTGTACACAGAAAGATCTGTGCTTCAGCGCTCTGCTCCTCTGGTACCAGGCCAAAGTGTATTACACCCCAGGCGGTATAATACACCTCTCTGAAACACAGAGTCATTCCTAGGGCGGAGAGATTAGTATTGTGTATGGGTATGATCTAGTCTCCTATGTAACTTTTATTAGTATTTCAATATAAAGACTGTGTCTGCTCTATAGCATTGAGCAAGACATTTAAAGTACAGACTAATTATGACTGGCAGGCCGAATTAAATAAGAACTGGTAACAAACCAGTTTATTATAACAAAAATATAACACTGAGTTTTGAATATTTAGCACTGTACCATCTATCTTTACAATTGTACCTTTATAGTATTTTTGCTGAACTATCTCTGCAAATCCTTTAATGCTAAATTGTATTATACCATCTTCACCCAGACTCAAATGTGTTTCAGGCACTGAAAAAAAATTGTCTTACAGAATGTGGCGAACTCTTCCCTACAATGCGAGTCTTTCCCTTCTAATTTTGTTCATCAGCATAAAGGTAACTTCTAACTCTCTCTCAATTATTTTTCATACACCACATTGAATATGAACTGAAACAAATAGTGCTATACCCTCACAGCATGGAGAAATGCGTGCGCGGAGGCAGAGCAGTCCGTCAGAAGAAGGAGGATGTGAGTTTTCAAAATAGCCCACACTCTGCTGGTGTCCAGCATGTGTCACCAATCCTCAGTTCATTAAGGAAACCAAACACAGGAATGGTTCTCTGCAAGTAAGTCAACAAACAGAGTCTGAGTTTTGTAACCTGTGAACTATAAAAACATTGCAAGCAAGCACAGACACAGCTGAGCCAATATATTGTAACATCAGTCAATTATCTCTACTCAGGACAGCACCACAAGAGACGATGACTTCAGATATGTAGTAAGTGAGGAGAAGACAGAAATATACTTCAGCTTAGGTTCCTGCCTTTCGGTGCTTTTAGCCCAAACCATCAAATTATGGAAGCAAAAGGGGGAAGAGAGTCTGGTAATATTTCTTTGAAGCCACAATTGCATTTAGGTAGTCTGTGCTCACCTCTCTTGCATCTTCATCTCATGAATGCTCTAAGAAACAAATCTGCCAAGTAAACATCTGCAGAGACTGCAAATTTTGAGTAAATACCGGAGCACTTGCAAAAATGAGTTCATAATTCATAAAGACCAGATATTAATGATGGAATCAAATTAGAAGTTTTATAGTCACCAAGCTACAGAACACCAACCACATGACTTTTAAGTTCAATCAAAAGAGCCAGTGCAATTCAATTTAGGTAAACCAAGCACTTGTAATTGATTTCTTCTGCCTTTAATTTGCAGATATAGATTAAGATTTGTTAGTTGACACAATTCGGAGAGAAACAAAAAGTACATATTGTATAACGAAAAAAAAATGCTGAAAGAGAGTAACATAAACCCGTCACTTGAATTACAGATTGGCTCCTGGGAGGCATTTCTGGGTACACAGAAGTACACAGAAAGTACAGTTTTGTGTAATGAAATGGAATGTGCTAGAATACAGAACCCTGTATTCATAAAGCCCATCCTTTCCCACGATGTCTAGGTGGTTGGACACATCTTCTAAATTCACATGTTATAGCTAGCACAAAGTATAGCTTTATTAAACTTAATTCTGGCTCTGACATTTTTCAAAGATGCACAATACAAATATTTTCTGCAGGAGCTAATTCTGAATTATTAAATCAGGCATTTCCAATGCTGACAAATACTGAGAAGAGTCAATAAAACAGGATCACTTCAGGCTCACCCATCTTCCGTAATCATTGGGGAAAAAAAAGTGGTTTTTCCCATTACTGCTGAAAGGTACCTTTTTGAGTGGAGATTGAAGTATGTGATATTTTAAAGGCCATGAGATTTCAATATATATTTGTGTGTGTGTACAGGAAACATTATATTGATATTCATTAACTATTTACTACAAGCGTTTGTTTTCTGATACCTTAAAGAGTACGGAATCACGGAATCATCAGAGTTGGAAGGGACCTCTAGAGATCTAGTCCAACTCCCCTGCTAGAGCAGGATTGCCTAAAGCACATCCCTCAGGGCTGCATCCAGGCGGGTCTTGAAAATCTCCAGAGAAGGGGACTCCACAACCTCCCTGGGCAGCCTGTTCCAGTGCTCTGTCACCCTCACTGTAAAGAAGTTTTTTCGTGTATTTGAACGGAACTTCCTATGTTCTAGCTTGTGCCCATTGCCCCTTGTCCTGTCGCTGGGAACCATTGAAAAGAGCCTGGCTCCATCCTCCTTAAACCCACCCTTTAGATACTTGTAAACATTAATCAGGTCCCCCCTCAACCTTCTCTTCTCCAGGCTAAAGAGTCCCAGCTCTCTCAGCCTTTCCTCATAAGGGAGATGCTCCAGTCCCATAATCATCTTGGTTGCCCTACGCTGGACTCGCTCCAGTAGTTCCCTGTCCCTCTTGAACTGGGGAGCCCAAAACTGGACACAGTACTCCAGTTGTGGCCTCACCAGTGCAAAGTAGAGGGGGAGAATGACCTCCCTCGACCTACTGGCCACAGTCTTCCCTATGCAGCCCAGGATGCCATTGGCCTTCTTGGCGACAAGGGCACACTGCTGGCTCATGGATAATTTGCTGTCTACCAGGACCCCCAGGTCCTTCTCCTCAGAGCTGCTTCCCAGCATGTCCGCCCCTAACATATACTGGTGTTTGGCATTCTTCCTTCCCAGGTGCAGGACCCTACACTTGCTTTTGTTGAACCTCATTAGGTTCTTCTCTGCCCAGCTCTCCAGCCTGTCCAGGTCACGCTGGATGGCAGCACGGCCCTCTGGAGTGTCGGCCACCCCTCCCAGCTGGGTATCATCAGCAAACTTGCTGAGGATACACTCTGTCCCCTCATCTAGGTCATTAATGAATATATTGAACAAAATTGGTCCAAGTATTGACCCCTGAGGGACACCACTCGTTAC
Source organism: Chroicocephalus ridibundus (assembly GCF_963924245.1). Classification (NCBI taxonomy): domain Eukaryota; kingdom Metazoa; phylum Chordata; class Aves; order Charadriiformes; family Laridae; genus Chroicocephalus; species Chroicocephalus ridibundus. The sequence goes on along the minus strand of NC_086287.1, from coordinate 85,651,510 downwards.
AGGCCTCCAACTGGACTCTGTGCCGCTGATCACAACCCTCTGAGTTCTGTCACTCAGCCAGCTCTCGAAGCCAGTACCTCCAGTAATGGTAAAGAACAGACAATTCTGACACAGAAACTCAATTTATAAGGACCAGCAAGGGAATAGATGGGGGCTTGAAAGATGTGGATTTAATTCAAAGCTGTACCACTAACCTGCCATGTGACCAAAGGGTAATCACTTCCCTCTTCTGCGCCATGCACTTGCCCAGTCCATTAGGATGGGAAACTGCAGGAGGGTAGAGACTGCTGAACTTGCCACAGAAGCCTCCCACCCTCTGTTGCATCCTCTAGATTACAGAACCACAGTGACAGGAATCAAATGAGAAATACAGGGAATATAAGTCCATTTCCATCACTAAAATACACCTTCATCAGGAAAACATAGTGACACAATGTATTTTATTATAAGAATTTCTGTGATAACCAGAGACAGAGTCTAATCATGTACATCAGTGTGTCAATACACGGAAGAACTGATTCGATCCATAACCAACAGGCATCAAAGCAACGATGGGATCAGTAATTCCGTGCACCAAACAAAGGACACAGAGCAGAGTTTCTAAACTCCAAGAGAAACATTTCTGACCTAATGCATTAGAGAGTTAGCTATTGGACTCATGAAGCTATCAGCAGGACTTCCTCAATGGCAGTTAAATACCTCTGAGTTGCTTTTAGCATGTATCCTGTTAAGTGGCCACATAGATTTTTATCAAAATGCTAAAACACTCCATGTTCTTCCATATAAGTGGGCTCCAGACCTCTGCGGTGTTTGTTAATCCAGGTACTGTAACTGAATTCATTGCCACCTGTGCTTTTTTCTTTCTAAAAGTATAGATTTTTGTCTGAAATAGAAAGCATACTCCATGCAATGTCATACTGACCACAGAGAGTATTCTATAAAACCCAAAAGAAAGCTATTTTCACAAGTTCCTCCTAAGCAGAGACTAAGTTTTGGAAAACATTACAGTTAAAAGGTCGCAAATATGCTTATGAATTTGGCATTTCCACCCCTTTATCCTTTATCGTTAATGACATTTACGTTAATGAAAGCTGAGTAGGGGAAAGAGGTGTCCCTTTTATTCGTTGTTCCTCATCTGAAGTTTTAATTATAGCTTCACAACCCCACAACTGATTACTATGAGGTAGTGATGATTGCAAATCCAGCAGAGGAGTAGCAGGAGGGATCACTGCATACAAATATTCTGTTACCCTGCAGTATCCTACATATTTTTGATTTTAAAAGTAAGGACAGAGGAAAAGTACATATGTCAAATAATCTGGATTTAACAAGTTTTCCATGAAATGTAAATGCCCTTAGAGGGGAAAAGGTTTCGATTAGGAGATGTATAGCATTGCGAAGATGCTGGATATGCAATGTTTCTCAAACTAGATTCATCAAAGTACTCTGCAAACTATTTCCTTTTTAGAAATTCTCAGAAACTCTGACAAACTGCACTGCAGGCATGGCACACTAAGTCACTAACACTGTAATTAGCTGCTTTATAACACAGAGCAACTACAGTCCTCAGCTGTGAGATAATGAAATAAAGCATTTCTAATATTGCTCTCACAAATATTAATATCAAAAGTCGATCTATTAGCTTTCAAGAGAACAGATATTTAGCCTGGCATGGAAGCACTGTGAAAAAAATGGAAAAATTATTTCTGACAGCAAAGAAGAGAGGTCACGGTATGAGAAAGTAAAACATACCTGAGGAACACAAATTCTTGGATACAATTTGATGATCATTTCTTTCAACAGCAGTCCATCTTTCTTTGCCCCTCTGTTCATATCACTGCATCCCTTGGGCTGCACGCCCAGCCAGGCTGCGGAGCCCAGCAAGGCTAAAGCTCTGCTCCCGCTTTTCAGGTCAGGTAGTGTGAAACCCACTGCAGCCCCGGGCCCAGTCCTTGCCGTAGCTCAGGTAAGGCAGGGGGCCAGCAGCACTGCGCTGAGGGACTGGCGGATGAGCACAACCAGGCTGCTGCCCTACGCACTGGCAATGCTGCGCCTTCCACCAAGCTGTGGCCCACCGCCGGCGCGAGTCCCGCCCCAGCTCACACTGCTGCTCCAGCTGCTGCCCCGGCAGCTGGTTTGGACAGGGGTGGACAGAGCACGCACTCCAAACTGGGCAAGGGAAAAAGATACTACTGTGGCTGAGGCACTGGGCTGAGACTCAGAGCATCTAAATTGAAGTTCTCTGGTCTACTGTAGACTTACATGGCAGGCCTCCATACACTGCTGTAACAGAATAACAATAAGGATCCTTTTCAACAGGCACTCGCACGTACGTGTAGCTCAGGGTGAACGTGATGGACAGCTATACACCAGTGAGGATTAGAAATTAAAAGAGTAGGAGAGACAAACTATCTGCTAGCAGCTGATAATACTGCAGGGGAACAGTAGGAATAAAACACTGTGGAAGAGTTGTCAACTTCCCTCTCTTCCTCTGTGGTGGGATTAGTAGAAAAGGTTAGACTATACATTATCCAAGAGTCATTCTAATGATGTATCACTCAGAGGTTTTCATAAAATTAATCTCTCAATAATAAGACATAATACAGGTTTCATGCATAGTAGGTAATTAAACAGCTTGATGAATAGATGAAAGAGTGAATGTTCTGGATCCTTAAACAAATCACAGCTTTAAATTTCATTAATTTTAAATTTACTCCAAGACCTAATTTAAAATTGGCAAAGCTTCCCTTCCCTACCACTGAAACCAGAAATCATTAAATAAAACTGAATTGGATTATTTATTGTTGTCTCAGGCCAATAAAATACATCAACTTACAATACTGGGACAACAAAAATATGACAAAAACTCTACAATATTAAAAATAGTTTGAAAAATTCACTGCAGCTCTTGGTTGAAAATTTAAACAAGATAATCAGTTCATAGATACTTTCTCGTCCTTTTCATTTTCTATCCTGTGCCTAGGGCTACCACACTGAAAGGTCTGTAATAATTTAACCATCATCTGCTAGAGTTTCGAGGGAGGGGAAAGCAAAGAAAGCGAGTACTGATTCTATCTAGTTTTTAGGCAAAGAAAACCATGGAAGGCATTTATTAAAGTCTGCAGAGGATGTCTGAGTGTGTGCAGCACTCTGAAATACCACCACCTGAGTAAAACAGACACTGCTTAAAGCAGTTCTTCAAGGTTTCAAATTGTAATCAGAGTAAAAACTGTAAAATGCAAATAGAGAAAACCACAAGAGAACAACAATGACTCCTAACTGGGAAAATAGTGACTTAAAATATCTCTTTTACTATGAAATCAGGAAAAAACCACAAGTGATTACAAAGTAATCTAAGAACACAGTGTGGCAATTAACTGTCTGGGGCAGATCTTGTGGTTCTGTATCTCAGGCAGCTGTGCTGGTTTAACAGCTCGACAGCCCCCAAACATGCCATCTCGGCTCTCACAGGACCCCATCCCATCCCTTGCCCCAGCCCCGCTGCCATCAGTAGCTCACTAAGTCAACAGAGAACTTTTTTCCTTTGCCGAGTTCATTTTCTGGTGGTTTATTGAGCTGAGAGGCAAGGAGCCCCCTGTTGAGCAGCGGTGGGCACAGTTCGCTACCCCACTCTATTAACCTTCTCCCTCTCCTGCCACACACGTGCACAACCCCTCGGACATCGGGGCGAGTTTTGCTCTTACTGAAGGCATATTGTTGAATTAAGATCTCGCTCCAAAGCAATTAAGCGCACTCCTGTTTTTCAGAACTCCAGGAGTGATTAAACTCTGCCCTGTGCTTTTTGAAATTCAAGTCCAATAATCTTCATTATGTCTGTTCCTTCTGAGATTAGTTGGCGATGTTTCTCCCACAGATGCCTGAAGAGAAATGCTCTACAAATGTGTGCATTTAAGACACGAGTGGGATGAGGTAAACTGCCCCTATGCTGGAGTCCTGTATGCAATGCCTTTCCACATTCTGTGCACTTCTCTCTAGGTCTATTTTCTTTATTTGTTTTATTATTCTCAGATATTAGCTTTTCCTATCTTTGCTGCTCTTCAGTAGGTCACCAATGAAAGTGAACAATTTTCTTGGTCTTTTCCTTATTCTCTTATGTAAACCCATATAATAAGATTATCTTTAACTGTTGACATAACTCTCTCACTCATGCAAATGCAGCAGATGAAGGGAGGAGAGCAGAGTCTTTTCAGAAGTGGCCCCTGCTGGCAAATACCCAGCTTATAGACTTCCTATTGTTTCGCTAACAATTAGAAGCTGGAATTATCAGTTTGCTGGAGCTGCACTGAAAAATCCCTTATGGATGTCATCACTGATAGCATCTTTTATTTGATGACAATTATCATACTTATTTAACAATTTCTCTAAACCCTAAGACTAAAGGAGGTTAGCAAGGCAACTTTAGTGCATCGCTATGCTTTCGTGAACACCACTGTCCGAATGCAGCGCCCAGTCCAGCAGCTCCCAGACTTGAAGTGGTCTTGACCAGAGCAATTTTATATCCTAGAACTGGAGTAAAGCAGATTGACTTCCTAATATTAAGAATAATTCCAAACAAACATTCAGACTGCCAAAGGGATCAAGAGACACTGAAAACAACATCGATAAACAAATAGACTGAGAATCTGTGATGCCCATGAGATGCGTAAGCGACTTCTTGCTGAAACTGCAGAAGCTGCAGGTCATCTAAGAGTACCCAGAAAAGATATGTGGGAGTTACGAAACTAATAAGAAAAAAAATGAACAAAGATGGATTGAAATACATGGTCTGTGGATTTTCAGTTACAATGTTGAAATCACAATTCTTTTATAATTTTCATATCTGAAACACTTTAATAGAGGCTTTAAACAAGTGCTCCCTAGAGACCTATGCTATTAGCATGCTAAAAATCCAAAACCAAAACACAATTCTGCTTAGAGGTAGTGTTCAAATCTGGATAAAGAAGAATCAGCATGCACTCCAATCGTTCTCCATTGCCAAAGGAGAAGTATTACGTGGACTATTACTGCAATGTCTCTCCCATATTCCCATCTGACACCAAATTACAGGGTCAGGGTTATCTGGTGAGCCAAGGGTAGTCAAGGGTATCTGAGAGTGACAGAAGGGAACATCCCATTACTCGTAAGATACCATGAAATGGTATTGTTGCATCTATTACTTGTCCTGTGCTGAAATACATGGAGTTAACCACGTGTATTTTCATAAGGGCCATTATTCTTGTTCAAAGAACGTATTATTTCATCAAAGGAACTGAATTCTGAAAAAACTCACATCTTTAACTGGCTGAGGAAATCCAATTCTACATTTTTATCCTCTCTGACCCAGGACATGAAATTGCATGTACAACCAAGCATCAGGTCAAGACTGTACCTTGATTACTGCTGGTTGGCTTAGACTGAACCCAGACAACAACACGGTAATAACAGTAGATTGAAATAAGCAGCTGAAAAGATGTTATCTACCTTTTGATGGAAGAGTACATCATCTTTCCTTACCTCAGTTCAGAGGCTATATTAGATCCTCACAGCTGTCCCTCAGTGCCCCAGTAGTAGTTCTACTGAAAATTAATTTTTATCCATCTGCTTTTGATGAGAAAGGAAAGACCTTTGCTTTCCAATAATGAGACCTGTATCATGCCTTTTACTTTCACAGACAGGACTTCTGTTAGAAGTTTTAGCCCCGGATTACCACTTAAATAGCATGCACCAACGCTGCTGTTCGAGTTTGTTGTCTAGGAGTTTCTAAGTTGCATTTAAAGAGTGACATTGATTTTTAAAGGTCTCAGCTTAGCTGAGATGGCACCTATTTTGCTATGAAATGAGTTAACAGTTACAGTCAAGAGAGGCACATAATATAGTTAATCTCCTTCCTCAAGCTGTTGTTAAATTGTTAGCCAGCATGCAGTACTCACATGTGGATGCTTATTATTCTACCAACAAATACTGTATTTCATTCTGGTTTGCTTGGTATGAACAGTTCATAGCATACTCTTTGTCACTTCATTTCCTGTGTATATTGTGTGAACAGTTACGAAAGCTCAGCAGGGTGCGTTGGAGAAACCTAAAGAAAGAACATAGAACATTAATCAAATTACTCTATTAGATGCTATTACATGTCCTCAAGTTGGAACTAGTATGTACTGATTTTTACAGCTTTCTTTTTATCACCTCAGAAGAGATCAAAATAATTTATTAGGTCAATTCATCCTTTTTGCTGCCCTTGCTGATCGTGCAGGAAAATGCAGACTGTGAAAGGGAATGTGAAAAGGGGGTATGCCCAGGCGTTGTGAGGAAAGGAAGGGCAGGGAAGCACTACCGTAGCATCCTCCCTCCTCTCGTCCCCGTGGGCAAGCTGGGCTTGTGCTCCTCCGGTAGCTGGATGTGGTAGCAGCCCTGTGCCACATATCCCTCACAGACATCACTTCTACTGAGGGGATATCTGTCAGGGCTACCGAATCTGTCCCTCCTTTTCCTCAGTTGCCTCTTCCATCTTCCATTTTGTGTTTCTGTGAGAAGGAGAGATTAGCAAGTGTAGAGCTTGGGCGATATTTTGTGGGCTGACAAGGATCAACAAAGCACTTCCAGTTACCACCGTGTAAAACAGACTTTCCTTGAGAGCCTACTCAGACAGCTAGCAAAACAGGGAGCAAATACGTTGGAGCAAACATATCAACAGTCCCTTCTAGCCCAGCAAAAGAAGAAGAACATATCTGAAAACTCCTCTGTTGGGAAAAATGATTTAGTAGATTTTATATCTTTTGACAAATAAATTAGGCAGTTTCAAAATTTACAATTAAATTAGGATGCAGCCAATTATTCTCTATTCACAGCCTGCTTTAATTTCTTCACTTCAGGAGGTCTTGAGAAGTTTTATGCTCACTGAAAACTATTCAGTGTTTTTATGCTACTCTGCCCTGGTGAGGCCGCACCTGGAGTACTGTGTCCAGTTCTGGGCTCCCCGGTTCAAGAAGGACAGGGAACTGCTGGAAAGGGTGCAGCAAAGGGCTACCAGGATGATTAGGGGACTGGAACACCTCTCTTATGAGGAAAGGCTGAGGGATTTGGGTCTCTTCAGTCTGGAAAAAAGACGGCTGAGGGGGGATCTTATCAACACTTATAAATACTTAAAGGGTGGGTGTCAGGAGGAAGGGGCCAGGCTCTTTTCAGTGGTGCCCGGAGACAGGACAAGAGGTAATGGGCACAAACTTGAGCATAGAAGTTCCACCTAAACATGAGGAGGAACTTCCTTACTTTGAGGGTGGCAGAGCACTGGAACAGGCTGCCCAGAGAGGGAGTGGAGTCTCCAACTCTGGAGACATTCCAAACCCGCCTGGACGCGTTCCTCTGTAACCTGCTCTGGGTGGCCCTGCTCTGGTAGAGGGATTGGATTAGATGATCTCCAGAGGTCCCTTCCAACCCTATGATTCTATGATCTATGCAACCAAATCCCAGCTTTCTGTTTTGCATTTTTGTACCAATACCTCTGCAAACATACCAGGACTTTCCCTAAATTAAGATGAAGTAGAACACTGTCAGTGCAAAGAGGTGCAAGAAAAGCACATAGGAAACGGAAAGATTTTAAGTAAGTCTTCTTAGTATATTGCAAATACAAATTCTGTGCCTTTTGCTTGTACTGCTACTGGCTGAAATGTCTTACAGTCCTTATAGTCAGGAAATGAAAAAAAATCTATGGGTAATTACAAAATGTTTTGGAAAACAATTGTACCACAGTTTCTCTCCATATTCACCCAACTACCTAACCGAACAGAATTTATCAGACAATCTGTAATGCAGAAGCACAGCAAAAAGAAAATAGGAGAAAAGAGTTGAAGAAGATGCTTTAAAATAGAGAATATTATTCAAAGAAGAGATAGCAGCAGAAGATCAGAAAGAGACATGCTGGGTTTCAAAGGTACCAAAGGACAATGTAAGGCTAAAGTGCTAGAGCCTGAGCACATGCCTTGAAAATGCCCTGATTTTCAGAAGTAATAAATACCTATTGACATGTTGACATCTTGACATCACCTCCATGCTCCTGACTGAAAGTCACAGCTCTTACCAAGGAGAATAAAACAAAGGCTTTTGGGGGATGCTACATTTTAAAATCTTGGCCTAAAATCCAATGAAGGAAACGTATAATCATAGTCTCTAACCCATGACTCCGAGGTCAGAGTCCACGTGCATGACTCTTCATATTTCATGAGAGTGAATATATCTACAAAGTATCTGGCGGTTCAGCCCTGCCTTTCTGTTTGAGGGAAGAGGCTTCTCAATGAGCTGGCCTTTACCTCGAGCTTTCACTTCTCTCATCTTCCTCCGCTAGACTGTAGCAGGATTGTGGGGAAAGTTAGAGGGAACTGTTCTCTTGCACAGGTCAAAAGCAACCGTGTTTGGTGTTTGCATTCCACTGCTTGGATGCATTTGGCAAAAGGTGTGAAGAACAATGTTAGCAAGTAATTGATTCTATCAATTATTTAAATTAAAGGCAGGAATGTCTGTAAACCACCTGGAGTAGGAGAGTTTATCCAAAAGCCATCACTGAGGAATCTGTAACTTTGAATTCAGTCACCGAAAAAATTGGCAATGAATAATTTCAACTGAAAAGTATAGTGCTTTCTGTCAACACGTTATTTGCAAACAGACTATAGATTTCATTAATTTGTTCATTATTTGTGCTCCTTTAACAATTAACTTGTATAAATAAACTTAAACTTACAATTAGTTGCTAAGAATGCTTGCTGTTTATTACATGTTACTGAAGTGACATGTCTAGCTTTCTAATCAGCTTGAACTTTTGAATAAGTTCAGCCTCCCAAAATTCAGTTTTACGAAATGTTTCTTCTGCATTGAATGCACTGCTATTTATAGAGACAAATGCTTATGAATCTGAGCCAGAAAAAAAAAATAATCTTGAGAATAGATTGTTATAATATAACATAATTAAATTATAACTGTTTTCTGAATTTACTCAGTGTGTAAAATGTCCTAGTTAGGTTTTTACAAGATATAAAATTGAGTATAACTGTTGGATGCAGAAAGAACTTAAAGCTTTGAAGGAAAAAGTTTATTTTTCTCAAAAAGTATGACTCTCATTTGTGGTTACCTAAGATAGGAAACAATAATTTTGTTTTAATAATAAAACATTGTAAAATCAAAATTCTAGAAAATTACTTTCATGATTTTTATGTTTTTCCATCTATAATCTCAATATGGAGAAACAAAAAAACAATTCCTGAATTCAAATCACATGCCCAATGGAAGTATTTCATTGCTTATAATGCTGAGTTAAATTGGCTGTGGTCACTTGTACCCAAAGAATGATAAAGTCACAGTTTACATGCAATCTGCAATGACTTTGCTAGTATCAGACAGCTGGTTTTTTACAACATATACTCTAAAAGAGAGCAATGAGCAATGTCCATCATACTTTAGTTCATTTGAGTTCATCCCACTGATTCCACAGTAGTTCCTTCTTCCGCTGCTGTAGAATTTTCAGACCTTGCACCATAAGAAAATTGTTACTTAGTTTTCTCTTGGACTGCTTAAAACAAGAAAATGTATATATACTGTCATTTTCTCCGTTCCAAAAGTTCTAACTACTTAAGAAAATCTTGTGTAGAATTATTGCCAAAAATCACTGAATTGTCATAGTATCAGCAAACATCTACAGTTCCAGATGGACTAGAAAGTGCTACCAAGATTCAAACAAAGTTTAATAACATGAGTTGAAAATAAAGGAGACCCTACACTATATGAATGGGAGGTCATGATAGCAAGTACTGAAAAGGCAACACAAAGCCTGACACCTATAGCCCAGCAAGAGTCTCCTATTATTTATACTCTTATTGATTCAAGGAATCTTTTGGCTTTATCAAACCTACATATACCAGCCTTCCGAGTGTGACCAACTTCAAACAAAATGAGAAGGCTTTGGTGCACTGAGGTTACTACATTTCCTGACGGGTGAAAATACAGGATGAACAAATTGCAAAGACCATCAACAACCAGGATCGTATTCTGTTGACTTGTTTCTGTCAAATACAGGGTGGTTTCTCCACACATCATTAGACCAGTTCAAAGATCCTTTTCTCTGTATGATGTCAATAACAAGAAGAACAAACAGCAAAACAGGTTATAATAAAAAAACCCCACCATCATGTATCATCTCTGTAATTTGTGTTAGGACCCTGCACAACTGGTATATCAGCTGCCTGACAGGTGTCTGCAAAGATGAAATGGATAAAGTACAGCTCTTTCAGAGCACATAGTTAAGCAATCTTCCACATCTGCATTTGAAACAAACTTCAAAACGCAAACCACTGCCATTTTGCATGACCTGTGCTAACCCACCTAAAGTTGAAGTCTACGTTTTACCTGGCAATATAATTTTCCCAACTGCAATCAACAACAAAGGCTGGAATGCCATTTTGCAAATATTGAATTTGAATTTTTCTGTTTGCAACACTTTGCCTTTCAAAGCTGGAGTCTAGGCAAGTCACATGAGTTGCTTATTTACAGTAAAGGCTATACTCCACCTAAGGTTACGGTCTCTGCCTTGCACAGATGCCCTGGAACCATGACAAAGATCAAAATGCTACCCATTGGTACATCATTTTGAATATATGATATTTAGTTTTTTAGGTTCCTTACCACATAATGGACAAAAAGTTTAGTTTCTCAACTCGAAAGCCTGCAGACTATGAACTTTCCTTGCTGCTGTACAACATAAAGTCAGCCTCACATGAGAGCTCACTGTGATGATCATTACAACAAAGGTAAGGTGATCATTCCTTCACGGTCGTAACTGTTTTCATGCAGTTATTTACAACAGCAATCCTTTCCTTGTCAATGTCCTACCTGAAAAAAGAATCTAGGTTGGATTTTGCAATGGAGCTGAAGTGAATTATACACCCAGATTTTCCTGAAGTTGGCAGAGGCCCTTCCCCATGCTCATTTGTAAGTCCCAGCACTATCAGTCATGTCTACAAAAGCTATCTGGAGAAGAAAAATGAGATAAGCCATAAAAAGAGCACCTCAGGAAAGGAAACATAACTAAATCTGCTTAAGGCTCAGTTCCTGAGCAGATACTACAAAGGGACTAAAGTATTTATGAAAGGTAGAAGACAGGTTGCAGAAGCATTAGGTAAGGGACCAACAAAGGGAAAGGCATGGTCTGCGGCTTTGGTTATTTTTAGTTGTTGCATAAACATTATAATAGTTTCTATTTCACTGCAATCTTCTGCAAAGAAATTACATGGGTTAGACACCCCAATTATCTACCAGAACACATTGTCACAGTTAGAAAGAAAACTACATCCTGGCCTTTGGCCAGTTGTAACGATCACAGAACCTAGGGGGAAAAAACCCAAGCCAAAAAACACCAAAGACACACAGAAAGCATCCAGGCCCTTAGTTTTAAGCACAAATTAAACTTTGAAAGGTTATAATGATTCCTTTTGGTCTACTGTACTATAAAAACCTGAGGGACTTTTGCTCGCAGTTTACAATGCATGCTCAACTGATAATAGTCAAGTCATTGGTTACTTACTTTTGTGCAGTGCATAAAACATCTTCCTTAACTGTATCCCAAAACAAGTATCTTAACATAGCACTTCTAAAAGAAATATTTTGTTGTTCTGAATGCAAAGAATTTATTTTTGTAGTCTCATTGGCACATAATGGACAAAGAGTCTATTATCCTAGACTCCAGGGCCCTTGGGGAATGCACCTTCCACACTGCTCTTAACCTTTTTCAAAAGAAATAGAATTGCACTTGTTGTAAAGTACTGCATTATGTGATGGCAGTGAATGAAACCATAATTCTGTTTACTAGATATTACTTACGCTGTAGAAACAAGAGAATTGTGATTTCCAGAGGGACTATGAGGACCACAAACCAGGCATTTACCTGGATATTTTTATTACATTTTCTTTTATTAGTCTTTATCAAATCAAAGCTGCAGATAGAAAAGTAAGTCTCTTCTCTCAATACTAAATTTCATGATTAGATATTACACTATGAGACATGTTGATACACGCTTGGCCATTGGGATATAATATATGTGGTACATAGTCAGAGCTACAGATAATAAGCCGTTAACCTCATGAAAAGTATTACTGAACTGGCTCTATTTTATTATTTTTTTTAGTTTACAGTGAATGCAAACAATCAGCTTTGGCCATTAGAAGTAATGTTTACAGCTTTTTATTTCAAGAACTGTGCTGGTCTTACGCTTTGGAGCAAAAAAAAAATGTATTTGGCTTAAAACTCTGTAAGTGACAAATATGGTTTTCACCTGTCTATATTTGACAAAATTATACTAATTGTAGTATTGTAATGATTCTTTAGCTCGTGCATCTTGAATGAGTTGATATCGACGGGAGCACACAGTGCCAGGTACCAAATTCTCTATCCGACCAAATGGCGCAGTATAGAAAGAAAGACGACTGCGTTAAGAGGGTGAAGACAAAGTTATAGCACCAGCTGGAGGAATGGGGAAGAGTACAGATGCTAATGCATTGTAATACATTAAAAAGGATGGGTAAACAAACCACCTCCCATGAAGTGCAAACGGCAGCCTGGCATCTAAATGCATCTCAGGGCTCAGTCTAAACCCTCAGCTCTGCTAGGTACAGTTGTTAAAGATGGAGATCATCCAACTAATAATGAGGTGTCCTGAGATTAACTATGAGCTGAATGACAAGACATTCATTCATTTAAGAGACAGGGAGAAGCAGAGTTGGACATATGTCACCTCTGAATGATCAGCCACATTACTGTGACTTATGTTTCCACTGCAATTCCAACCTTTTGCTACACTGGTACCTGGCAGCCTTTGTTGAAGAATTTATTTGTTGTATAATTAAGATGCATTTCCTTCAACAGCAGATAATGTTTTGTTTTGCCTTTTTATTATTAACTTGTCAAAAGGAGAGATACGATAATAATAAAATGACAAAATAACATGTTAATTGTTGAAATAAATAGGATGTATAATACATCAGGTAATGGTAATTAATTATATGGCTGATATAAATAATGTCAGTTATTCATTACTACTCTCAAACACTCACGATTACCCATACTTAGAAGTATTGGTAATCATACAAATAGGCTTAATAATTATAACAACAATGGATTCTAACAGTAACAAAGGTAAATAGGCAAACTATAAACCTAGTTAAGGGAATAGACTTCTAGGAGGCAAATTATTTCAGAGGCAGATGGGCAGACATTAAAGTTAAAGCCATGTATTTTTCTGCCAGTTTACGTAGTCCGTTTGTAGTGTAGTAACTGGTGATGTTTTTAATTGACTATTAAAAATAGTCAATAGTTTTAATAATAAATAATTGGAAATAATAAAACGAACAGACTATTAAAACTAGTCAATAGTTTTAATAGTCTGTTAATTTTGTTATTTCCAAGGTTCAACACAAAGCTCCATCCTTTACTTGATCTACCTTTGAACTTTCCCTGAAGCTTATATTTTATATATGAAAACTTGAGATACTCAGATATGCTTTATAACACAATAGAAAAATGTAAAGTACTCTGATTATAATATTTTACCGTAAGATCCAGTTCAATCCTCCGTATTATCTTTAAGGCTTTGCTTTTACTCATGAGATATATCATACTACATACAGCTGATTTTCTACATTAACTATGGCAGCACAGTATACTTAATTTTTAATTATATTTCTGGTGCTGAAATATAGATTGGTGTTTAAAATGTGTACTTTTTCTTTTTAAAATGTGCTTTTATTTTATCATTTGGAAGCAGATAATAAAGTTCTTTGAACTAAACGGTTATTAAAAAAGATCATTTGCAATACAGACAGATCCTGTTCCTAAACTTCTGACTTAGGCAAAATTCCCGTGGAAAGACAAGGTTGGAACCAAAAGCTCTATTTTTGAATGCCCTAAATATTACATGCCAGAAGAGACTATAAACAAAGTCGAAGCAAAAGTTTACAGTAGTTAATGCAGCAGAATAGTCCCTTGCTAGGAAGATGAAATAATTACTGCCAAAGTATTTAACAGACCATAATTACATACCTATAACATATGCCACTTCAGTAATGATCTCATCTGATAATTAAAAAGTAACAGCAACTTTATATTTTTCATTGCAATTGGCTTGATGGGAGGGGGGTTATAAGCAAACTGCTTGTTTAAGTCAGGCATTGTTCCTTTCCAAATATGTATGCAAATTTATGCAACAGGGAGCAAGATTGTATGTCCAGTGCCAGGCTTTCAGTTTTGGCATCTATGTCTTCACTGCTTCTGTTTGAAAAAACCATGTATAAAATATTAAATTCTCTGAAATCATCATTTTAATTACTCTTGAAAGACTTATCCAGCTATTAAATGATCCAGGGTTAACCGAAGGGCTACTGCTATAAAACCATTTAAGCAGACCATGGTGATTTTATCAAATTTCACAGCTGTTCCTGCAGCAAATGCAGTTTCTCAGAACACAAGATTTCTAGTTAATCTGTTAACAGTAATTTTGGTGAAAATCTGCATCAAAGGAGAAATTGCTACACAGGAACTGCCTGACTGGATTGGACCCGCAGTCAGCCCAGTCCAGAAACCTGTCTTCAAGATGAGCCAGCACCAGATGTTCCCATGAAAATAAATATATAAATACGTAATACACAAATGGAATTCGGCTTACAAAAGGTCATTCTGCTTAATCGCTAAGACATGGAGACTTTTTTTTTTCTCCAATGTACTTTTATTATCATCGCATCATGCAAAATTCCTGTTATTCATATAGAAATAACCACACTTTGAATGTAAGTTTCTTGGCTCAAACAATGATGGAATCCATCATTTGATAGCATGGTTTGAAGATACACCCTCCTTTATTCATTCAAGATTTTTCATATTTCTATTCTATTGTTCTTTTAGTAGGTGATAATTTCTCTGAATCCTTGAGTATTTTACAGGCTTTTATCTCGCTCCCCTTATTCTTCATCCTTGTACAGTGAGAAGTCACTCACTTCAGTTTCTCTCCACGTGAGAGACTGTTTATACGTCTGATCTGATTCTCAACACCCATAACTTCCCACTGAGGGAGGCCATACAACGCTTCCTCAGGTAATCCATGCCAAGACAACGATAAAAATAGGACCATTTATTTTACCATTAGAACCACAGTTCAGCTAAACCACTGTTTAGCAGCACCTCAGATGCTGTATTTATGCTGTCTTAGGGACTGAACCTAGAGGAGAGCACAGATCTTCCAGTCAAACCACGTGGAACTGGCTTGTGTCCACACTCCTCTGGGGTGGTCTGACCAAACGCATTTTGCACAGTACTTGGCTACGGCATCCTTCAAGTCTAAGACAATGAGCTCAGTCCTGTATCCACAAGATATAATAACAACAACTATTATTATTATTATTTTAGCTTTTTCAGGTCAGTGTACTCAAGATAAAGAAGGCAGTTGGGCCAAAGCTCCCAAAAGCTTTATTTTCCTAGCATGCTGTCAGGGCATGCGCCAGGAATGAAGAATTTTGGATGGAAGGCCTGCTGAAATCCTGTTGATGAATTACCTTGGTCAGAAGGAGGCAAAGCTTTTTCAGCTAATGCCCACATCCCTGAAGTAGGACCCTGGATCCAAAAATGCTGGGATAAGTGTGTGGGTTTCATCCTGAAGTTTTGCGTTATTCCAGAAGGAGGCCTATTCACAATGTGGAAATGATCACTCACACAAAATAGGGAGCAACCAAATCAAGGTAGAGATAAACCTTAGGATTCCCAATCCTTAAACTTAATTCCAATGCCAAATGCAACTACACTTCGACAACTGATCTATTGATAACAAATGGAAATAATAAACAGAACGATGTCAACATCTGTCAGCCTTCTAATCCTGCAGACCTATCAGAAATTAGCAGTGAAGTTGGTTCGTGGAGTTTATATTCCCAAGCCCCATATCTCACTCCAGCTATAATAAAAACCACAGGTCTAATCGCTACGCTAAAAGAGCAAAGAAAGCATTAGACCACACTGACCCTATTCCTATCTCCGCAGGCCTACAGAATACAGCAATAAATTCAGCTTCCAAAGCTTTTATGCTTTCAAACACTAATTGTAACTCCCTGTCTAACTTCAGCCCTATTGAACGCTCGTCCTCCATCTATCTGCGAAAGCCTTAGGATCCAGCAATAAATGGGGCTCCTGAAACTACCTCAGAAATAGGTAACATAAAGCAGTCTTTACTGGATTCTTCTGGGTCCTTAAAACTAGGAGGAGAGCAGGTGTCTACGCTTTATGTATGTTCTGCTTTATGTTCTCTCTTACAGTGAGAATGGCTATAAATTTCAAGATAATTCAAATAATTTCAAATAATTCTGAATACAACTATATATGTAAGTTCTTTCTGAGTTAAAAATGCTACTGGAATGCTACTCAGAGCATAAATTTTTCCTTTAAATATGTGCTTCAGGAAGTCAGGCTGCATTTGGAGACAGTGAGAAAATTTGCAAACTTCCATAATTTTTTCATATAATTTATGGGACATACTAGGATTATCCTTCATATTATGACTGTGAAGCTGAAAACGGCTTATATTCCAGTGACTGGATGAGCCTCCTCACAAAAAATCAATATACAAAAGCCACCCAACACATGAAAGTTCTCTAGCTTGATCCTATGTTAGGTTAAACATAGCACCTCTTCCTCGTTATCCTCCTAGATCATGATGGTCCATTACAGAGTTCCCTTCATTCTTACATAAGCAAATATTTTTGATGAGAAACAAATTTAAAGTGTAGACAAGTAAGCACACACATTTGAGTTAATAATCACACGTCTGATGTCAGGAAACTCTGCAGGTAAGTTACATACATGTAAGATAGGAAAGTGGCATAAGACATGCTTCTGATTTCTGACTTCTGAAATATGAAATCAGGCGTTGATTTTTTCCCCCCTTTATGCTGCTTGTGTTTTGTTGCTTCCTATCACACAACCATATGCTTAACAAACTTATAAATAAGCTCAACAAGTCAGCAATTAGACCAGTGTATGCAACTAGCTGTGCAACAAGGTTTAGAGATGAAGAAGCAAAAATAAAGACCTTCTGTTCTGCCTGAACTGCAGCAAGAAAGGTACTCTGCGTTTCCTGATTGCTTATGGACAAACCAACTAACCAAGGGGACTTCTGATGAGCAGAGTAATTGCTTGAATAATTATGATTCTAGTTACCCAGACCTCACCCATGTTCTGCTAAATAAGCCTCTGCCTTTTCAGACAAGCTGCTGTCTGGTCTCCTGTGAACCTGAAAGGTTACGTCTGAACTCCTAAGTGGCGATTACAGCAGGCATGATGTCAAAAACTTCTGTCAAATTACTGTATAAACTGGATGCTTCAGATTCCTGAGCTGTCAGTGTTTTATACTGCTTGCTCCAAACTGTTGAATATCTCTTCTAGTGGTGCATGATAATGCCAAAAGCCACTGTGATAAAAAAATACATTTTGAACAAAGGCTAAACAACATAAACACTTTTACTTTACAGATGGCAGTCAGAACTCAGCAGATGGTGAAAGAAATCCCACAGGATGTTCTCTCCCTTCTCACTCATCCCCCATATATATATGAGTGCATGTGTGTGCACACAAAACAGCAAAGTAAATGTCCTGACGAAATACTCAAAAGGCTTTCACAGAATAAGTATCTATCCTCTGAACAATATCTTGCTGCCCATTTTTAGAACAGAAAAGATCCAGCCAGTGGCTGGGTACCAGAGAGGGAATCAGGAAACACGTGTCTGTTCGTGGGTTTGCCACTAACCTGTGGTATGTCTTTGGACAGGCATTTCTTTGTTCCTTTTTCTTCCCCTCCCATGCTCTGTCCTCTTTATTTTTATTCTAAGATCCTCAGGGAGGAGACTCTTTCTGTCTCTGACTGTTAAGCCTTAAAACAGCTTGTACCGTGCTGGTGCACTTCAATCCAGCTTCTGTTTCACAGGAAGCATTAGAGAGAGACAGCACACTCCGTAGTGTTTTCTGCATTTCACAGAACTGAATATAAAGCTCTCCATGAAATGGAGATATGCCTGATGGAGGGAAAAATATGGGCAAAGATAAACCATAGAGAATCTACAACGCTCTTTTTGCATCAGGTCCTTTAAAAAGGCAGGGGATAAATTAAACCGGCAGAGTGCAATGCTGACAAGCACGATTGTTCCCAGTTCCCTTGGTCATGGGGTAGCTCTGGGATAACTCCTGCACAGCACCGCACTGTTCCATATAGTTAGGCATCATTTTGCATTTGCATCTTGAGATTTTTACTGTATTACACTTATGTGTACTCTTAATGCAAATGCATCCCAAAGCACTATATATGAACTATTTATAGGTACCCCAAAAAAATCCTACCCTTTGCAGAAATGTCACTCTCTGACATTAACATGGAAGCACCAGCAGCACAGTGGTACACAGCAGCACCAGGCACCAGTTCAGAGCAGAGAACTCCATGCTCACCTGAAACTGCAGGCAGGATTTCCAGTAGGCAGCATTGAAAAAACCCAGGCCAGAGATCAGGTTTGGTATTTTCCAAAACTGAACTCTGGCCTGGATTCTTCAGCTAGCCTTTTACTTCTGAAAGAAAGCCCCAAGAACATTTAAGGCACAGAAATAATCAGGAATTCTCCTTTACTCATAGTACACAAGAACCCCCCTATAAAGCAGCATATCATTGCATGTCACGGTATTGTTTAGTATTTACACAACCATACCATGCACTGACCCACCAGCCATACTCTCCGTAACGCTAAATTACTTGGCAGCTTACTCTCCTGGAACAAACTGATTCATTTGAACTTGTCATTATAATCACATTGCAACTCCATGTTGCTTCTGTACAAGACCCAAGACAGCACTCATCTGTAAAGCACTGCACTTTCTCCAAAAATACAAAGAATACAAAAATACATAAAATGCCTCTCCCTCCCTCACTTACCTTCAAGGGGGTGTACCGTAGCTTGCTTTAATTGCTTCAATTTTTCAGTCTCTGATATAGCCCGTTTCTCTGATGTATTTGTGCTGATCGCTGTAGGAGTGAGTTTTACATGCATGTACAAAGGGCTGAGCAAACTTTCCCTTCTGCAAATAAGAACTCGCTTCTTTGGGCAACTGGATCCAGTGTGGCACTAGGCCATTCTGGACATAACTGGTCAAACACACAAGAGACAGCTAAGTGGCACGTGCCAGTATCTTTCAAATCAGTTAACTCGGTCACATAGTCTGAATGGACTACAGCAAGGGTAGCAGAGTGACAAGTTTAACTATTCTCAAATTACTGAATCACTGAACAGATGGACTGGTTTGATATAAATCTACTATAGCCTTTCCAAAATAAGGAGTATCAGACATATGTACAGAAAATTGTACGCATAAAAGTGTACTCAGCTATCTCGACGCTTACAATTTTGGCAACTCATAGACAAATCTGTTGTTTAACCAGAGAGAAAAGTGATTTTTTTTTTCCTTACTTTCATGGCAACCTGCTTGTCCACAGTAGAGATGATTTCAGGTAGAAGAAAGTTGTTACGTATTTACATGACACTGAGCCGTGTATGTTGTAGGCTGAGAACACACACCAAGCGCTTCACACTGTCTACCTCCCCAACTCAGGAAAATGCTCAAAATGAGCACGCACATAGTCCTCCACTCAAAGGTAAACTAGAGAAGGCGGCCTGTTTGCAACACCATTCATTAGGTCTAGAAACTGTTATGTAGCAGCAGTAGGTGCACAAAACAAAGCAGGTCCAGGAGTGGGAGCCAGGACTACCCTGCCGAATACAAGAGGATCTGCCCTGAAATTGTAGATTACTTCCTGGGAAAGAATCTTTAGGACTGGCCTGGCTTTGGCTCTGAGCTTTTCCTTCCTCACCATTTCAGCCCAGTGGCGCTCACATTGACAACCGTGCCTTCTTCCAGCAATCACACTAGACAGGTTGGCTGTTACTTCCCACTGATCCATATCAGTCATAAAAATTCAGCCAAGCCAGTGAATTTTTTAAAAGTGAGAGATATCTATCAGCTGTGATGCTTGATTGGTTAGTCAGTCAGTTCCACGACAAATGGTATATTTAAAACATCATTATAAAGACAACTAAACTTTCCAAATACTCTGTGGTCCATGAACATTGTGGTCCAGAGCTGGGGGTACAATCCTGATCTGATCAGGACCTTCCTTTAAACGGAAATTCAGGCCATGCCAGTTCTGGACCCAAGAGGCCAAGTGAACACAGGCAGGCTGTTTGCTCCTCTCTGTCAGCCTCAGGCAAGGGAAAGGCAGCCAGGATGAGGAAAAATGCCGTGGTGCCAGGAGTACAGAGTAGGAAGGAGACAAGGGGGAGCAAGGAGGACGACGATACAGCTAGAAGGTGGACATACCAGAGACTCTCACTACTGATCAGACCAGGAACCAAAAGATAGGAGCAAAGTAAGATTGAAGGCACCAGTGGAAACGGAAGAAATAAACACTGAGTATTACGGAATTAAAGATTTGTTTGTTTGGATACAGGAGGGGTTCAAACTCAGACTGTACAGGAAACCACATTTCTGGTATTTCCTGTATTGTGAAGATGGGCCCATGACCTTTATAAGGCTTTTGTGATATGATTACTATGGATGTGAGTGTGAACTACAGATACAAAAGCTGTCTGAAGTGTCTGCACTCTGACAGTGTTTGGAATTTGAAACTCCTCAGAGCTCAGATCCAGGGGATTTATTTAGGCTCATTTCTAAAAAACACTCTCAGCTGAGGTCACGCAATTCCTTGGAATAATGGCAGTTTCTAAATCAAACCATGGCAGTATTAGTAATAGATAGCTCTGTTTTTCTGTCTGGAGCCTTTTTACTTTTCCTGCCTCAAAGGAAACAACCAGAGCTGATCCTGGATGCCTCTGAGCTGGGTGAACAAGTTACATTAAACCTCTGTTGAAAATAGCTATGCTGGCTTGAACGCTTTGTTTCAGGAAGAATCGTACCCAAATAAGAGGCTCATATCTCAGAAAAGATCTTAGAATACTACTCTACATTAATTAAAGATAAGGTGATATCATTACAGAGATAGACATTGTTATCTTCCCCCCTAATGTTATCAAGGTTGCTTTTGTGCCTACAGATGAACACTTCCAGACAAAGATATTTTTGAAAACCTCCCATTGTGTTGGAAAGCAGCTGCTAAATGGAATTACAAAGTTTCACAGGGAAGCATATTTTTGGGTCTGCTCCACAGTTCATTGAAGTCAAAGAGAAGGCATGTAAAACCATACTTAACTGTCTCTACTCTGGAAAGCTATTTTTTTTCAGCAAGTGCATGTATAATATTAAATGCATAGTGAGCTTTTTTCATTTTGTTGGTTGTTAAATAAATGTTCAAAGGAGACACTTTCAAGAATCTACATGGTTTAAGCTTCACAATAAACCATTATTGGGGCAAAGTAGGGGAAAAAAAGGGCTGGAAAGGTTCTGTTGTTGGCAAAATTTCAAACTAGAGTGCTGAAAGCACTGAGAACTCAGGATGCTTTTTTTTTCCTTCAGCACCAACCTCAAGCAATGAATTTTTTTAAGTGTATCCCGACTTCAGTTAGTACCAGTATCTGAAGATGCAATCTAACTATACTTCCAATAAGAAGTTAACATGCAATAGCAATGATTTACCTAACTTTACAGGGAAACACAAGCAAAGGAGTATTTAAAGTAAGTGAAAACGGGTTGTTGGCGTTGGCTTAGCTGAACTCCTCTTAAAATTATTTTTATTATTTGAAACCTAATACATAGTCAATTTCAATATATGCAGCAGAATCCTGACTCATACACGTGCACGCACTGTAGCACACATTCTGCTGAGGTGCATATATGGGGAAAAATGCCATTATGAAATATCAGAACAGAGCAATGAATCCTCTCTAAAATGGGGAGCTCAACCCTGTCAAGAGACAGAATTGTTGAAAAGAAACCAGTGGTGAAAACCAGATGGTGTTTATGTTGAACTTTGTATATTTACAAATTAATTCAGTTTTGCTTTTTTGTTTTTCAATTCTTTATAACAAAAACCCAACTCTGCCAGTCCATAGCTGTATCGTCGGTAAGTACACAGCATGAAAGAATCTCTATATATGTCTTCATTCAGTTAAGGAAGATTTAGAGCTATTGTTTGAATTGTTACATAAATGAACTAGAGCAGTAACAATTTATTAAGCCACTTTCTCTCTCAAAACTCAAAATGTGCATTTTCCCCTACAGTTCAGACAGACTGTTAGGTGACGCTTAACAGACCTTTGGGGTTTTTTCCCTCCTTCAGTGTTAAGGCAAGCAGCTACCATACAACCTTCTGCTTCTGCAGAAGGGAAATCTGAAGGAAAAAGTACTACCTAATTTCCAGATTTAACTCCTGAGTATCCTTTTGTTTGGAAAATTCCAGTCATAAGCTTGAGTTAGTTCATGCCAATCCAGGTTCACAAGTAGGCTGGGAAAAAAATAAAAATCATAGCAAGAGGAGGCGTACCTTGGGAGATATTTTACCATGGTTGCTATAGCATATTCCCCGATCAAAGTGATCCTTTGCTCTCAGAATGCCCTGAGAGTGAAAGCCCTTATACAAGGTAATAACAAATGAGCTTCATTTAGGTCTATGGAAACTCTTAAAGTGGCACAGAGGTATCCCTACCAGGAACTGTACTGCACTCAGATATAAACCAGGCTCTGGGCTGGATGAGCTACTGTAATTCCAAAATCCAAAATTCCTTCCTGCTTTATTTTCAGAAGTACGTGGCCTGTATCCGTTAACATCTTTCTAAACTGATTCTGCCTAAGATTTAGTGAGGTTCCCAAATAGCACAAGTTTGTGAAAATACTAAACAACTTCAAACAATGCACTTTATGAAAAGGGTCAGACAACCACCGCAGAACTGCTACTAGCCTCAGCTGAAATTCTGATCCATGCCTGGCTGAGAAAGAATTCAAGACTAACATTGTGACACCATTAGGTGTTGAGTGTTTTTTCCAATAGTGTCTGAACACCTAATTGCCAAGAAGAAACACCCAGGCACTACTAAAATTTTCTAGAGATCTTTATTTCTACGTCTAGCCTAAAAATCTGGCTTTTATGGATTCCATCACACTGGGAAAAAAGGAGCCATGAACAAGTGTAACAACCCGAATCTTTGGTACCTCAATGGAATTTGTATGATACATAATAATAATGCCATTACAACAGTTTGTATGCTAACCTATGCTACAAGTGCACGTGGGTGGATCCTTGCAGCTTGGAATGCAACCCTGAAACATTTTTAGTGAGATGAAATTAAAAGACAGGCAAGAAAGCTACTGTAAAGGAGCTGAAAGAGATATAGATTATGTTTCAATGACCTTCTTGAGATGTACTCCTTACTTGGAGTCATTTAAACATGTTTGCATCGACAAAGAATCTGGAACAGAAATTATTCTGTGCACAGAGGCCAAGAGCTGACACCGTTCACCTATGGAGTTGGCAAGCTCTTGTTTGTGCTCTCAATCTCTTTTCTAAGATTTTTAAAAACTGAAGAGTCAGAGAGGCTAAAACTATTTTTTAAAGCAGTAAGTTCTTCTCAGTCTCTTTGGAAATCAAAAGAAAATTGTTACAAGTGCCATATTGTTTCTTACATTGAACTCTAAAAACGAAGCGTAGAAATGTATTTTGGCAAATTTAGGGCTGGTTTATGGGAAAATTCTTCCATCACCATATCAGCTGTATCAGTTTCAGAGCCACGCACAGGGTCAGCACAGTATTAATGACCAGGAGTGCCTCCTATCAGCATTCCCTGTATCCAGCATTCAGTATTCTTACGCTCACACTAATGGCAGAAGACAGGCAGGAAAGGTGCTGAAGGGAAAGAGAGGACTACTGCCTCCAATACTACATTACTAGTAAAGTTTAAGAGAGAAATCTTTTCCTATAGCCAACCCCTCTATGGCATCCTCTCCTGATATCCTTTTAACAGTGTTTGCTTACGGAAGACCAATGGAGACATCAGAACCCGATCTGGGGCAGAGCAAGCCTGCAGAACTAAAGAAAAAGGATGATACTGGTACTGATCATCTCCCTCCATCTCCGAAAGCTTTGGGAAGGAAGCCTCTAGTTCCCCTACGATCAGGCCCCACACCCTGAGCTGCATCCCTACCTCAAAACCTAAAATATTCTCCCTGTATCCAGGTCAGGGATGTCTGCAAGCGGTGGTAGCAGCCTGGCCCAAATCCATGTGCACAGAGGCAGACATGCGCTCCGTTGCCTGCTCAGAGCTTTCCCTGCTCCGCTTGCAACCGTGAGAGCACCATCAGCATTCAAACTGATGGGAGACCTTACCAACAGGCCCTGCCCTCCTCCACCTCAGCTTTTGCTTTCGCTAATCAAGGACTTCTAGGGCAGGGACGCAGGAAAGGGAAGCAATGGGGATTATCTGGGCTGCTGCTCTTTTATGATTAAAGGTTTTCAAGTGTCAAGAGCTATTTACAAATATCAGTTGTTTTCCTCTGCATGGCTTCACTGCCACTTTCTGTGTTGAAAAAGTTCAGTTACATATTTTGAGAAGCTCATCTGTAGAAAAGGCAAATGCCTCAGATACAGTGATTCTGATTTTGTGACAACTGACTTCTGAAAATAGTACATTTATTCAATGAGCTTAAGCACAGCAGTCCCGGTTGTTGACTCTCCTCATGAAAATATTGATTCTAAGCTCCCTAGCTTATAATGTTTTGATCCACATTCTGGGCCTATTGATTTACCTTTGATACTTCAATCAAACTGTTGTTTATATCAACAGCAAACGCATCTGATCTCTCCAAAATAATTAGATTAATCACAGGAGGATCTACAAAAGCCTTGTTTTGATTGATTATGTCTTTATGCTCTCCTGGGAAAAACAGGTAAATTTGAAAATGTGAAAAAAAAAAAGAGACAGTTGTTAGCCTCTTCCTTCTAGCATCTTTGAAATGTTTTTAGTCCCAGTTTCCTTTTATGATATCAGGCTTTTACAAGACTGCAGGCTTGCAGTGTGCTTAGTTATGATTTCCTCAGTGGCTGGCATTTTGCAACACATAATGATTTAGCCAAGCTGAGCAGAACTATCATTACACAATTTATTGTTCCCCAAAGCATTATTTGTTATAGCAAGTATTAGGCCTATGAGTTACATTTTATAGAATTTTTATCAGAATTATTTTAAACTCCAAGGAAATTAATCTCTTCCTTCCATATCTCCTGCTCCAAGATTTCCATTTTGCGAAGCAAAGAAAAAGTATTCAAGCACAAAAGAGGTGAGGGTGGTAGGTACCTCTCCTGAAACCATCAGTACTTCTCCTTGCATAAAAAACAAGCAAAGACTCCAGGATTTTACTTTTAAGGGTCAAATTCTCCTTTAATTTGCACCACGGGAACACCAGTGATGCAAATGGGAGTTCTGTGCAAGTGCTGAGTCCAGCTGTAAAACGAATGGTGGATGCAATGCCACTGTTCACAAAGGTATTTTTTATTTGATGAATGAATTGCCAAAGGAAAAAAAAAGGCACTAAAAATTTTTCCATCCTGAAAACAATGACTCTGTACAATAATCCTATTGTTCAATCATCACTACAGTCTCTATTGGAACCATGCCCAGAAGGACTAAACATTTTGTGCTAAAACTGTTGCGTACCTTTTCTAGGGGCCTTATACATTAATCAATAGTTTTGATTACTCAATCCTATTATTATTCCATTTTTTGGAACAAACCGTTAGGGTTATTAATTACACTGAGAAAGTTATTTATCTTCTAGCAGAACAAAAAGAGCTTATACTGTCACTGTCAGAGAGCTGTTTAATGCACTGCGACATGTTGAACTTCACTCAGCTTCATGCTCTTTCCCTCCCCTCTGATGGTGTCATTGAATGATAGGATCAAACCTTGGGTTATGGAGCCACAGGAGGCTTCCCTGAAGATCAAAATGCTGCTGCTGCTGCTAAAGGTCACTGCTGGGAATGTATTTCTCAATTTGAGAGGGAGCTCAGCTACTGGAGGCAGTGCAGGGAAAACAAGGCTTGTCTGATGTTGAAAGTAAGCTAGGCCAAGGGCACATTAAAAATCAGGGAACAGATGCCAATGAAAGGCTGCATACAATTGAAGAGAAGGAGGGAGACAGGAGAGATGGGGGGGAAAAAAAGCACATAAGATAAATGTTGCTAATTTGGGGGCTTTGTTTGTCTTTTCATGCATGCATAATGAGGGGTAATTAGCTCTCCCTGAGAAGTGAATTTCTGCATCTCAGTCAGGGAAGAAGAAAATCTTGGAACTCCTCTTATTCAGAAAGAGTGGAGCAACATTACAGAGAAGATGGGGACTGGAGTGGACCAAGAAAAATCGCTTTCTGTGCAGTACAGTACTGAAGAGCTGAAAGAGGAAGCAGAAGTACTGCAATGACACACTCAACATTTCTCGAAGATAGAAAGAGAACAAAGAAGTGGGTGGTTTCTAGACATTTCCTTTCCATATGAAAGCAGACTTGTATTTATGAAGACAGTTACTTCCCTGAAAGGGCCACCTTCTCTTACCTTGCCAATTATGTAAGGTTCTTAGGATTTTTATTAGTTAAGAAAACAGTCTTTTTCTTTCACTCATAGCAAGAATTATCAGATGGTTGTGCAACTCAGAACTTACAAGTGTAAGAGAGCGTGGGAGCCACCATCTAACAGCTTGTCAGGTTTCATGCATATTCTATGCTGGCTGCTGCAGTGTGCTCAGGATGACATCATACCCTGAGCTGCCGAGCATCTGACATCACACCTTCTGGAAGAACGTCTTCTGCCTGAAAATAGCACACGAAAGCTCAAGCCAGAACGTACAGTACCTATTCAAAGTGTACAAGTAGCACAGATTGGACACATGTGGGATCCAGCACTGCTGAAGGAGAAGGAGGGCATAATAGCACACATCTACCTCACACAGAGTTTATAAACTTCAATCCATTAAAAGATGCAAGTCATTTTGTAGAAGCTGAATGCCAGATAAGGCAAAATTCTACTCCTGTTAGGATGGCAAGCATAAATATTCTACCTTCATACCTTTGAGAAGATTTCCTTTTTTCTTTTTTACAGGAATTAATTCCTCTTTCTCTATACAACTCAGTGGATAGTGTTCTGTCTTTCTTCTCCAAGTGGTTTGGTATTGGTACTTCAACCACTGGTTTCAGGAAACCAAGCTACCTTTTCATTCTATGTCTCTACAGTACACAGCATAACATACATACTTCTAAATATTAATAAAAAGAGAACAGTATGGAACTTAACTTGGATTTGGGAAAGACTTCATTGTACACAATGCTGAAACAGAAGTCGTTTTGTTCATTTCTCTCTGAAATAGTTTAGGTTTTGTGTGGCTCAAGAAGTGAGAATAAATTTACAATCTATAGTTTTTTGAAATGAACAGAGAAAAAGGAAGAGTGATTAAGAGAATTTTTGCAGCTGTCTGGGATTCATATCTCTGGTGTCTTAAAACAGTTTTTCCCTGCAATGTCTAAATTGACAAATTCACATTACAAGTCAGAAGAAATCTCAAGAAAGATATATTGATTTTTATAGAGGATTGGGGGTAAACCACTTTTTCTTATGCCGTAACTAAAATGAATCTTAAATATTTTATGGCATAAAAAAACCTCAGTAGAGTTGAAAGTAACACGAATAAGAAAGGCCCTGCTTAAACTCCAGTTAAGCTCATTCAGGAGCTGGGGAGAGATGGCTTTTCATTTATCTAAAATTTTCAAATAATGGGAAAAGTATTAAAACTAAAAAGCAGAACTTACGGGCTTGCAGATTACCATGCCTTCTACCGGTGAGCCACTGGCTGCTACTGCTGGGTCCTAAAGACCCAAATCACTTTGAACCACAGTATTTTAAAGGCCCATTAGACAAATTACTTTTCCCTGAATAGTTAATGAAACATAGCTCTGCACATTCCTCTAATTTCACATATGGCAAAGAAAACTGAAACCACCAGCATATTTTAAAGATTCTGTTTTAAAATGTCATCTTTTGATATGCAAATACTAGGCCAGAAATAATACCACTTCTTCCACTAATGCTCTGTTCCTTAAACCTAAGGAAAAGAATCAAATCAATAAACAGCTTCAATTTCTACTCCTTCTGTCAAGTTGCTTTAAAACAACATGCAGCTAAAATCTCATAGTTAAATATGTCAGGCCAACACGTTGCTTCAATTACTATCATATAACCTTTTTCAACTTGGTATCTGTTACCTTATTCCTAATAGATAAATACCCACCCTGGGGAAAGGATCTGTGCATAATAAACAAGAAAATTGAGTTGTTCTCTTAAGACAGCTCTCACCTGGCACAAGAAGTGGCGATCGAATGACCCATAATAGCACTTAAACAGATCAAATTAAGGAAAAAGCTTTTTTTTTTTCTTTCTGTTCACAGATGTCACTTAACAGGGTCAGTTTCTCCTACCTGCTGTTCCTAAAAGAATTAGTTCCTAAAATGCAAGTTTTAACAAATGCCCCTCCCCAGCGATGCCTGACTCCACCTCAACAGGCACTAAATCTTAAGTGCCGGACAAAAGGAAACAAGGCAACGTAAATCATTTGTTAAAGCCAGCGCAATCTGGATAAACAGTAGATTCAGATTTAAACTTGGCAGGAAAATCAGAGGGAGAGGCCTCTCCATTTTGCAGGGATCTGGAAAAAGTGAAAAGCCTATGGAAGACTAATAAAACTTTTTTGGCATACCATCTGGAAGTATCAGCAGTTTCTGATTTTGGAAAGAATGCATTCTGCTTTTAACTTCACACAATGCCTCATTTCTGCTTTCATGTACTCAAGACCAAGAAGCCATTTTTACAAACGGCCCAAAAATCAATACGTGTTATTCTGTCTCACCCAGGTATGTGCTCTTTGAAAACAAACTGAGACATCTTGCAACTTAACTAAACGTCACACAATAGCTCGGCCAACTCTGCCACCAGGAAGTACGACTGCAATACAGTTGAGACCTGCAGACTTTGGAAAGGTTGTGGAGCACAAAAAATGAATGGAGCAGGAAAAAACAAAGAGAAGAAAGTCCTTCTTATTCTTCTCTCGAGAGACATAACCTGCAATATGACAGCTTTCACCTATGACATCAGCCAGTCTGTGCTTCCATCTAACAGGGTACTTAACTCGTACTTTACTTTAAGCCTGTGAATAGACTGAATTCCTCCCGATTTTGAATAGAAATTCATACCTATTTAGATATGAATGCCTGAGTAGATCAAGGCCCAAGTAACTTGGATGATGAGGTTTATTGCCAGACTGTATAAAGAACAGGAGCAAAGGTTATACAGTTTCCTACTCCTTAGATGGAAAAAGGATGTCAAAGAAAGATGAAAGCAGGAAATCGTCCTTAAACATAAAAGCACACAAATGGCACTACCTCCTAACAAACCTTGACAATGTAGTAACAGCTATGCAGACTGGCTTGTGGCTGTAATACAATCAGAGTATGCTTTAACAACTTCCTCCATTCTTGTGAGAATTAAATAAAGGAGGAACATGGACAAGAATACCCCATGTGCCAGAGCCACATAATAACCGTCTGATCCAGGACAAATGGCACAGTCCTCCATGAACCCAGATGCTCCTATGCTCTGGTTTAAATCTGAAAACAGGTTTTTCACCAGTTCAATTTACATAAGGAGTTCAAAAGGCTTATTTTTCATTCCAACAGAGAATTATCACAAATGTCAGAAGTTGCCAGGGAACAGACTGTCACCCTCCAACTGCTTCCCTCCCTTCAAATACTTGGAGGATATTGTACTACGCGTATTGCCTTTTAATCCTGTGTTCTGGTGTAAGCTTTTTAATATGTACTTGCTCTATCTGTACAAAATCTGAAAATGCAGAGTAGCCTACCAGACAGAGCTTTGGCTTGGGATTTAGGAGACCTGCGAGCTGTTAAAAGCTGTTAAGGAGGCTGCAGAAAGTCACTTCCTTACTCTTCGGTGCTTCAAGCTCTGCATTTTGGCAGTGTAGTATCGACATGCTTTGAAATTGGTGGATGAAAAATCTCTCAGAGTTTAAAACACAGGAGAAAGCACAAACACACGCACAAAAGACACTCTTGCTAGAAAGGAAAGATGTAAGCAATCCGTACAGAACCATTAAGAAGTCAGTCTAACAACTACAACACACAACTTCCATAGATCATTTCTTAAGGTACACCAACCTTGCAGTCAAAAGCATTACTCTGACTGGCAGGGCCCACCCACAAGCTTGCTTTAGGCTAACCAGTTCATGAGCTACAGGGAGTCTCTCACGAGTAGGACTGGATTTCGGGGTGGGCTCCAAAGGTCACCTGAAAAGCTTTGAGTTTTTGTTGCCAAGGCCACTGTGCTGCTCTTAGTGCCCAGCCAGGTTGGTTTAAAATTAGCCCAGTTATACACCATATTTCCATTTGCAATACAGACAAACATTTAAAGAAAGGGTGGTTCAGTTTTACTAACACTGAGTCAATCTCTGCTTTACCTGAGACCCGCCAAAGACACTTAAGGACACCATTCCAGAAGAGCCTCCATTCTGGTCCACTGTACCACAGAAAGTTGCAAACAAAGCTAAAATTTATCACAAGCACCACAGTAAATGCTCTCCAGCTCTGAGGTACTCTTGCAGGGATAAAGGAACAGCGTAAGTAGTTTATGTCTCCATGCCTCTGCCAACTGCTTCTGATGCAGGGCTCAGAGGACTCAGCACGAAATGACCAACTGTGCTAGGTAGGCTTAAAGTACGACAAAAAGTAAATGCCTTCACAAAATACTGTTTCCAATTAATTATTTACTAAAGCTCAAGTTTCACAGGTGCTTTCAAGGTAAAAGACTTCATGAAGTGTACAGTGTAAAGCCTGATATTCAGCATT
The DNA here is from genome assembly GCF_963924245.1 of Chroicocephalus ridibundus. Lineage (NCBI taxonomy): Eukaryota > Metazoa > Chordata > Aves > Charadriiformes > Laridae > Chroicocephalus > Chroicocephalus ridibundus. The sequence goes on along the minus strand of NC_086287.1, from coordinate 85,620,552 downwards.
TAGACACAGGCAAGTCATAACTTTGCTAAATCCGATTCTCTCTAGCTCTCACTCAGTGTTTCTTCTGTCTTAAATACCCAGCCTAAGGTGGTAACTCTTCCCCATAATAATAGTTAGTGATGATAGCCTGTATTCTTACGACTTGTGCTGCCATAACCACACATCATGATTTCAAATATGAAAATATGTTACTAGAAAACACGTCTTTAAAACTGTGTGCTCAATATATTTGACATGCGAGCTTGCAGGCTCTAGGTTGATAATTTAAATTCAAAGCAAGCTCATAGTGAAAGAAAATTCTGCCATCTGGCAGAAGTTGAAGCAATCCACAGTGTGAGTGGGCAGGTGCTGACATCCCAAAAAGACTGTCCCAGGGAGTAACTACTCTGGGCTTTCTCAGCTGAGGTACAAAGCTGGAGCTGGCCAGACACTAGGCTGCTTATTCCACTTCTCTAAGTGCCTGTGAGAGTAAAAGACAGCACACACAAGCAGAGCAGGCAAACAGAGCCTTTTGGTCTTCTCAGTGTACTTCACTGAAAATCACATCAATGTTGAAAGGGGGAGGAAAACTCCGTTGATGAGATACAGGCTGCCTGATGTCAGTTCCAGTGACAATCACATCGGGCTGACTGCGCAGATATGTAGAGAGTTCATCTCCTCCCAGACAAACTCTGCACTTAGTTATTTTCCAAAATAATCATACTGAAAGAAAAACATGCTGAATGAGTTGGACAGAAGGTGACCCCAAAATATGATCTATGTTTTTGAGAGGCAAGGCAGAGAAAACAGACAGAAAGCACTAATTAAAGATTAGACTGGGAACGCATTAGGTAAATTCAGTGCCTGTGAAGCCCATGCTCTTGTCCTTCTAGAAAACAAGGTCTGATGGTGTTGCCTTCGTGAAGTACTTTTCACCTAATTCTGACCACAGCCTTGGCTAAAGAAGAAAGCAAGTCCACTCGCATCTCTCTCATATCCAGATACTGCACTAGAAAAACTATACATGCCAAAAGCATCTCTCCCAGACCACGTAGCACTTTTCAATATAACCAACAAGATTAAGGAGCTTAGGGTGTCAGAGATCCAGTTCCTCTCTACAAGAAATGGCTGGCTATCTCCCACTGACATAGGAGCTTGGGCGTACGCATTTCAGTAAAGTTCTGGTTTATCAACTTGGGACTCTTTAAAGTCCATTAACAAACCAGACAATTTACCCCCTTCGGACTTCTTAGGATCTGGGCACCAACTTTGGGCTCTTCCACTGCAGACAAATCTGATGCAGAGCAGCTTATTGACTTGCCACTAGGCATATGTATGCACACCACATGCTTTACATGTCACATAATTTACATAAATAAAATACTCTTTTCTCTCAACTTTACAGTATAATATGCACATGTTTCATAATTGCGATGCATTGCAGGCTGTCATGGGACAACACAAACTGTACAGGCTGCACAACTCACCTGCCAACACAACTCACTGGAAAAATTCGTATTTCCGTCTTTAGAGAGGAGTGATTTTAAAAAACAAACCAACAATCTAAAATCCTGCTCCATAAGGGCTTCCACGCTAAAACCTAGATTGTACTAACATATGTTTTGCGTGTAAAGTGTGACAGAGTTGTAGTCAGCAGAAACTGAAATCAGAAGTAAATACTTTGGGGAACTTTTCCTGATGTGGTTGGAAAAGAATGCTGTCTGGAGAAAGAGCGCTGGGCGCATATTTATTCAGAGGTCAAGAGCACGGCTCAGCTCAATGTTCTGCCTTCTAATGTACAGAGAGAACAAGACTTTGCTGGCCAGAGAAATAGTTTCTGTACTGTACATCTGGTTATAATATCACTACTGCAGCCTTTTTGTTATTCATGACAGGTTTTAGAGGATTATAATACTGTTTTCCTTTCATTTCAGTTATTTTGGTAGATGCTAAGTCTGCTCAGAGAGTGATGGTTGCTTTGAAAGAATTAGGAAAGCTATGCCCTTTCATATTTATCAAACCTCTCCATAAATGTCCTTTTGAAAGATGAGGCAATTCTAGAGACTTCTACAAACAATCCAAACAACATATTTAATAGTAACTGAAATGGACCTGAGCAATTTGATGACTTTCCGGTGTTTAATTCTAATAGTGTTTATGGGTGCATTATAAGGGAAAGTAATTTACTCTCTTCAAAAGACCGGCCTGGTTAGTCTGGACTATGATTACAAACTAGTCATTGAAACTGCAGCCAATTCAATGGTATCTGTAACTTGCCTTCATACACACAGACCGCTTTATTTGCCAGCTCTGAGACGAGGAAAGGATGTTTGCTCTGAAGGAGTGTAAATCTAGCAGCTCAACAGACGTAATAGATGGGGGTACAATTTGGGCAGCTCTTTGTACAACCCAGAGACACTGCAGCTGGTGCTGTGCTGCAGGATGAGTGCTTTCCCAGGAAGCCAAGGATTTCATTGCCTTTCGCCACATACTAAAGAGCCCCATGTCTCCTACTAGGAGAACCCTGAGGGAAACGTGATCATCTGACAAATATGTTACACCTTCAAGGAGTTACCAGCTGTAGGAAAGCTTTTGCTTAAGGAAAAGTTTTCCCTGGGGCTCTTCAGGCCTGACAGTTTCAATGACGCACTTTTAAATGTTTCACTTAAAAATGCTGCAAATGCCTTCATGACAGGAAATTACACACTTAAAATAAAAAATTAAAAAAAAAGCACCCAGACCTGTCTTATGATGGATCCAAAACAAGGGAGTTCCTTGGCAATCCTAGTTCTTGCTGCCCCAGTCCTTCAGTGTGACACTTTGGTATGCCAGCAGCCATTCCCATTTGTCTCTGACCAGGAGACAAACAGCTTGCTTGACGCATTTTCTGAAACAGGTAGAATGTGAACTCTAAATGTTATATCCTCTAAGGCTCCGCAGTTGCATTTTAAGAAAAAAAAAAAAAAAAAAATCAAGGCAGGTCCCTGAGTAGATTAAAGTTGCATTGGTACAAAGGGAAATGCTCACTCATTCTATTAAAAGCCCAAAGCTTCCCTCAGATATGTCCTTATAAAGGCAACTACGAGTTCACTTTATATCCCTATATATTCAGTCTGGACTTCATTTTCACCACAGCCCCTTGCTCCCTCCCACACACTGTGATGGATTAGTAGGAAGCACAGACAGTGGAGACTTGGATACTTTTCCCACTCAACTAAAGGTGTAGAAAGCCACAGGAATAATAATTTGATTACGAGAGAAAGGAAGAAAAAGACCTTTGCCATACTAGTGTCTAAGTACTAAAATTAACTTCATAATTTGAAACATCCTTTGAGGAGGAGGGGAAGGAAGGAGAAAAAAAAAAGGGAAGAAAAAAAAAGAAGAAAAAAAGAAAAAAAGATGGAAGAAAAAACCCCATCAGGGTTGAGCAGTATGAAGATGAGTTCTGGTTCCTTCTAACCAGAAATGGGGCCATAATGGTTGGGGAGAGCAATGGAATTTTGCATTACTGCTCCATTTTACAATTTGCTATTAAAAAATAAAAAAGGGTGTGTGTGTAATTCTCCTAGATATTTTTAGCAGTAGACACTTTTGAGATTTTCCTGCTTTTTGTCCTCCTGAAATGTCTTTCTTTGCATTTTGCCATGTACCCTCTTACACAGCAGGTTTCTCTCCTCCTTTCCTTCTCTACATTTGGAACTCATTGGCCCTTTACCCATTTAAAGGAGGAGACCTCTTGCTGCTCTCACAGGCACTGCTTGCTCCCTGAATATTTAAATAGCCCTGCTCCTTTCATGAGCTGTAAGACACCTACATCAAGGACTAAAGGATCTAAGCAATGACCCTGATATTTAGATCTAAAAACTTGTTGATAGCCAAGTTCACTCTCAGCATAGTTTCACTGAATTTGAAAGACTCACATGTGGGATACATTTGGTCCTCTGTGTTAAAATTGTAGGGCTGATCTAGCGATACATAATAAGCAAAGACATTTGAGGGAGTTCAGCATCTTTCAGGGTAAGGAATTTTAGATCTCTACCTTTGTTCCCAAAAGAGTTAAACGAATAATGAAATCTCCCTGCAGTGAGAACAGCTGAACTTAATTCAGAAGAAATTTCTCAAAGCACTGCCTTGGTGCCTAGGAAATGTGCCTGTCAAAAAGGGTTGCTCCTTCCCAGGTATTTGTTTTAGAAATTCCCTGCCTATAGGATTACACAGAGTGGCTCGGGATACATTTATGCTTTAAGCAGGTTTTCATTTTGTAGGTTTGAAAATTATGCTTTTTATTAGCATAAATGTGACAGCAGTTTAAAGACCAAAATTCTATTTAACAAAATGAATTTCAAGCTAATAACTCTTCAGATAACTAACATAACAACCTTCTGAAGATCAGCACAATTTCTTTGAGCAGTTAATCCTTTCTTCCCTACAATAGAAACTGTCAATTTATATTGTATCTGTAAGATTGTCCCTATATCAGATTGGATGCTTCCATTCTTAAGCTTCAAGTGTTTTGGACAAATGACAAAACTACCTGGATATCTGATTACACAACCCAGGAGAAAATTACATACTTTGCAATTTAGAAGGGACCAAGTTAAACCCTGGTGTTACTCCTTACAATCACTAAATTGACCTAATAGAACTGCAAAATTCTCACATATCTATCTTAGGCAGAAATACCAATGCTCATCTTTAATAATCATCACTGTATAGATGAATCCTTGATAACTGCAGGCTGCAAGAATTATTGAAACTAGCACCTAATTTGTAAGACACTTTGGTTTTTAACTCTTCAGGAATTACAGTGCACATGTAGATACTGTTTTAAAACAGCACCATCAAAAGGACATTTAAATGACAAATCATGTAGCATTTCAATTAGATTTTTCAGCCCCTAAAGATGTTACCTAAATATAGGATATTTAATCCTGATGCTTTTGGTAGCATGGCTCATCTTCAAAGCAAGCCAGAGGTGAATCCTCCTAGTGAATCCATTCCTCTGTAAATTCCAGGTTTCTTTAAAGTTTCAGAGATGATTTCCAAGCTACTGTTTACTTTTGTATTTTTGTCAGCCAATCCACAGAAGGAAAACAAATTGGGTAGACTAGTTCTAAACAGACTGCCACTAAAAAATTTAAGCACTACTATCTAGAAGTAGAGTTTAAACAGAATTTTAAACTAAATCAAAATGTCAGAGTAAAGGACCATCAATGTAACAAGCTCTGATGCACTGCACTTTACCTAAGATATTGCAAAAGAACTTCCTCCTTCCTGAATTCGAGAAACCGTAATTCAAATGTTGAATCCTTTGTGCAATGGCTTGATGCTCAATGGCCTATGGAGCATATAAAAAGTAGCACGCCATTGCCTGTGCTGAATAGATGTCTCTTCAGCAGAAAACTTAGGCAGAGGAAATGGCTTTATTTAAGACAAAAAAAGCCATGTTGAGGCAGAGGAAGCAGGGGAAGACTCAAATTTCACTGTATGTGGAACTTGGCAGAGCATCTGGGAAGAGCACTTTCTTGTTATTGTCAGAAGTTTCTTTAAAACCTGGCATTTTAGGCCATGTGTCTGAGGTTTGTCTACACGGGAAATTTCCCATCAGTCATAACTATATTCTGCCAATTCTGCTATGCTATTCTGGTCCAACTCCCAGTATAAACATAGCACACAAAAGGAATTTTATTTTTTTTCCCAGGATAATTAACGCCTGTCTGGATTAATCTGGAATATAGTGTGTAGATGGAAAGGTATACAGTGTAACAACTTTGCTGCACGGACAGGTCTTTAAGAGTTAAAAAAAATTGTTTCCAAGGAACTTCCAGATTTGTACAAAGTGTCAGTGCCAGCTATATGAAACCCAACAGCAGATAAAACAACTTGGATAAAGCAGGTTGGGGGAAAAGGTTGCTTCAGGTATGTCTGTGAGACCGAAAGGCGGGGATGTGAGAGTTATGAATCTCTCCTTGCTATAAATCACTCAGTGGTGTTCCAGCTGAGTTGAAAAATAAAATGAAAAGTGCTGGGCTTTACAGCACACTCGGCATTGTTTGTTTTGTCTGCCAAGTCTATTCCTCTTCCTTCAATGGAGTGCTTGTGGTTTGGGAACGACTTTTTAGCCTGTTCTGTCTGTCTCTATCTGAGGCCCTAAACTCGCATTTCTGAAGTGTCATATAAGCTGAAAGTTTGTACTTCTGTTCTCCAACCCTCAGCAAACACTGGAGTGTTTGTGTCTCAGTATTTATGCCATTTCAGCAAGTACTTAGAGAATGAAAACATCAACTCTTCCATATAAGCACAGAGATTCAGAAAACAAAGTATAATTTTGAAAACACAAACATACAAAGGAAAGCAAGCCACTCAGCAATCCTGAAGCCTCCCACTAATTGGAACCATTCCTTTCCATGCTATTTATCAGCTGCAGACCCTGCATCCTACTGCACCGCCTGCAGTCAGCCCACTAAGCTCGGTTTCAAGTTTCTCAAATCTCATAGTGCCAGGAATGACCACCTTATCCAGACACTTTCCTGGAGTTCATTAACAGCCTTTCCCAGTGTGTTAAACATTGTTTTTACTTTGGCTTAAAGAAGAAATGGGGGAGAACACGAAACAAAGACATGGCAATAGCTGTCATACTCAGAATCCCCAAATGGGTTTGGTGGGAGGCACTGCAGACAGCGTGTCAGCCCATTCTGCCAAACACAGCCATGATCCAGGGACCCTATCTTCCCGTATCGGGATGAAAGCTGCAAAGGCGCTGAGAGAGAACTGAGCCTCACACAGGTAAGGGCTGGCAGAAGGCAGCCCTGGAAAGTAAGAGGATGATTATTTTTATATCTTTTAAATACATTTTTCTCTTAGTAATGCAAAAAAAAATCCTTAAACCACTATGATTCAAAGCGTTCAGTTTTCATGGTCTGGATGGCGGCAGAATACGGAATACAAATCCTGTGAGATACCAGCTTCCATACGAGCTATTCCCATTGCTTATACAGAATGGATTACTCTCAAAACGTATTTTGTAAGGAACATCAGTAGGACGCGCTAGACAACAGACATCAGAATTCCAAAGACTTGTCAAAATGCTCTCCCTCTCCATCCCAGTGGAGAGAAAGCAGGGAAAACCTTTAGCCACCTAAAATGTAATGACTGATCCTGCTTTATGTGGCTTTTGACAATGCAAATAGAAGTATTTGTTAAAATATGCAGTATGAAACACGAGGATTTAGAACAATACTTTGCAAAACTGAAGGAAATTTGCAATGAAATATATACCTTACCTTACCATGGTAATACCTTACCATGTTCTCAAATGTTCTCTTTATTATCAAGTATATCCCTCATGTTATCTGCTCAGGTCTCCCATTTTAGTCCTCTGGCACCATTTAGGTTGTGATATTCTTGTTGTGAGGAATACCCAGGTGCACAATGTTCCTTTCAAGGACCAGCCTTACACAAAAGTCAGCCTCTCTTCAGAATTTAGTATTAATGTCACTGTTAAGACATGGACAACTTATCCATCTGCATTTTTTGCTCTCATGGATTTGATTTACTAAATTGCTTCATAAAAAATAACAAGATAAGGCTTTGAAATCCATTGTACAATAGCTAACTATTAGTAGTAGTATTATCTGGCAGAGACGAGACTGAAAACTCCCTGAGTTTAGGCTAGGCTCCAAGAAAATCAGAAGATCTGTGAATTTCTAATTCCTGTCTTTTACATTTTCTGAATTTAATTCATTAAAGCATGCTACTGTGAGAATTCACAGCACTGTGAGAGCACAATAACTCGAATAGATGAAATTCAGCCTCAGGGAATAGGGCAGGGGGACAGGCTGATGGAAGATCTGCCATTCATTTCAGGTGAACCCCTGACCCTTCTATCAATCCAAAACAGGCTTCCCCTTCAAGTGCCATCCTTCCAACAGGGCAGTTCGTATGTCAGCTGTAGCAATTTGCTAGTAATTTGTTTCTCAATTATTTCATACTTTGAGCAAATCACGTATATGAAATCAAAATTAACACTTCACATTTCACCCTTTGCTTTCTGCTGTTTTTATGTACTGATTTTATTTTCTAACTCCAATGGTACAGCTCAGTGTCTGGACTTTATTCCTGCCTCGCACAGAAGGTTGCACAGGGGAGCAGTCCAAGCTTCCATGGTGCAGCCACCCTACACAGTGGTCTCACCTTCCCAAGAAGGACATGGTCTTGTAAATGCTGGCATACAAAGAAACTGCTTTCGTTTTGTAGATCACCCCGCATGTAGACATATGCTTATTTGAGTTTACGAGCAAGGTTAAGCAAGCATATTATATATAAAATCCTGCTTTTACATGAACTGTATGGGAACTTAACCCTACGTGCTCTAAAGCCTTGTATTAACTTCCCTCTGTGGTATGCATTTAATACTTGACATATTCGCCGATATCTCACTGCTTTGGCAAAACACTATTTATTTTAAAAGGCTTTTCCAACAACTGTGTTAGAAGTGCCTACCTTGAGACAGATTCGAACTATAGTTAAAACAACCTTTCTAAGACTGGCAAGACCTTAGATGTTGCGAAGAGACTAGCTAACACCACCATTTTGCTCATTACTAATTTAGTGAAGATTTCTATATGTGTTACTATCAATATGCTTTGTGTTCAGAGTTCTGTATAACAGTTGCTATTACTATGAACAACTATATTAGTAAGAATGCAGCTGATGTTAAAACCTCTCACACTCATTTACAACCTAAAGTACCAGTCCTTACAGGCACCTCTAATATTACAACAAGAGCAGTATGATTGACGTTAACGAGCCCATCCACATGCGCACAATTAAGTAGTCAGGTATATGTTAGCTGCAGGCAGGATACAGTGAGGTTTGGACTACATTTAACTTCCAGTGAGCCAAAGGTTTGATACTCTTCACCTCACTGATGTAAATTAGCTTGTGAAGCACTTGATTTTTAGCTCACTTAAATCAATAGAATTCTTTCCAGTAATTTCATTGGGCCCTGTATCAATAATGTAACATTTCACCAGTGCTGAAGTAATTTAATCTAGAAATTGTTTCCCCAAAACTTGGTAATGATTTAAGGTACAATCAGTTAGAATCTTTTTGAAACCTGATAAGTAACAGCTCAAAGGCAGATATCCCTAAAATTAGTTGTTATGCTTCACTGAGGCTGTCATGAAACCCAGAATGCCTGTTCTCTTTCCTGTATTGCACCATACAGTAGGTTTCAAAACAATCTGTATTAATTTCCTTAGTCTTTTTCTATAAGAAAACCAACAAATTATTATAATGCACATTTAATACGTTACTAAATTAGATGTCACCTGCTCTCTGAGTGAGAAGTAAAGATCGAGTTCTGTCTAGTCAGAGGCATAAACTCAATCAAGTATTAATAGCTGAATTACTTCCAGCACTAAGATACTAAGGCCAAGCAAAATGTCCAAGGTCACTACACTCCAGATGGTACACTAATATATTTACAGGACTGATGCCTCCTGGCATTTTCAATTTCTTATGTTGGGTTGGTTTTGGAACCAATCAAATTGAGGAGCTGGCAGCTGCAATTTGCCCACAAAATTAAATTTAAAGGATTATAACTCCAGTTTTAAGCAGTGATTTGACTGTATTGATGTGAAGCCACTATTCCCAGCTCTTGATTTTCACTGAATGATGACCACAGCATATCATAAATTCAATCGGGACAAAACAGACTGGCTGTCCGTAGAGATATTTTTTTTTTCATGTTCACAGCCATTGATTTAAGCCTTAGCTAACACAGTCAACAATCAGGAAGATAACAAAAGGACCCAACATGAAATAACTGCTTCTGATATGGGTGCCTGATATATTCTACATTCCTCCACACTAGGGGAATTTTAAATGACAGGGTTTTTTCATATGGGCAATTATGCTCAGGCAATGCATATACGCACAAGATTATACATATTGATGTTCCTACCTACAGGTGTGGAACATGTAAACACAAACTCACAACTGTATACCAACATTTTTGCACTTGTGCACAAGCAAATGCACTCTTTTTAACTGCTGTCCCAGAATCCTATGGATCTTTTGCCAATACAGCCAAAAATTTCCTAGAAGCCTGTCAGAGATCACAGTGCCCAGCTGCGCATCCATGCAACCAAAGACTAACTACAGCATGTTCTGGGAAAAGATGGGCACTTATCCCAACAGTAGCCTGAGTAGCCTGCTCAGGTTAAGATCATTTGTGCAGCACAAGAGCTCAGAGGGGCTCTAGGGTATCTTATCCTATAGGAAAAAAATATGCCCAGCTGATTACTCAACACAAAAAGCAAACACTTCCAGCTCCCTAAAAAACATGACCAGAACTGGGTGCTGGAAAAAGCATCCCCAAGCTGAGCAGTGTAGCCTGATTTTTATATATACATATATTTATATATGTAGAGTAGGATTTATGTATATGTTGGAAAAACACTGTTCTCAACTTCTTCCTAGGCTTTCTTAGGCAGTAAATCCTGCAGGTTGCTCACCTTTAAGGCAGTAATGTACCTATAAAGGCAGCAAGCACAGGAGGGCAGCGACAGGCTGTCAGGCAACACAACTTCAGAAGTAAAAGATGCAAAGAAGTTCTGTGCTTTCGGAAATTCTTAGCCCTTCAGCAAGTTTCTGAACTACGTTCAAGAACCAAGGCAGCATACTCCTTCAAGATGAGTTTCCATTACCCACTGGCATCCTTCAGAGCAACCACTACAACTCCTGTGTTGATATGCCATCAAGTTGTTCCAAAAGATTTACCAGTAAGCCAAGTAAAACACAATTTAGAACTTCCAGTTCCTCCAGCTTACCCTATATGGATTTTCTATTAAAATATGGTCATTTAATATAGTCTTCTTTCTATCCATCCTTCCAGTGACCTTACTGTAAGTACCCATATTTTGCCATATTTGGCTTTTCTCCTTGTCACTGTGGGTCTTACCTCTCTGGGTTATGCTTCTGACCTCCATCAGTTCCAGTTTAAAGCTTTTATTACTGCATTAGCAAATCTGTGACCAAAGTCGGTTTTCCCTTTAAATTTTTTATCTTGATGAAACCCTTAACTATTGCAGTATGATATTGATGATCTAAATATTCCAACCTTCATAAATAAGTTATCAAGAGTGTTCTATTTATACTTCTATGTATGTATACACAAATACATACAGTTAAAAACAGAAATGACTTTTAAGGGTTTTGCCCTTAATTGTACAGTAGCTCCTGAGCAGCTTCAGAAGAACTAAAAAGAAAAAAGTCTTTAAAAATACATGTGCTCCAGGTAGTGGTTGAATTGGTATCCACAACATACCTGGATGGAGCGGGTGCAAAAAAATGGAGGCAACAAGGCTTTTTGCTGTCCGAAAAGGTTGCCAAGATTTGGGAGAGGTGGGCTGCACTGAGCAACCAGCAATTAGGCAGTTTACACTACACACCTTCAGACAGTAAGTGCTCACACTCTGAGGAGAAAAACACCAGTAATTTTTCAGTTGGACAGAAAATGAAGTACACAGTGATTCCTAAATTATTTAACTGAAAAATAATTCCCATACTTACAGAAATTAGGCCTTCAGTGGTGATGTCTCTCCAATTTCTTGCTTTCCAAGCAGGAAAAGGAAAGCAAAGATCAGAGTGATCTGCCGAAAACAGACACCTCAAAAGTGTCATTAAATAATATATGACTTCTCTTGTCAGAATTCTCTCTACCGTCATCTCAGGAGAAACAGACATTGTAGACAATCGAAGACACACCATTTGTTTTTACCTCAGAAGGTGACCCAGGCAGTGAGTTGTGCAGGAGGCCTGGGGGGTTTTGGCGGGAAGCGGGCAGCGGCCATCTTGGCATGGCTGCCCCCTGCTCGGTGCCCGCCGGCACTCCCGGTGCCTTAGTCACTCGCCTGCGGCAAGAGCAACAGCCGCATCAAAGCAGGTAACATCTCTCTTTCAGAGTGGAGTTACAAAACAAACAATTTGGAAACGGTTGTGCTCTCAGATATTAAAAAATCCCAGATGACAAATTAATTCCTCAAAGTGATAAAGTGACATGTTTTCACAATTTCTTTGTAGTGATCAGGAGGCACAAACTTGACAAGGCCCGAGCATCGGCAGCACTTTTATAAGACCATGGTATGTCTTGGCCCATTTGTATAAATGGCTCTTATGGAAACATTCTGTTTTGAAATGCAGAAAGCCAAAATTCAGCTATCTTCTACTTGCCACTGCAGCACTCTTAGTTTGGAAATTCAATTTGAAAGTGAAGTATAATCGGCACCTATTCTGAAGAGAAGGCATTGATTATATTTGTAATGCCTCTAATATAGCGCTCACTTCAGAATTCAAATGCTTCCTTCAAGGAGGTGTAATATTGAGCTTCGGTTTTTCCTGTATTAAAAAGCTGTATTGCCCAAGGGTGAGTGGATATAGGGATGTTACTAAGGTTTGAGATCTCCATCTAACACATGCTGCTGTAGCTGGATTAACTTAACGATGCACGTGGGATCTATCACTGCATGGAACAGATTTCATGATCTCCAAGTAGGAAAAGCTGAGGAATTAACAACTGGAAGAGAGGAGGTTTCTTTCCAAACAAAGGGTGGGACACCAGACGTTCAAGCAGGGAAATATTCTTGACCAACTTGATTAATGATGGCACATCTCTGTTCAGACCTGTGTATAACCCAAGAACTTCCAGGGACAAAGTTGAGATGTTCAAACCAACTTTGCTAGATCTATCAAAAGCCTTTGAAATATGAAAGGTCTGTCAGCCTACCCTTCTCACCACAGTATCTGAGCACTCACATCCAGAAAAGTTCAAAGCCACATTTTATATTTGCAAGGAAAGTGTTTGTGTCCATCTGCACAAAATTAAGCACCATGGTTCAGAGCAAAGGATGAAGGTCAGGAAAAACGCTAAATATTATCTATTAAAATAATAAATAAATACGGAGAAATTGCAGAATCTTTGACTAGAACAGATAAAAGAGCATCAAAGAAGTATTCCTTTGCATTTTCCTGTAAATTATTCACTCATCACTGCATACTCAAGCCAAGGTCCTGTGTCAGGCAGGTGCTACAGGAGTCTTTTGTCCATCCTAGTCAAAAGACTGAAAGCAACTGAAAGGAAACATGGAAAATTTGGGGTTGTAAGGCCAATATGCAAATCTCCACCTCCTTTTCAGCACACTTCCCATCTTGCCCAGCACCTGGCAGTGGTAGACTCCCCAAGAATCACCTGTGATGCATTACTTTCACTGTCCAAATTAAGGAGGACTTAAATGCATGTGCTTAACCATAAGCAACTTGATCTGCTAATTCTCCATCTCTTACTGCCTTCAGAAGGGTCTGAGGTCCATCCTACCACAGCTCGTACAATTCACATTTTTTTCAGTGTAGGTGAAATTCAATAAATATTGTAGCTTAAAGTACAACCAGGGCTACAGATTCCAGAGTAAGATCTCTAAAAATCTCATCAAGTAATGCCATACACAGAGATACGAAATCTCACAGTACACTCATATTGTGAGAGTAGAAATTAACACTGCCATTTAATGTGTTACTGCCTGATAGGAATTTGCAGGTACCATCTTTATAATAGTTACCAGTATCTCTGGACCTTACCCTACGTATTATAAGAATCAGCAAGGAAGTGCTTAGGCTTTGACAGTTGTTCTTGTTTTTCAGTCCTTGCTTTGTTTCTGGATCGATGGACAGATAGCTGTAAACAGATTTTTGCAATGCTGTCTTAACACAATTACAGTACACAGAATTGATTGACTGTCTATGGGATAGGCTATTTTGTAAAGGCAAGACCCTGAAAGCAAAATCTGAATCACAATTTGTGATGTCTGGATAGTAATGCAAAAAGCCATTCACTGTGAACTATCCCCTGAGAATTCAAAATGAACTACTGCATCACTTTTTTAAGATGCTGTGCATTGCTGATAGCTACTATTTATAGGAAAAAAAGATTTTAAAGTATATCATGCACTTAAAGTTCAGGTTATGCTGCATTTTGTCCTATTACCTTAAAGCAAGTGAGCCAGAAAAAAAAAGTTAATATGATGTGATATTTCACAATACACTAACAACACTGCAGAACAAAATAAAGCTTGTTCAAAAGTGTTCCACATTGTTGATTTAATTTTATTTTTTTTAAAGAAAATCTAAAGGAGCAAATTCACACACTGGTAATGAAACTTTCAGCATTCAGTAATGCAAGAGACAAATGCTTTGCCATGAGTAATGAAGAGCTATTTTGAATTTTTAAGCCTTCAGGAGGTTTTTACTAGAAAATAACATAATACTAAAAGTTATTTATACATACATAGGTATATGTAATTATATACATATAAGCAAAAAACGAAAGTATATAAATACAGTCATTTTGGAGATGATGCTATTAAACGGATTTGAGAATTAATAAAACAGAAGTCAGGTGGTATAGTGACTCAGTGAGTTTCTTCGAATAAAATAACCTTTCAGTTTTAAAAATATGCTTTATCTCCACCTACGCAACCACGTGACACAAACATGGAACGGAGGAGAAACTTACTTCAAGAGGACAGAGTGTGTACAATCCTACTTCAGAGGGTTTGCCCAAAGCTAAAATACTGTATCCCCACAGTAAACGTTTGACGTTTGTTTCTTGCATAGCAGAACGCTGGTTTCATTACCAGTCGGTAAATCTGGTTCTTTAGATTGACATTAATAACAACTATACATTCTTAAGCTTTTCAGTGACTCTGTGTATGAACAGCTGGTATTCTTGGTGTCCATTCTTTAGCAAGTGACAAGCAGTTATTAAAGCGCTTAAAAATGCTCTGTCTCCCATTTTTACTTTGAGGGTATATAAAGCTGCACAACAGTAACAGCACTTAAGATTCTTAATAACTAGGTTTTGCACAAATGCTTATTTTTCCTTAGGATAAGAAGAAGATCATAAACAATTATCTTAATTGTAAAAATACAATAGAACTATCTCTATTTAGGGTTGGGGTTTGAGGGGGCTGGTCTATTTACTTTCTTACAGAGCGCTATATGGCTCAGAGCAATCTATTTTATTCAGACTTTCAGAAATGACTAAAAAAAAAAAAAAAAAAAAAAAAAAGACACCTCTCTATACATTAGCCGCCCTTCATCTTACCTAAAAATATTTCCTTGTAAGTGCATCAGGAAAGCTAAAACTACTCCCCTTCCCCAGTGAAATCTTAAAGAGGTGGCACATGTCCAGCAAAGCCGCTGTGCCCTGTACGACAAGAGGATAGGTGCTGGTGGGTAGTTACCTCAACAGAGCTGAGAAGCACCTATAAGTTCAATGAACAGGACACTTCTCGGCTGTGAAAGAATCACAGTTCCCTTCTGTTTTTAACTTTCCCTCAAACACTTCTCACTCTGGGAGTATCGGGCCCCTCACTTTGGGAGGCAGAATGTGCATTTTTAGAAAGAGCTGTGATGGTTTCAGGAGCTCTCTCTGCACAGCGTGATGGATAAGCCAGAATAAATCATGAATTTTTAGTAGGTTACTGAAACTGCTTTTACTGTGTATTTTAACTACTGGCCCTATGTACCGATGACCTGATAGCCTAGTTTTCCCAAAATGCTCCTGGCGAAGCATTTCATCTATCACTTTATTTTTATAGCAGCCTTCAGGTTAAAGCACCTTGGGGCACCCTACAACATTAAATAAAATAAAACGTCAAAGCACATAAAGCAAGTTAAAAAATATACCATAAGACGGCTGCCTAATTCCAAAAAGCTACTAGTTATTCTTCAGATCTTAACTATATGGGTAATGGATTTCTTTGATAAAAGCATAAAATCTAACATGACTGAGAGCCGGAAGAGGTCATCTAACGTGTATTTTCAAGGGTCTTTCTGAGTGCAAAGAAATTGTTGCCAGTGAAGAGGAAGGAAACTTACAGTAAGGGGTACAACTGACTGGCCTTGAGAAAGTTTATCAGAAACTACAGTAACAATTCTTAAGAATCCTTTTGCTCTCCACCATAAAAACTGTTCCTGTTTGAAAACTACGTGTCCCTTTGGCAAGCTGAATAGCAAACTCTACTGATTACACAGCTCTTGGTTAAGAGCAGTTTTGTTGATGTCTTTTCAATAACTTATCTTTTACTATAATCTTAAGCTCACTCGCCAAGTGCGTATGCTATACAAGTAGTGCGCTTCTGTTACTGCATTTCCTTACGCAACTCTGGATTCGATTTTTGTACATCACATGTTCAGTTGGAAGGCAACAACCAACCAACCAAAACACACACACTTTTATTCTTGTTCCTGCCAGACTGAGCAGATAGATAACATAACTCTTCCCAGAGTTACTTGTCATTTCTCTAGAAATGACAAAGTGGGCATTCATATAACAGATCCGGACTATATATATTGCTGCTAGAAATAATCTTCAGTGTAATCCACACTACTAAACCCAGCAGGTCTTCTAGCTTCTAAGACATTTTGATTTGAGTCCAATGAATTAACAGAGCCCATAATCAGCTTTCTCCCTCGTATTAGTTTAAGCTGTCTTTATGTACTTCTTTAACATTATTGTGCTTTGCTGTGCCAGAGTCTCAGGCGTGGGTTTGCCTCCACCAAACTGACAATGCTGGGAACATGAGTTAGGAGAGCTCCTGCATCCCAAAGGGCTGCTCACAGTCCTTCCTCTTCCTCATATATGCTGTCCCCAGGGACTCATTCTTGTATTTGAAAAATAAGGGTTCTCTTCTACCAAGATGCTGGCAGAGATGGCTTCTTACCTCTGAGACTAACATAAATAAAAACTGACACTTTATTTTGTGGACAACTCATCACTTCTGTTCAGCTGAAGACACACAGGAAAAGATGAATAGCAAAACTGTCCAGCTGGCTTATTTTTGATGTCTGCTATGCTTCCTGAGTGGAAACTCTAGGGGACCTGCAAACACTTGACCATAAATGATGAGTAACCTATTAATGAATTGAATCCACCCATACAGAATTTCAAGTGCACAGAATACAGGCTGCAAAAATACTGCACATATGCGACCTGCATATGCAAGCATCGTCTCGCTTCACGCCATGCACTGCTCCAAGCGCCTGAGCTCTTCAACACAGAAACTTCAGCTAGCACAGCAAGATCATGACGGGAGCCTGTGAGTCAACTGTCACAGAAAGAGTGAATTATAATGAAATTCCTCATAATGTCAAACTTTCTAGATTTTTCCATACTGTAAGGGAAAGATCTTTTAAAGTGAATTCTGCTCTTTCAGATTTGTTACTAATCCCACTGTGTACCCTGAATTCCGACCTAAATCAGCTGCATTCGTTTTACGTATCTGAAATACCGACTTTATGCGGGATCATAAAGTTTACCAGATTTCATATTTTATGTAGTCAATAAACTGTATTAGGCACAGAAACCAAATAATATAGAGAGAAATAAATAAAAGAAATTATGTAAAGATCTAAACCATGAACTTGCCTACATTTAAAGCCAAGCCACAGGAAAGTGTTGATGTGCCCAGGAACTCTCACCAGATTCTCCTAAGACAACTGAAAGCTAAAAACTCTTTAAAAGGCAACAGCACATGGGCCTAAAAGATATTCTTAGGCCCTTGAATAAGTCAAGTCTATCTCTATGGGGGAAGGTTTCCCCACCAAGATTCACATCTCCGTGATAGATTCTTCCTACTTTCCACAACACATGCCACATGAAAGATGTCATTTTACTAAAAGATGTGCATGTCAAAAAAAGCACATTAAAGGTATTGACTACTGATTCTGGACATGAGCTGCATAAATAATCTTTCAGAACCAGAGTACCCAACGGAAGCCCTTTCTGCAATTCGAAATTAGTGTAAAAAATTGGATTTGAAGTAACAGCAAGGTTGAAAATGGTGTGCTTTTGTGGGGATCTCATTTTAAACAAGATTCTGAGCAACTATACCCCAGCTCTTGTTATCTCAGTTTTATGGCTATCAAATCCTCTGCTGTTCCCAATGCATATCCCTAGCTGGTTTCCAACGTCCCGTGCTGCCCACAGTTCCCAGCTTGGCTCAGCTCTCACTGGGCCATTTACTGCATTGCTCCCTTCATTCCAAACCTTGTGTATCAGATCACCACAGTTCATTCTAAATGCTATTCAATTACATTAGAGTTTTATTCCCAACCAGAAAAGAACCACCAATCATAAGTTTACCATCCAGCAGAACTTATGGAAATAAATGTATTTAGTATAAGCCCCACTTAATATATCATATTCTATCACAAGTATAAGACATAGTGTTACTAAGTACTAAAGAAGATCTCTGCTTTCAACCCTCTCTCAGACAGACACACACAAAACAGAGCTAAAATTACTAATCAGCAGAAATGATCAAAGGACTCACATTCTTTTTGCATAGATATAACGGGAGCCAAAGCAGCACTTTGGTGCATTTTTGACTCATTTTAATCCCAAACTCTAATTGCTAGACAATAAACATGGAGTTGAAAGCTGCAGTATGAAAGTACAATTTTCCATCCATCCTTTGAAGCAAAACAAAGAAAATTAACACAGATAATACTTCAGTGTCAAAGAGAAAGTGAAGACTTTTTTTTTAGTTTGCTTTTGCAAGTGCTGTCAACAAAACAGACCATAATATAGTATTTAGGCTTCACTAGGACTAAAAGTGACAAGAAGCTCTACAGCAATTGCCCGCTACACTCACTTTCTAACCATTTGTATTTTCCTCCATACTCTAATTCAGAACTGCTATAAAGCCTGTCATGTTTGATGGGCAATGCCACAAAGCTGCAGTATCAGCAGCTTACATCATGAAATGGGAGGCTGTTTCACTGAGGGCTGCTCTCCCTACCAGCTTGGGTTTCTTTCCTCTTCCATTTCGGAGCTGTTTTCTCTTTCCCCTGCACCTTCGCTTCCCAAGCAAAAGCAGGAGACAGTTTGGGAACGGTGCTTTCCTCAGGCATATTTTCCTTTTTCTGAAAATGAAAGGAACTATTTGCAGTATGTGGGAGATTTTCAGACATAACCTTTCCCTCTTCTGTTTATGAAAGAATATCACATATGCAATCATAAACGCATTATGTTATTGTAAGATCCTCTAGGGCAAAAAGACACTGTAAAAGAGAAAATGCTTCCAGGTATTAACCAATGCAGAAGTAATTATCTAGATTCCAAAGAAGTTTTTGCACCAGTAGATATGCATATGCCATTTGTGTATATACAAATTATACATGCAAATGAGTTGTGATTATTTCCACGCACAATTATCCTGTCTGCACCTGCAAGCACAATATTTGCATATACGAATTAAGTTGGTGTATGGTTTTTGTTTGTTTGGTGCTTGGTTGTGGTTTTGTTTGAGCGTTTTTTTAAACACATTGTCCATTTTTATTTAAATTTAGTACAAACCAAACATTTTGATTAATTACTAGCATACCCTCACCCTAATGGCAATAAAAGCGACCACGTGCCACTAGCCTGGCTACACTTCATTCAAGAAATGTAACAATAGCCATCAGTGAAAAACTGAAAGAACAAGTGAGACGCTGAGTCACAGCAGCCATACCCAACACTTAAAAGTACAAACAAAATTTGAAACATGGGTGAAATGGAGCATTTACACCTGTTAAAAGCTAGGGAATATTCAGGAAAATATCAAACATCCCTCCGATTCATAAGGCAGCTCCTCTGGCCAGTGGTTTCAAGCAGTGACCAGTGACACTCCACACACCCCCACTGAGCCAGGACACCCGCTCACCTCTGTTCAGGCGTCTCTCATGCAACTGTTTCACAATAAATGCTCTTTATTTTTCAGAGAGACTATTCATCTTTTCTCCTCTCTCCATTATTACAGTTACATATACAGTACTAGAGAATGGATTTACTATGATTATTTGAGAATTAATTCCATGAGCCTACATACAGCGCTAAAGTAAATAACTTCAGTGTTCTTCCTTTTTACAAATAACTAACTCAACCATTACTTGTAAAATAAATAATGATATGTGGAGATGAGACTCTTGTAGTCTCCAGTTTATTATGAAACAGTTTATTTCATACTTGCAATGCTGCTCATGAAACTGAAGAAAAACCCCTATAGTACAATAGGCAGATTATAAAACGTTGCATCAGAGCCTGGATCTTCAGTTCATTAGAAATAAAAATGCATTCCCATTAGCTCCCTCCTTGAAGATGCTCTCTCTTTTACACTAACCATGTTTAGCAGCAGTTTGCTCCAGCTGACCTTAATTTAATCTATTTTTCACAGAAGGATTGCTTCAGGGTTAAAACATTTTTGTTGCTAACCACTGCACATGTTCTAGTACTTGGCCCTAAAGATCTTACATCTTTCTGAGAACATTTGCTTCGCAAAAACACTGTGGGAGTTATCATTTTTTAAAACATATAAGATAATTGATTTGTAATTATCAACAGGGAGAAATACCATTGCTTGTGTTTGCTAACCTAATTGTAAAATATATTGTTCCTTTCAAGTCTTAATGCATCGCCTCAAGTGATCACCACTTAGGCACCAACAGGCTAGAGTAAATAGAGTGACAGCAGGAAGTCAGAGAGATAGTATTACCCAGTTCTTGCCATAATAAATGTACTCTTTCTGACTATTGTTCAGTCCATTAATGTAATTTCCGAGGGGCTTTCCCCCAGTGGGATGCAGACCAGGTGTCAGTGCTTTGAAGCAGGATCATACTTTGCAACATAATTTACCTTCCTGGAAATGTTGCGCCATATGCTTAGTTAGATGTGGAGACTGTCTAATTAATGCACAAACGTCACTTTGCATGCACCCATGGGTGCACTCCCATACACGTGTGTGGGCACCCACACACACTATGGCCCTTGCTGTAGAAACTCGTGCACTTGAAACCATTTCAAACAACAATCCTCAGCTATCTATCAGTCTGCATCTTCCTTTTCTGATAGATGTTCTCTGCTGAGTGTTTTGTGATTCTTAGGGCAATGCTAATCTGAGAGCAGCAATCTCCTCACAGCTAAAAATCTGTCAGCATGATCACCACAATTAAACTTCAATACCTGTCTTTGTCACTAACAAAGAACATAAAGAGATTTAAAAAACAGCAATTAGTTGGCCTGAGGGGGGTGGTGCATGGGGCATACCCTAAGGTATATAAAGTCAAAACAGTACCCATGCTTCAGTAGACTTCGGAGCAGTTCCCTAGGGCATGGCTCGTATTCATACTGTGTCCCCGTTTTATCAGGCGAAGTATGTCATTAAAAAGTAGGAAAATATCCACTTTATTTGTAGTGTCTAGATTTTTTTCTCAATATCTCCATTCCTTACTCTTCCCGTCTTCATTTTTTATATCAGCTAACATGCTTAAAAGACCAGTCTTCCTATTTTAGGTTCCTATGAGGGCTATGTGAAGAAAGATCTCCCAAAGGATCAATTATGAGGTTTTGCTTAATTTTCTACCCTTTTAACTATTAGCAAGAATTGAGCTAGAAGTCTTAGGCAACATAAATTGTTTGGGCTGAGTTCTGATTCAAATTTGGTCAAAATGCAAGCTCTAGGGTTTAGTACCCAGAACTGGTTTATTGGTTTGCTTTTTCTTTTTTTTTTTTATGTTCAGTTTGAATAATTTTGGTACAGACTTGAAAAATACTCAGGTTTTCTTCACTTGCAAACGAAGTTTCCAATTCACCAATAGATAACTCTTTCTATGGCAGATTTCAGGCCATTTTTATACAGCATCTTTTGACTCCTAAGATCCACCTGTCTGGATTCTTCCCCAAAGACAACTTCATATTTACATGGGTTATCAATATAGTATTTTATGAAGAGACAGTTTTGTTTTAAAATCAAGTTCTCATGACATCCTAAAATAAATACAGCTACATGATTTATAGGAATTAGACCTTTATTAAACATGTATAGACTGGTTTCTTGTTAGGAAATTAAAAATTGAGAAAAGCTAAATTAAATTCATAAATTATTCTTATAAGGCTATTTTATATTAATAGTTATTTTGTTGATATGAATGGTCTCCTCATTGCTGAGGTTGCCATCACTTGCTGTGTTCTTGCCGTATCACCAGTAAGTAGTTTGCTGAACTGTGAACGCAGCATTAAACTCAAAGGGTGGAGTGAATGTAAAAATTGTCACTACGTTGCATTACTGAGCCACGAGGAGATTCAAACTGCTCCAAGTGTAGTACGGTCACCATAGTCCTACCACCGTCAGACTACGGTCTGATGCTTAATGCTGAAATTACAGACATCATCTTGGAAGAGAGAGGCTGTACACCAAGCCAAAAAGCAATAAAATCAGCACCCAATAGAAGTTTGTTTTTCCACAAACATTAGAAGGGCTGGAGAGACGGAAAGCAGGTTCCTCTAATTCAGCTCTTGCTGTTTGTAGAGCAGCTGGCTGAAAACCCATCCCCCAGCTCCATCCCATCCCAAAGTGGCGAGTGCCCGTCAGAGCGTGTGGCAGCCCCACGAGATGCGGGTACTCTGAAGCACTCAGGAGCTCTTCAGGAGGACCTCAACAACTGTTGCTCAAGGTCAGGCAGAGCTGAACAGCAGCGCTGTTTTATGAGCAACACCAGTTGGCAAGAACATTAAAACCCCACTGCTTCCATCAATTGCTGTGACTTTATGGGGAGAAAAGGAAAGTTGGTTACTAGTAGTTTATGTTCACACTGCGCTTGCAAAGCCACAAATACAAAAAGAAGCGAAAATGCCCTCAAACAGGTTTCATCGCTACACAGCTCTGCTCGAGGACAATCTTTTAAACTTTTGACCTCTTAAAATGCTCCCGTGTAAGGCTGGCAAGCTGAGCAGCACCCCACACTACTGGTGGGCTCTCACACGGCTTTCAGAAGTGACACCAGCCAGTAGACAACGTGTGTCATTCTCCGCTGCCGCCCTCCTGCCCATCACCCACTGAAGAGCAGAATACCCTGGCCCTGAAGAAGAACAAGTAACAGCAAGGTTTAAATTGAAAGGGGAATCATACAGCATTTTATCCTCATGGATAAGACTATTTTTGTTTCCCTTATTTTGAACAGTGGCCGCACAGAGAGCTGCGGTGCCCCAGGAGTTCAGGGAGAGCAAGTCCCCCAGCCCTGCTGTCATAGCAAAGAGAGGGTCCCCGGTCTAATGAAAAACACAGAATCAAGTGATGGGAGCCATCAAATGATGGGGAAAAAGGGAACGCAATTTCCTCATTTCAAAAATCTTGATATCTGGAAGAAACAAAGAGACCTCACATAGAGATTTACATGTTCTTAAAATACCAGTACACCTACACATCTACTGGGAAGTGATGCCTCTTCTGCTGGCTGACCTTAGCACTTGGGCTTTTTCCTGCAATTGTGCTTTAAAGGAAAGTTCTTGGCTGAACAAACCAAGCAGATGTTGGACTTTATTTCCCCCTCTTTTTTTTTTTTTTTTTTATCCTAAGAGCAACCAAAACCTGCTTGCAGTAAGGCATTTAATTTATTCATCTGTAAAGGGTAAAATATACATACAGGCTATTTTTTTCCACACTATACCCTACTTAAGTCAATGCTTATATTTAACACCCCAATTTAAGTAAGGTTTGTTTAGTTTGGGGGTTTGCTCCCCCCCTCCCCATCTGGGGAGCAATACAGTCCGATCTCTACAGGCTGCTTTGAAAATTGCATAAAAAGCACAGAAGCATTCTTTTTATATACACATATATTTTTAAATATGATCCCACCAAGCCATTAAGTCCGCATGATAAACTAGCAACTTTAGCTCCTGCTATTAATTCAACATCTAACAGCAATTTTAGCCAACAGTCAGTAACACTTGGTGCTATAAGTAATGATGCAGTTCAAAAGCAGACTCTGACGGCTTAACCTGCACTGACCCAAATATATATAAAAACTCTGGCTTTCGTGTTGGACTGTTTGGCTGATGCATCATAGCTACACAGTAAAATACTTCAAAATGTCTCTGTCAGTCCTTAGGGGATTCAAAGAACACTTGAGAATTGTTCCCACTGGCTTCTTATAGCTATACGAATGAACATTGTAATAATTTGAACAGTCTTTTCAACAATAATTTGAAAATACTCTCTTGATGTTCGTCAGTAGGTATATTTTACACAGGCCCCTTTATTCGGTTCCTCTGCCCACTGAAAATAAACCTTAGGCAAATTTTCCACAAATGCATTTGCACTGTTCTGCAGATCCTCCAGTTTTGTCTTGCAAAAGAAAAAGTGTTTTTCAAGTACAAATGCTGGACCACTTCAAATGTAGAAGTTCCCACATTACACTGGACTAGGCCAAGCGTTGTCATAAATCACAGATTGCCTCACTATGCAAAAAACTATATAACGCCTCTTAAGTTTAAGGACCATAAAAAAAGCAGACATACATACAGTAAAAAGTCTAAACATAGAGACCAACGGAGGGAAGGTATGATTTTAAAAGTCAAACCAATACATACTATGTAGCAAAAGTTTAAAAATAAAGAGAAGCAAATATGACAAAGATAAAAGCTGTAGTCTCTCAAATGTATTGTAAAAAGGGTTCTCATGTATTCGGTGATGCATTCAGCGAGGAAGAGAAGAAATCTGAAACTGTGAGTACAGTACGTGGTTGGGCGTCAGCCGATCAACACAACTTCAAGGAAGGAAAGAAGGACGAACTATTACTACCCCCCTCTAACTGTCTTGCTTACAATATTCACACACAAACACATTCTGGTTTGAAGTTTATGAAATGTCAGATAGTTTACCTTCCTATGGAATATCACACCAGTATTTGAGAAAATGCCCATACACAGGACCACATACTGCGTTCTGCAAATAACAAATTTGGATAGCACAACCATGAACAGCAAATCCTATTGCCAAGACACCACTGCAAAACAGATTTCTGAACCTAAACTCTTCATTTGACACACATTCATTATTTACTTTCTACATTGATCTCATAAAGAATTTTGTATTGGCACCCTTCCACAAGAAGTCAGAATGCTTCAATTCAGAAATGTGCAATTCTTTTCAGACTTCTAATATATTTTATTCACTTTGTTATGTCTTAGAACTCTTCACTTACCTGAATTAGCAAACAGTTTGTGATTGACAGCTACATTATTCTGTAGGTAAAATATTAGCCCTCCAAAGAAGAAAATGCCCAGTTGAGACAACTAATAAATTATCAGTTAGAAAATACGGATTTGAAATGCAGCTCTTCTGTTTGTTTTCTCAGGCCCAAGGACTTTCCACTAGAAAGATAGCTGGCCTTAGCACATGACGCAGAGAGGAACGCTACAGAAGAGATCACGCTGTAGCATCCTCCCCATGCTCCCAGAGTGGGACCGTCAAGATTCCTGATGCAGAAAACCACCTATCTTCATATAGCCAAGAGCTACAAAGCACTCACACGGCCTTAGAGATGGGACAGCAGAGACAGCTCCAGAAATGGTGAAAATGCCTCACATAATGCAAAAATGCCATTCCCAGCTCTCCAGTCTCCCTCTCTGCTCCTGGAGGGACCCAGAGGTAATTTCAGAGTCATTTTCCAGCTTGCGTGTTCCCCAGACTAGAGAGCTGAATCACTCAGCAGCCCCTCCACTACTACTGGCCCCTCTGGGGAAGCTGCATTTGAACTATTCACACTTACAGGAGGCTCAACAGGTAGAGGGGCTGCTCCTGCTCTGAGCTCTTGGGCTTCCTTGGTCCTTAAGATGACTTTGTCTTAAGAGCTGAAGGAGATGAGTCCAGATGACATCAACCCTGTGCAGTATATGCCTCTCAGAAAAGCATGTCTGTACATCCAAAATATATATATTTATTGTTTTCCCATGTATAATCCAGTGAATGAAGTCTGGATGATCAGGATCTGAGAACATACCGCATTAACAGCCCCACCACTGGCTTCATCCCTGAATGGGACAGTGCAAGCAATAGCCCCAAAAGCCAAGAGCTTCTCTTTTACACGGACAGGAGCAGCTACTGCTCTGGGTAACCCTGTTCTTCACCTGCATTGAACCTTCACACATGAATGCTCAGCTGAACAGATGTAAAAATATTTCAGAAAGGCTTTCAAGAGAAAGCTCTTATTAAAAATCCCAAACTGCACAATGTGTGGAACAATAACACTGTCTGCCTGAAAATGTCATATCCTTGTCTGAACAGCCCAATACCTTATGTGCTCTGAATAAAGATAGAGATGTAATTGCTTTTCTTGTTACGACTCACTTGTGCATCATAGATTTTTTAATATCCTGCAGAACACATGTATTGTGGGAAGGAAGCAGGTGACAGCAGTAAACATATGTAATGTTATTTTTCTTTATGATAGATATGAGCAGGGAAGTCTAAATGATGGCTTAGGTTTTTAATAATCAACTATGGAATCTTAGGGGGAAAACTGTGCATTTTGCCAAGAGCAAAATCATTAGAACTTTAACTCCAGCCATTGTGGGAAATTTCATTCAGCTAATTGTAGCCATTAAGTGACAGGTTATGCAATGAAATTACTTCAGCTTCGTCTACATTCGAAAACAGGATGCTATCAGCAAAGTAGCGTTTTCTGAGAATGAATGGGGTTTAAAAATGCTCAGTGTTGTTAAAAGTCTAATGGACTGCCATGTAAGAGGAGCTGAGCTGATGCTAAGCGGCTTTTGAAAAACCATACCAGAAGATGCCAAAGAGTTCTGAAAGAACTCTGAAAGAAAAGATCTTTTCTGTTTTCATCTAGAGTGTCTCTAAGTACTGTAACCTAAATAATTCCTAAAATTTTGGTGAAGATTTAAAGCCAGACCACCCTACCTTGGCACTTTGTGGACTGATATAGTAACAAACTGCATGAACAAATAAAAATTTACATTCTTGTAGAACAAAGCATGTTACTGCAGAGACTTATGAAGATGATTTCTAACAGTCCGATTAAGCTTCCCACTCTCTCCTGCACACTAAACCCAATAGGTCCCTACTGCAGGCATCTCCCCTCTTTCACGGGTTTGGTCCCAGCCCCACAAGCTCAGGCCTGTAGGAGGGAAGAGTTTACAGCTGAAGCCCTCCAGAAGGAAATCAGAAGCTTGCTGGTTGGAACCACAGGCATGCACGCTTGTTGGTTGAAACCATAGGCATGCACAGGATGGAAATGCCTGGCATTTCCCCAGGTCTGTTCAGATAACGCTGCCCAACAGCTCCAGTTGGGCCACCAGGTATCCTGGACAAATGTGGATATTCTCTGATTCACCTGGAAAATTCCCCAAACAGAAGTGTCCCTGTCAGCAAAACACAGATCCGCGGTAGACTAGCTGGGCAAAGGTGTATCCCTGTATCCCTCATTCATGCAGTTCAATAGTCACAGCGCCAAAAAGCCCAGGGAAAGGAGAAGGCGATGGAGGTCAAACCATCAGCAGGCACCAGAGCACTCTCGGAGCTGGAGGAATCTGCCAGCCTCACCCAAGGATCCGCATTCCCAGCACACGCACGCAGCACTGTCTTCAGGAAAAGAGAAATCCCTCCTGTTTCCCCAAGCAATGAAATAATCCAAGTCTTTCTACGAAAAGCATACGGAGCGTATTAAGGTGTTATTAATTTAATTAAAACAGCTAATCAGTGTTTTGCATTTGTAAATTATGACCTCAAAGTTTCTCATTATTAAACTGGAAAATCAGAAGCAAGAGGCACACCTATATTGCCAGGATTTAACAAGTTTGCCTCAAAGCTGTGCCAGGTCAGGGAGTGGGATCAACCCATTCATTTATATGATGATGCTTCTGGCTGTTGTTGGAATTTCCCTCAGCTGCGAATAAATTCTAATGAAAAAGAAAGCTAAAGCAAATTCTTCTGAAATCCCCAAAGCTCTAGGCTGTTACAAATGAAAAACAGTCCTGATGAATTGAGAAAGGATGTTTCAATTCTAACCACATCCAAAGTACATTAAACAAACCGGTATTAAAGCACTGTCCTGGTACAGTCTGAATTCTACTGCGTACATGGAAAGCAAGGAGCATCCTTCTGGGATTGAGGTCTGAGCACAGGACCTCCAAAGGGTTTTCTACAGAAGGCCTTAAGTGAGGGTAAACCAACTTATTTTGTTAATTCAGTGCTGATTTTCAAGTACATTGAGTCATTTATGTAGATCTTATTTGGTGGTCCTAAATTCTTGCAGCTTAATCCTTATCAAAGTATACTCAGTCGCAGCGATCTAAGGCAACTACAGCCCCAGTGGGAGACGCGTACCGGTGCTTTCCCTTGCTTACACACATTGCCTTCACACCTCTGCTCAATTCCCCAGCTTCCCAAGTCAAACCAGAGGGATCCAAGGCTGTACTGCAGGCACATAGTCAATGGTTTTTATCAGCTGTACAGTAATACAGATAAATCCTATTAAGTCCCTAATAAATGCTCTCTTTTTTCCTCTAGTCAGCTCTTGTGGACTCCCCAGTTTCCTAAATATGTTCTCAGCTCTCCACTTCAAATGAATGCCCAAAGTCTGCCTCTTCAGGATCGCTAAAAAGGTCAGCTCATTACAACCTGTGTTCAGGTTTAGACTTTTCTCCTGCAAAACCAACTTCATAAAAATTGGCCTGCTTGTGACAAGAGCAGCATGCAGCCCTGCACCCACATTTGCTCGGTGTGGTCTGAGCCACTTTATTCTATGTGGGAAAGGCCAGAGAGCTTGGGACTGCAGCTCCTCCCTGTCCCTAGAAGGGAGTAATTCCAGGCAGTTTTCAGGCAGTGCCAAGTGCAGAACAACGTATCCCCAGGATACTTCCCCAGCCCTATTGTTTTTCAGCTCGTGGACTTCGGCAGTCCCTGGTCTCCCTGTGCTTTATAGGCTGGAAAGCAGTTTTCTTTCACAAATGTTTCTTAATCTCATGTAATTTTTTTTAACATTTACAATATTCTAATGCTACACTATGAAAATGGAAACGCTAAGAATTGGATAAGCAGATCCAACTGAGAATAATAAAGAAGTGAAGATTTGGCCTCACTAGGGTTCTTGCAAAATGACAATTTTTAAATATTTTTCTCTTCAAAATGAAGATTCTTTCAATGAAAGGCTTCATATACAGTGGACGGTATTTCTTAGTCAGAGCAAAGGCGCGTAACTGGGTGAGACGAGTACATTACTTCTGGAAAAAGCCGTGCCTTTGCAGATAAACAGGACTTTAACATCTCGCGTTGTGTCACTCCGCTGATGGAACTTCACCTAAAAATCCGGTCTTTAGTCTCCCACATTCTACCTTACCAAACATAAAATTTAAAACCACAAAAAGGGGAAGGGGGGAAATAATCTTTAAAGCATGCGACCCCGGCTTAAAAAGTCAAAAACCATTCCAATGGAATCAGACTGGGACAAAGCAAGAGCAGCTTACTAGCATTCTCAAAAATAAAGACAAAATGTTTTAAATCAATAAGTTTTAGTTTCAAGGCCTCAAAACACCTTAAGAAAATAAAGTTTAACAGTTGGGTTTTGAGTGCTAAGAACTTCCTTGGCAATGCTAGCGGGAACTAGAATCATCCTGATTTAATTCCCTTGGATTTCAGAAAACTAATAATGGTTCTAAATAATTAGAAACTGTTATTACATTAAAATTCATGATACATACTGATTAGATCATATTAAAATGAAAAGAATAATTTGAATTATTTACACACAAAAAACTCAAAGTGAGACAAACCTATGGACCATAAAGACAAAGAAAAGAATTCCTCTAATAGTAACAGCTCATTGCACAAGTAGCTTTCATAAATATTAGTTATGTCTGAATTGCACCAAATAAAGAGTTTACACAAAAAAATACCCATATGTACTTACTGCAATAAAGTCATTTAATGCCTTGGCTATCTCGGTTCAAAACTCATTTTTGAACTACTAGATGCAACCCAATGATTTTTCATTAAACGCAAAATATTCAGTATATTACAAATTATCCAAGACTATGATGTGAAATGCTTTTGTGACAGCAGTTTTATTTAATATTCATTGTCAGCTTCTGTGAGGATAGACTGAGAACTAATAAATTCAGAATGTATTAGTATTATAATACGCTACACAATTTATATTTAGTGTTTTATACTAGCCATAACGTTTAGTACAAGGCAGGTATGCTGAATAGAAAAGATTAGATATACAAAATATATTAAGATATTAAACTAGATATTAAAATATTCCTGCCGTACCCCCAGTTTAAATCTGACTGTTGAACATGTAGGCTGGGGGCAACATTTCTGCTTTTTTTGGTGACTCTTTCCCTGCTCTGCCCCAGCGGAGGCAAAGCCCTGGCTCAAGCTTGCTGTGCCAGGGTAACGCTGGAGCAAGGGCCATTACAGCCTTCAGACAATTTGGTTCACAGCCCAAGTAACGCACAAATCTGGAATGAAATTGCTAACTTTCCTCTGTAGTACCTGCGAGTACTCTTCTGTGTGTTTTTATATCAAAGCTGAACCTATAATTGCTTAACTTGTGCTCTGTATGATGGATGTTGTTCACAGTCAATAATTTACACAGCTGAAGAAACCATTTGATGAAATGTGACTAAAGAACATAAATGCTTTTTAAGAAACAGTTTCTACACTTCTCCCTGAGTATGTGTGAGCTACTGGCTAGAAGACAGATCAGACACAGCCCAATGCATCTATAGGCTGGTCTCCTAAAATGACGGAAGCAGTCCCATTGCCTGCGTGCTGTCTGCCAGTCCTCTCTACGGCCGTGACATCCGCGCCTGCTGTCTGGCTTCAGACAGGCACCTTGAGTGTCGACCAACATTCCTGACTCTAAATGCTGCCGCAGAGAAGAGCAATTCTATTAATGCCTGCACAGAAGAAAGGCGGCTGGACAAATTCAAGCCTCCAAACATGAGCCAGGGAATGCTCATGGCAGTCACACAAGTGCCATCACACTCACTGGGAAGCTTGGGTCACCTCTTCAGGCTCTGTCTTAGATGCTCCAAGTATTCATCTGATAGAGGTCCTGCTTAAAGCATTCCTTGCTGAACCCCGCTATCCTCCAGGCCTCAGCCAGCTAGCTCTGTCCTTACCTCTGCAGTCCTCACTGGGTTGACCACTCTTGGGCATTAACAACTGCTTCCTCAGCTTTACTCCAAACACTCTGCTTCTGGCCAGTTCCTTACAGCACGTTGCACCCAAGTCCTTCTTTCCCCATAATTTTTTCCACTGAGCAGCAAAGCAGCGCACCAACTCCCCCCGTCCTGCAAGCGAATTGTTCCGGCCAAAGCCTGTGAGGGGAGCAGGCATACGGGCAAGGGCTGCAGAGGTCACTGTCATATCCATAATACAACAAGAAAGGTCAAAAAAGACTGGGGAATACAATGGGATAACAACGTATGCCCAAAAGAGACGGTGGACTCAGTGTCCTCAGGGAGTGAGGTGGAGCAGGCCATCTTTATGGGAGGATGGACATGAAGTTCCATTCTGAGGGGAACTGAGGGTCCCATATGCAGGCTGGACCCTTCCCACAGGGCCCTCCCTGGGGCCCGTGTTAAGGATATAGCCAGGAAGCTTCCTGGCCTGATACGGCCCTCAGATTATTACCCTCTTTTGATCTTACAGGCAGACAGTGAGGAGCTGGAGAGTAGAAGTCTGAGGGCAATGAAGAAAGATCTCAGGGCCTTGGGATGAACCCTTGTCAAGGGTTCGGGAGCACAAATTGTGTTCTCCTCTGCCCTTCCAGTTTTGGGGACTGACGAATGGGTGAATAAGAAAATCGGACAGATCAACACCTGGCTCCAAAACTGGTGCTACGAGCAGGGCTTTGGGTTCAGTGATCATAGTTTGATCTGCAGGACACCGGGCCTGCTCGCCAAGAATGGGAAAACCCTATCCCAAAAGGGGAAAAGGGGACTAGCCGAGAGTTAGCAAGGCTCATGGAAGGGCTTTAAACTAGAAACAAAAGGGGAAGGGGATAAAACCAGGCCCACTAGTAATGAGCCTAGGGATAAAGGGCCAAGGATGGGGGTGAAACCGGTAGCCCAGCTCAAGTGCATCTACACGAATGCATGCAGCATGGGCAACAAACGGGATGAGCTGGAAGCCATTGTGCAGCAGGACAGCTATGATGTAGCTGCCATCACGGAAATGCGGTGGGATGACTGTCACGAGTGGGATGCTGCGACGAATGGCTATAAGCTCTTCAGAAGGGATAGGAAAGGAAGGAGAGGCGGGGGTGTGGCTCTGTACATTAGGGAATGTTTTAATTGTATAGAGCTAGAGTCCAGCGATGATAAAGTCAAGTGTTTATGGGTAAGGTTGAACGGGAAGGGAAATAAAGGAGATGTTGTGCTGGGAGTATCCTATAGACCACCCAACCAGGATGAGGAGACAGATGAAGTATTCTATAAGCAGCTGGCTGAAGTCTCGCAATCACCAGCCCTTGTTCTGGTTGGGGACTTCAACCTGCCGGGTATCTGCTGGAAATATAACACAGCAGAGAGCAGGCAGGCTAGGAGGTTCCTCGAGTGCATGGAAGATAACTTCCTGACACAACTGGTAGGTGAGCCTACCAGGGAAAGTGCCTTGCTAGACCTACTGTTCCCAAACAGAGAAGGACTAGTCGGAGGTGTGGTGGTCAGAAGTCGTCTTGCGTTTAGTGATCATGAAATAGTCAAGTTTTCAATTCACAGCGATGTAAGCAGGGGGCTTAGCAAAACCTCCACCTTGGACTTCCAGAGGGCAGATTTTGACTTGTTCAGGACACTGGTTGAGAGAGTCCCTTGGGAGATTGTCCTGAAGGGCAAAGGGGTCCAGGAAGGCTGGACGCTCTTCAAGAAGGAAATCTTGAAGGTGCAGGAGCAGTCTGTCCCCAAGTGTCGCAAGTCCAAAGGGCGGGGAAAATGGCCAATCTGAAGAATAAGGAACTTCTGATGGGATTTAGGAATAAAAGGAGGGTTTACCACCTTTGGAAGAAGGGACAGGCAACTCAGGAGGAGTACAGAGATCTCGTTAGGTTATATAGAGAGAAAATTAGGAAGGCAAAAGCCCAGCTGGAGCTCAACTTAGCCACTAACATTGAGGACAACAAAAAAAGTTTTTATAAATACATCAACAAAAAGAAAGCCAGGTAGAATCTCCATCCCTTACTAGATGCTGGGGGGAAAGTTGCAACCAAGGACGAGGAGAAGGCTGAGATACTTAATGCCTTCTTTGCCTCCATCTTCAATAGTCAGACCAGCTATCCCCAGGGTGCTCAGCCTCCTGAGCTGGAAGATAAGGATGGAGAGCAGAACAACCCACCCATAATCCAGGAGGAAGTAGTCAATGATCTGCTTTTGCACCTAGACGCACATAAGTCTATGGGGCCAGATGGGATTCACCCACGAGCACTCAGGGAGCTGGCGGGAGAGCTCACCAAGCCTCTCGCCATCATTTATC
Organism: Chroicocephalus ridibundus; assembly: GCF_963924245.1. NCBI lineage: Eukaryota > Metazoa > Chordata > Aves > Charadriiformes > Laridae > Chroicocephalus > Chroicocephalus ridibundus. Next base: position 85,587,193 of record NC_086287.1, on the reverse strand, counting down.
AACAGTCTTGGTCAACAGGGGAGGTACCAGATGACTGGAGGGTGGCTAATGTGACGCCCATCTACAAGAAGGGTCAGAAGGAGGATCCGGGAAACTACAGGCCTGTCAGCCTGACCTCAGTACCAGGAAAGATCATGGAGAGGATCATCTTGAGTGAGCTCTCACAGCAAGTGCAGGGCAGCCAAGGGATCAGGGCCAGCCACCATGGGTTTAGGAAAGGGAGGTCCTGCTTAACCAACCTGATCTCTTTCTATGACCATGTGACCCCACCTTCTGGATGCAGGGAAGGCTGTGGACATTGTCTATCTGGACTTTGGTAAGGCCTTTGACACTGTCCCCCACAGCATTCTCCTGGAGAAGCTGGCGAATCACGGCATAGACAAGTGTACTCTTCACTGGGTTAAAAACTGGCTGGATGGCTGTGCCCAGAGAGTTGTGATTAATGGGGTGAAATCCTCTTGGCGGCCGGTCACCAGTGGTGTCCCTCAGGGATCAGTTCTGGGGCCAGTTTTGTTTAATATCTTAATCAATGATCTGGATGAGGGGATTGAGTGCACCCTCAGTAAGTTTGCAGATGACACCAAACTAGGTGGGAGTGTTGATCTGCTTGAGGGTAGGAAGGCTCTACAGAGGGACCTGGACAGGCTGGATCGATGGGCCAAGGCCAACTGTATGAGGTTTAATAAGGCCAAGCGCCAGGTCCTGCATTTTGGTCACAACAACCCCAAGCCACGCTACAGGCTTGGGGAAGAGTGGCTGGAAAGCTGCCCGGCAGAAAAGGACCTGGGGGTGCTGGTGGACGGCCAGCTTAACATGAACCAGCAGTGCGCCCAGGTGGCCAAGAAGGCCAACAGCATTCTGGCTTGTACCAGGAATAGCGTGGCCAGCAGGAGCAGGGAAGTGACCGTGCCTCTGTACTCGGCACTGGTGAGGCCTCACCTCGAGTACTGTGTTCAGTTCTGGGCCCCGCTGTACAAGAGGGACATTGAAGTGCTGGAGCGTGTCCAGAGGAGAGCTACCAGGCTGGGGAGGGGTCTGGAGACCAGGTCATACGAGCAGAGGCTGAGGGAACTGGGCATGTTTAGCTTGGAGAGGAGGAGGCTGAGGGGAGACCTCCCTGCCCTCTACAACTACCTGAAAGGAGGGTGTAGAGAGGTGGGGGTTGGCCTCTTCTCCCAGGTGAATAATGACAGGACCAGGGGAAATGGTCTGAAGTTGTGGCAGGGGAGGTTTAGATTAGATATTAGGAAGAATTACTTTACTGAAAGAGTGGTCAGGCACTGGAACAGCCTGCCCAGGGAGGTGGTTGAGTCACCATCCCTGGAGGTATTTAAGAAACGTCTAGATTTGGCACTTCAGGGCACACTCTAGTGGCAGAGATTGTAGGTTGTTTGGTTGGACTCGATGATCTCAAAGGTCCTTTCCAACCATGAAGATTCTATGGTTCTATGAAGATATTCTCCACTCTGTTTCCTGGTACAGAAAGGAGAGATGGGAAAAAGATGACACAGACATTTGGTGAATCCATTCTTCAGATTTTGCATTTACTGCCTGAGAAATGGCATCAACGTTTAGTCCCATTTCTTTCATTTGACTCAGTTCAACCCTGGACACTCAGCCCATTCATGGCCCCCAGCAGTTGAAACCCGAGTGCCCCAAACCCTTGCGGGAGGAGACGAGCCGCTGTGCGTACTGCGCGCAAGTCCTCACAGAAGAGATGTGGGGCATTAGAGCCACCCATAATTCAGAAGATGTTAGGAATGCTGACGTCAAGTCTGTTGTGCTGTTGTTGATCCTCCATTGTGTCAGAGTTGAGGTTCAACCACCTCAGTATAATATAATTTAAAAGGTCAGTTAGCTCAGCCACTAACGTAACGGAAACCAGGCTCCAGTAGCCCTAGTGCTTAAGAACATGTTAAACGATAGTTGTAAACTACTTATGCCTCTTTAAAATGAATAAAATTACTATGTATAAAAAGTAAGCAGTCATTCTGAATTCATTTACACCCGTGAAATACTCAGATCCCTGAATCAAGTCAATGTCCAAATAAACGATCAGTAGCAAGTAATAGAAAAGTTTCTATTACACTTGTAGGAACATAATATAAACTTCAGCTTATGTCCGTGGCATTTACACTCCTGGGAAGTTAAAAAACCAACAAAACAAAAAAAAACCCAACCACCACACATTACAAAAATTGCTTTGCAATTGTGACAGCAGACTTAGATCTTGTAGAAGCGATGTCACGCATCTTACTCTGGTCAGGGGCCATCTCTTTCTTTCCTCAATTTTCCACATAACTGACACAAGCTGACTTACTTCCCTTGGCTGCAGATGACAGGGAATGCTGAAAATAAAATGTGTAGCAAAGGACTGGGAAGAAAACAGTCAAGACGGGACTTCCATCAAATACGGTAGGAAGAGCTCCAATGAAGGGAGATAACATCATCCCCGAAATGAAGTAGTTAATTCCTTCACTCGTGTCCTTCACAGTTTTCAAGAAAAGGGAATGATACGATACGATGATACTGGGTTGGAATTATGAGCATTTGTTCTGTCAGAGCGGTTGCAAAAGTGAAGGGTCAGAAGTAGCTAGCGTGCTCTGGATGTACAAATAAAGAATGACAGCAGTACCAATTCTAGAGATTTGCGCAGCCCGAGGAAATGCTGCCACCAAAGCACCAAGTTATAAAACCAAGGCTGACCAACTCTCAAAGCACAAGCAGAGCCAACTTGGCATTTGGGCAGGCTATGGCTCAGCGAGATGACATTCTTTAATATTGACACATTAGCACTCTTACCAAGCAGTGGAGCAGAAGAAAGAAGAGGACATCTGCTTCTCAAAAAAAGCGTGGCTCCTGCAGAACAAAGGTGGCTCAAGGTCAACTTCAGAAGCACTTGCTGACCACTTGCAAAACTTGGCAAGGTCTCCCTACCACTTGTCCTCTTCTGCTGAATCGCTCACTAAACTACTACCTTTTTTCTTTCTCTCTTCTCCTTGGCGCGGTACCAAGAGGGACAACATTGCCCCCAGCAATAAGGGGCTTAAATCAGAGTTTACTTGTAAGTATGCATTTCAAGAAAAGTCAGGTCATCCTCCAGTGAAGACAGACTGCCATTACATGAAAGCTTGGACAGTTTTTCAACTTCGGGTTGAGTTTTCGTATGACAAACCTGAGGCTGATAGCCTCTTTCACTGCACAAAATATATAGAATTGGCCGTAAGTCTTTAAAGCCCTGATGTATTCCAGTCCATTAGTTTTTACAGTTCAATTTATGTTGTATTACGAGGAGATGTGCTGAACTGCCCGAAAGTACAGATTTGCCAAACTATCCAAAAATAATCTGGGAAGCAAGAAAGTCAGGATACCAGCCAAATCATAAGCAGTATGGCCATTTTGCTACCAGTTCAGCTGGTAATAAATTTTTTAAAGCACTGTTAAACGTATCTAGATGAATTTGACTTTAAATCACACTTTCTGCTGAACGTTTAAAAGAACCATCCATTTAAAATGAAATACACACACAGACAACTGATACAGGTTCACATACCACGTGAATAATGACAACACCGACATCTTCCTCTCTTTTAGCTGTGCACAACATACAATTAACCAAGCTATTACCTTACCACAGAGCAATCAAAAGTGATTACCTCCACCAGAAACACAGCTTCTAGGTGAATGCTGCACCATGGAAGAGTAGCTGGCAAAGACAGAAGTCTCAAGGAGGTAGAGATAGTGGGAGAAGGCGCAGCATCATTACCATCACAATACATCTTCCCAGCATAAAGGAGTGAAATATAGTTAAATTAAGCTTATCTTCCGCAAGTTGAACGCATGGTGGGACTTTATATTTGCTTACTCTAAAATTTACATGATAATTGAAGTATTAACCAAATGCAGAGTCATCACATAAGCAGCAGAGAGCCTGTCTGATCGCTTCCATATGAAACCATGGCAGGTAGAGAAGGTTTGAATTATTTCTGCTTCTCTTTTCTGCAGTATCTGATAGAGAATTACAGGCTCCAGGGCCATCACTCTGCTGCCTTTCAGTTCATACATATTCATGGAGAGCCTCTCCGAGAGTCACTTCCCTAACTGACATCTGACAGCTCTCTGACTTCCAAAGTGCACAGCTATCCATAATCCTTCTTGAAAATAGGGCAGATTAAAAATAATATCGAGAACGTTTAAGGAACGCTGGGCTGCCTAACTAAGTGCACAGCTGAGAGCATTCTGTAGGTTTGTCCACAGCGAGGTTGGGATAGATACACCGAAGTTTTGCACTGCCATTAAAAACAAGCTGAGAGCAAGTCTCTGCTAATCAACCACCACAAATCAAAAGTGAAGAGACCCCACACATAGAGACATGTTTGGAAGCATGCTCTGGAAAAATACCGAACACTAAAAACTACACCAGATTGTTATTTGAAGACGATTGTATATTGAATACCTCCTCTTGGCCAGTATCATTTATGCCATTTTATAAGCAGTTTTAGCAATCCTGCTGCAGCGAGATGTTCAAATTCATTCAAATTTAGCCTCTTCAGGTCAAGAAAATGCACTTTTAACAAGTGGCAAATTAAAATGTCAAGAGCAATCATATAGACACTTGTTTACAAGGCTGTTATTATTTTGTTTTACAGGCCCAAGAAGGTTTGTCTTTCTCAGATATTTCTGTACTAACATTTTCACCGTAAAGGAAAGGTACCAAATGACATCAACAGGTTTTTGACACCTTGACTTAAATTGCAAAATTCTTAGGTGATGGCAGAGTCCCTCACAATTCTCAAATGTTTCATACTCAATTATAATAAAGCAAAATGTTGTAAGCAAAGTGATAGGCATCTGCATTTTTAAAAAGTGTATCTAATTGTCTCTCAGAGAGAGAAGATGGGGAGATGACCTTCAAATCATGCTGTTTATAGCTGTCATTTTTACTGGGCTCTTTAACTGCATTCAAAGACTTTGCTTAGCATATTCATTTTCCATGCAAAAATAGGAAGTACCATAAGTACAAATCCCAATTCACAGGCACAAGATGAACACAGATTTCAGAAAATCCTGAAGAAAATTAGGCCAATAACATGTCCAATGTAATGTTTTACGGTAATTCACAGGCTGTCAAAATACCATATGCTGGCCCCTACTTATATAGAGAACAATTTGCCCATCACCAGAATCCTTTGAAGTGGCATCCTTCTTCCCTTCAGATGTCATCGGTGGATAAGAGGAAGAAATTTCTCGATGGACTTAATCTGAAGTCTATTCCGATCAAAGGAAAGAATACCATCTGGGCTACTCCGAGCACCGTATCAAGATCTTCATGCCCTTTTTTCCTGAGGCAGTAAATTACTGGAATAGGATGAGAAACGATAAATATCCTACTTTTGTGAGCGCAACTATGTTGACGGGTAATGATTACATAAGACAAGCTTTATGCTACAGAAAAAAAAGAATTACTCTGTTCTGTAGCTCATATTACAATGATAATTAAGGGATATGTAACATCACTTCAATGTGATAGCTTCCAGTAGTTAAATGGTTAACAGCTTTTACTGACAGATTTGATTTTCCATCTTTTCTACGTGGAGACAAAAGCAATGGAATGTCTTGTTTTGATGGGGACTTTGGCTTGTGTTGCTCATGTATATAAAGAAATTATTATACCCTTATTTTAGAGGAGGTAAATCAAAGAAACACACTTTGCAATTGGCTATGTTAGAGGGAATGTTTATGGCACTATCTTAAAAACATAGAAGTGAGTCAGAAACTTTCATTAAAATCTCACTACACGGTAATCCATCCCTAGCAAGCAATCTATTTTTCTTTGAATTGACGGGTAAAAAGACCCTATGATTTCACTACTGCTACTTGCCTTGGTAAGAGTAAGAAGCTATGCTGAAGGTAGAAAAATTTCAGCGCAGCTTCTCTCCCCCCCTGCTGTTTGAATAATGGCAGACATTCACAAGGAGAGGGCTATTTTGTACCATTCTGTTTTCTTTATTTCAAACCTATATATCCAAATCCTACAAGGGACGAGGCAGCCACTGAGATAACACGATGGGTCAGATTAAATATTTTCACATAACTGAAGCCCATATTCTCGCCTGTATTCTACGGTTTCTTCAGGAAGTAAAAAAGTAGAAAAATGCTATTGTGGCTTTTGATGAACATATTCTAGTTCTTACGATATGAACTTTTACAAGTTTCTTGTAAACTGATGTTTTGTTTGTATTTTACAGTGCCCAGCCCAACCGATCCATGATTAAGGTTGCTATGTATTACAGTAACGCCTGTAATAGCGACCATGAGTACACTTAGGTAAGTTTTAAGCTCTCAAATGGTAGCTTCACAGATCTCTAATTTTCACTCAGGGATTTTAAAACATTTAAAATATTAATTAAGCTTTACAACGTGTTTATTTAACTAATTCTGGAGACAGAAAAATTGAGACAGGGAGGTCAAACTAGTCCATGGCAAAGTAAAAGTCAAGTCTCAGAGCCCTTGCACTAATGATACAATCCCAAATACACTGTGTAACTTTTAACGGTATTACATTTAGTTCTGTCAAAGACAATGCAGGGACTCACACAGAATACACCACAAAACAACTTCTACATCAATTCTTTCTTAAGGCCTCTTTAATTAACAGGTCAGTAACATAATAAACCACAACGGCTCCCTTAGCATCCATCAAGCCAGCGTGTAGAGCAGATTGGGAATTTTTTTTTTCTTTTAAACAAAACCGTGATTATGTTCTAATTCTAGGTACTAACATTTCTTTCAGATTTATGTGCTGAGAAGTAGGTCTAGATCTGACGTATAATTTTGAAAGAGAAATCACAGGGTTGTATTATCGGGTTTGTAAATTGCTGCTGACTTCACTTCAACAAAAGTGATGCTACAGTCCGTAATGAGAAGGGGAAATTACAGGCAGCTGGCACATTTCACCCACGTACCTTTTCATGCCAGGCTCCACGAGGAAAACACAGCCCTTCCTGTAGGAGCTGAACTGCCGGACCAGGCGGCCTGATCCTGCAGGGGGGCTGAGGGCCCCACCGACCTCTGACAGCACCGGGGGCCGAGGCACTCGACGCCTTGCAACATTGAGCCCAAAGGCATTATCGAGGCGAGATTTTGGGAAAAAATAGTACCAACTCTCAGATTTATAGAGGAATTGCATTGTCTTATTTAAACAGCGAAGAACCTTGGGGAGAGCGAATTTCTGCTGTTACGATGCCTGCTGAGAAGGTCTGAATGACATCAATTAAGAAGAAACTTGGCAGGATGTAATCTGTTAATTTTATGCCATTTACATCCATTCTCTTAGCAATGCCAACTGTCAGCATTTGAACTGTTTAAGTTCCCTTTTTCTCCTTCTGTCTCTGCTGCACAGGATTGCAAAAGCTTAAGTTGTAAAAGGAAGACTCGGCAGCCATCGTCACTCCAGGCTTCAGTGGGTCTTCTCCTATGCCAAAAAATGTCATTGGCATCACTGCTATTAACTCTGGGGAGCACACTACTATTCCCAGTACATCTGTTACTGCCAGGATTACTGCGTGCTTGTATGCTGGCTTTTTTCCCTTCTCTATACCTCAGGAACCTCCATACCTCATGGGTGTATCTGCCTCTGCATTCCTCTCTGCCCTCTGAGACATTGCAGCACACAGTCAGCAGAACTGCTAAAAAAACATGCTAAAAACCACAACATCGCAGCCCAGAAAAAAAGGGGGGATAGATATAATTTCAATGAATCAAGCTCCTTAAAGAGATCAGTACAACATCATTTGGTTTCATTTGCATTCTCTATCTATTTCTGGCTGCGATGAGAAAGGCTGCTTCAGGTACACTTGCAGACAGAACTAAAAAATAATCATAAATACAATAAAAACCTGGGAAAACATTTGTATGATGATGCTGGTCTGCCTAATGTTGGAGCAAAATACTGTATCATAGCTGCAAATTATTACTGGTATTCACCAGTCTGAAAAAGTGTTTCAAGGGACCGTTCCGCAGCCTCCCCTGGTGCTCACGCTGACATTCGCTGCTGCTGCCCTGGGCACGCACTCGGGCTGATAAACTCTGACTGAACAGGCCAGTTTCCACTGCTATAAATCCCAATTTAAGATTAAAACCACCCTTTCACAAATCTGATAGCTCCTTTTTTCTGCCTGTGACAGCTAAAAGGTCAACTAAGATGCAAATATATGTGGCTTTTAAAAAATCCACAAAAATAAATTTGTATTTCCTCCTTTACCATTGTTATTCCTCGAGATTGTTCATTATTTACTTCTTCTTGGGTATTTCTCATTCTTCAGCTTCTTTCCTTTTTCCCACCTTTTCCTCCCCATCTCTCTATAATTTCTGTTTTCCCCTTTCCTCATTCCACAAGGTTCTCTTTCCTTTTCTTGCCCTATTCTCCATTCCTAATTTTTCTTCACATGCTCCTTAACGGACTGTCTCTCAGCCTTCCTGCAGCCGCGTATATCCACTTGTCCCTCCTTCCCCTTCATGGCCACTAATCAAAGTCACCAGAAATTCTTAAATTACACCAGGCATTCTCAAACCATTCACGCAAACATTACATTTCCTACTTTGGCTCCAAACCTCTCATTGTTTTCGTCTTTCTCAATTGAAAATACACTCCATTCCTGTTATTATCACTACCTTCTTTATCCATTCATATTTCTCCATTCAGATAGAGTTCTACTAGACCAAAGCCCTTAAACTATTTCGATTTTGGGATAGGTAAGGGGGATTTTGAAGGGAAAGATTTACTACTGTGCCAGCCACTGTCTTGAAATTATTAAGGCTTCTCACACACAAAGTAAAATTTAGGAATGCGGTTTTTGCTTCGGAATTTGCAGTCTGTTAGGGCTCTCTTTTCAGCGAGGTGGCTCTGAGAGTCTAAACCCATGTCCCGGTGAACAAAAGACCGCTGAGTCCTTGCAATGTCACTGAAGACACTAGGGATTTGTCCATTTATTGTTGAGTGTTCACTTAAGCCACCTACTTCTTTGAAATATTGGCTGGAAATAGTCCAGTTGCTTAAATATAGGCATCACTTAAATTCTTGTACTTCTAATGTGGGAAATAAAATGGGTGCGATTCACTACACAGGGTAGGTAGAATAAAATAGCCTCCTCTTGGGCTTAGAGTATCTGGAAGACTGTGGTGGACATCCCTGCAAGCAGTTTTCCTAACGGTTGTTACAGTGAAAGAAGAGATACTGCAGGTAATATTAGAGAAGCTTTTACGTTGACCTTGTATCAAAAAACATTGTCCTGTTTGATAGAGGGTTTAATAGCTTGCACTGAAAAAGAGGGTAAAAATATCCCAGGCTCAGTCTTAAAATATTCTATATACACAGTATTTTCGCTTACACACAGGATTCTTGTTACAGTTAATTCCAAGCCAAATATAAGCACTAGGAAATTAAAAGCAGGAATCTCTGGACAATGTAGCAGTTGGCTTTACTGCGGATTGCAATGGTTTCTGTTGACATAATTACTGCTGAAACCTCCTCCTTAGCAGCAAGCGCATCCAACATGATGCAAGAGCCAAGGGAGAAGAGAGAACAAGGAAGCCAGATATCTTGGGTCCGTTGGGTGGCCAAGTAAGAACCTGTCTCTGAGCGCAGATCAAAGGAGCCGGTCATCCTTCTGCTCTCCAGCATGTTCCCTTTTTGCGGGGGGGCAGAGGGGCAGTGCGAGGGTCCAACGGCTCCCACTGCCCTGTGCTCACACACCCCCAGATCCGGGGGCTCAGTTCAGTGCCTGAACTTCCCTCCTTTGCACCAGAACCAGAAGAGATAAAAAGGTGTGTTTTACAGCTCAGAAAATTGAGCAACATTCAAGTCTTGTTTCGCTATTCCTATAATGACAAATTACACGTTAACTTCTAGAAGGCTAAATTTTATATGGTTCTGTTTCACGCAGACGTGTTTGAAAAGCTGTCAAAATGCATCAATATCTTACCATTATCCACCCCGCAGGAAGTATCAAGGTACTCAGAGAAGCTAGCATTGCAATATAACTTTCAGGTGAGTTAGGGGGAAAAAGAGGCTATTTGGACACCGTATTTATAGCATAAACCCTTAATAATTCAAAGGAAAGCTTCAGTACAAAGAGAATTCAACCTGCAGTTTGTAGGACAGAGACCCATCACTTAAAAGTTCATCTAGCTCAATTTTACTAACTAACCGTCTTTTGTCATCACTTCTGGCAGATACAGATTAATTTTCCCAAACATGAGAACTTAAATCTAGACACATCCTGACTGATATTAAGGCGAGCATTTCAAACAAGGAATTACTTCAGAGTCAATAAAACCATAGTGTTAATCCAATTTCACAGACGCAGCCGACCAATTTATTACTCCAGGGCAAAGCATTTTTTCCAACCTGATGATGAACTAAATAAGCAGCCATCTCAATTGCCCATGATCAAAAATGTTTAGCCCTAGTAGCTCATTATTAATATTTACTTGCAATGTCACAAGAGTATAGCATGAGGACGTTAAAATTCATTAGATTTTATTTTTTTTAAGGTAAAAGTCACCAAGTATCAGAACAGTCTCCATATTTTCATGACTACAGAAAGATGTGCATGTGAAGCAGTAAATGGACTGTAAACAGTTCTTAAAGCCTGTTAGACAAACATTCAGACTGCTCATGGACGCCCAACGCCTGCAGGCAGGGCTTGCAGGGCTGCGGACCGGCAGAAGTCCCATGAACTTCAACACTATCCTGTATTAACTCACACACTTTGCAGCAGTATCATCACCACCACCACCGTGCTATTTCCCAAACACAAAATGCCGTATTTTTTTTGAAAGAATGTATAAGGTAAAAATCAGTATTCTTTGCCGTAATTAAGCCTTCCAGTTTTTATGACAGAAGTTTTCCATCAGTGCCCTCAGAACCATATTTGCACTCTTCCATCCCCAGTTCGTGCTCGCTCAGTCCCTGTAACGCCACAGTTCCCCCAGAAGGTAAATAAATGACATCGCTCAAGACAGTTTTTCTTTGGATAATTCCAAAAGGTTGCCTCAGAAGCCTCCTGTTACTGCAGGTAGGTAACAGTGGAACAATAAGCAAAATGAACCATCAGGGAACTCCTCTTGTATAAAGCAAACAGATTGTAGGTTTTGTTAACCAAAAGTTTCATGAATAGGATAACTGAAGACATACCTACTCTAATGTGCATCAAAGAACTCCCTCTCTGTGTTTTCTTTTTTTTTTTAATTAAATCAATGCTTTACACAGCTTTTTTTCTTTTTTCAATTTATCCCTATGATCTAGAACCAAAGATCTCCATTACATTCTGAAGAAAAAGGAAAGAAAGATACCGCTGCTGTGTTTATCACTGGCATATAGAAGAATAAGACCCAAAACCTAGCAAAAAATATTCTGTTCTGCATTACAGACCAGACTCCCTGCAAGGAAAAAGTGATCCAGTGTCTCTGTTCAGATTAACTGTTTAATATTCTGCTGGGAATATATCATACAGATATCCAGACAGAAAGAACTGCATTTCGGCGAGCTTAAATACAAAATAGTCATTTCTCTGCTTCACTACCCACGTGCACATTGTGATACAAGGTTTCTACCAGTGTTTTCAGTCATTAAGTGTCGTCTTACGCGGCTTTTATAGAGCTTTCTACTGACATGAAGAATACGTTATGCAAACTGCTTTTGGGGGGCGGGAGGGAGGTGTCATACCAGTAACTTTATGAAGAAAGCTGCAACGTTTCCATGAAAAGGGAGAATATCTCAGAGCCCCAGCAATGCTTCATTTGGATCCGTTTACAAAAGCCATCAGTCAACAGCCAGTAGAGTTTGTTAAACATATGGGTGCGTAAGATTTCATTACCACCAAAAATACCCGTCTCCTCAGCTGACGAATTATCTCTGACAATTCATAGATACGTTTAGAGGAAGTTTGCTGCTACCATTTTTTATGCCAAATTTATTTTGTCTCTTACCAAATAGAAACTGAACGCCCCATCCAATATTTCTTACCAGTGGAGTCTTTCATTATGCACAGCACTCCTCTGGGACGCGATGCTTCTTGTAACCCTGAAAGAAACAAATGTTGAATAGATTATATTATGGGGCTGAGTTTTGATACTACTTTGGATGAGTTGATAATCCTGAAAGAATACATTTCCTAGATTAATTCCTCGTAAAGTTTGTGGGCTGCTCTGTAGTACAACTATACTCCTAGTTGTAACATGGGTGGACGCGACACTTTATCAGCCCTGGCTGGTTGTGTGATCACAGACCTCACCGATACTCTCCATGTGCTGCTTGAATGCAAACACTGCCTACTTTTACTTTAATGCACCTTTCGCAAACATTTAAAAGGTAGAAATTCAGCATTTATCTAGAGATACATCATGCTGTCCTTTTCTGTTTAACTGAGAAAAGGGTACTAAGGCTTCCATTACAAGGATTTAAGCCAGAAAAACATCATTCTTACTTAAAAGTTGAAGTCCTGGCTTTTATAGTTGGTGTCTGACCTTGTAAACATACATTTTGTACTTGCCAGTAAGAGCCCAAAGTTTTGTCCCTGTGATTAACTGCGCAGTTGATTCATAACACTGAGCCAGCTCATTAAACCGGCCCCAAAGTTAAACATTTGAAATGGCCTAATTAAACACCTATAAATTACACCTGCAGTTAATTGTGGGTGTAAATCTGGATCCCCAAACTTGGAAGCCAGATCTTCCACGCTGCCTTGCAAACCAGAGCCACTCTGCGTCTGCGCGGGGAGCGAGGGCCCTCCCAGCAGGGATGGAGCCAGCTCCAGCCCAACAAATCCCAGCGTAATGCGAGCAATTCCTGGCTTCACGTAAAATCCGATTCCGGCAGGAAACAGAAAGATTTCACTCTGAATACTTAATTCACTTACTTCATTCAGAGTGCATTTTAAGTGCTTACATTTTTAGCATCAACATGTTTTCATTAAATATCTGTTTTCTGCTTTAAGCTTTTATTTCCTTTATTTGTTATTTGTTTTCAGCTTTTACTTTTCAGAGACACTGGTGCACGGTTCCAGAAACCAGAGCTGGCTTCTCTCAATAATTATCTCCACCATTCTTTCCCCTTTATTTTTTCTCCCATCAAAACTGAAAAAACCAAGTACCAAGAAGAGAGCAAATTAAGAAATAAATACCATTAAATAGATAACCACAAGAAAAACATAACTAACTAACAACTCCACTGTTATTATTAATAGGATGGAGTAGTGTTCTCAAAAGATGAGAGAATCTCAGGTCTGTAAACTAACAGTAGCACTTCCTAGGTATTTAGCAATGCTGAAATAACCAAACCCCCCACTGCTAAGGAAAAACACAGCCAAGAGCTGTGTTTACTTTAAATTCTGAAATAAAGCTTTGAAGAGATCCTATTTCCTGCTAACATATCTTCTGGTGGGAGGAAAAAGAACCCAACCAAAATAAAAAGAGCTAAAATGTACACATAGCTGATAGCAAGAAGAAACTAGAGCCGGAGAGACAAACTCTTATTCACAGCGCTCTGATGTTCTTGCGGTAAAAGGATGAGTCCTATTAAAACGGAGCATCAGCATCAAAGAGAAGGAGTAGAAGTTATGAGAGGAACACAGAAGAAAGCAATGTTTCTCAAAAGGATTCCTGCCAAGGAGACGCCAGCTGTCTCCACTGCACTTACTGTTCCACAGTTTAATAAAATACATGGAAATTATTATTTTGCAAAGAATGATGTTGTAATTAGGTGTCTCTATCACATGATGTTTTTTCTTACAACACTACAAATTAGAAACGTCCCATTCCTACAGCTAAGGAGACAGGGAGAGAGAGAGAATTACAGACGCGTGGAAAGATGGAGTACTGCTATTCTCATTCAGAGCTCATAAAACCTTATTTCTTCCCTCTTCAGTAACTGTTTTCACTCTTAGATAAACAAGGTAAACTGTGTGGAGTATCTGCCTCATCCTGTATTCCTTATACAGCCAAGATTCCCATCAGCTTCTGTAAATCCTTGACCCTTGTGGGGCAAATACACAACCAGGGTCAAAAGCAGAACTGTAGCTAGCTGACAGTCGTACTAGGATCGTCAAATAGATATTAACCATGGAGTGGAAAGAAAAACAAAAGCAAACAAACAAACAAATCACAACAACTTAGGGTCACAGTCAAAATGGGCAATAAAATTGATAGGCTAAAAAAAAAAAAAGAAAACCAAAATTAAAATAGTTTCACACACACACAAACACACACAGTTCCTTCTTTAATGTGTTATTTTCCATACAGTGCACACCCAACCATGAACAACTCCCTTTCTAATTAAGATGTTGTATTTCCTCTGTCTGACTAACGAGTAACTGATCTGCACCCAGCGCAGAGGTCTGCAGCAGAGCGAAGCACTGCATCGCCCCCACAGCCGCAAATCGGACTGCGCCAGCTGCAGCGTCCGACAGCCGTGGTCGGCAGCACTGCGCCCCGCTCAGCCCTCCCTCCGAGCAGGACACCACCCAGGGGCAGGCAGGACCCTCTGCCACTTGCTACTGCTACAAAGCAATGTAATTTGGGGAAGCAAGAATATTCTCTAAAGTAAGAGTTGAATAGTAAGAATAAGACACTGCCTTCAAATTACAATCCTAGAATAATCGCAGTAGCTAAAACACTGCACAAATTCAAACAACAAAAAACCCACCACGTTTTCCCTTGTCCACCTGTTGAGAAGAATGAGTAAACGAAGAAATGAGAAAACGACTGGTTTAAGCACGGAGAGCATCACCGGGTTAAGCCACTCAGTCGTTGCTCCGTGCTCAGCTGTGCCCTACGTGTCACGCTGTCCTTGGGACAGGAGGATGAGCAGTAAATTCACCTTCCAAGGGACAGACGTTCCCTAACGCATTGTTGTATTTTCCCTCCTCACAATCTAACAAAAGTCCTCTTTGCCCTGACTTGGCTCCCTGGCTATCCAAGCAAATTTACAATTGCAAACCCACAGTGATTAATACCTTTCCTTTTGCTCTGATTTTAGCACCCGTAAGCATGCCTTTTGCCACTCGGCTGGCCACTGCTACCCAGTAGAAGTTGTATATCCAGATAAAAGGATCATAAAATATAGTGCTGCTTATAAATCATAGTTGTACACATGGATCGCTAACAATTATTTTTGTCTGCAATGTACTAAGGTTTTCAGGATTACACTGTTTATAGGACGGACCAAACTGTAAGAGGGGGCAAGTATTCACAAGCCCACTGTTTTCACAGCTGCAAAAGCTAGCCAGAGAATCAAAAATAACTGGGGATCTAGTGATGCAGAATGAACATTCTCTGTATACTGTGAAAGTAAGCCATATTCTTTCCAAGGAATTTTCTTTTGCCTTATTCCCAAGCAGAGATCCCAGCATCCCTGCCCAGGGGCTGGACACCAGTCCCCATTTTGGCACGGGATGTTCTCAGCTGTATCAGCAGCAGCATTATCTTGCAAAGGCTGGAGCTACGCTTCCTTCTTCCCTGCGAGGAGCAAACCAGCTCCAAAGGGCATACGTGCTTCTCCCTGGCTGCACGAGACGCTATACCAGACTCTCCTGCACACGTTCATACCATTCAACCCTCCGCTAATTGCCACAAATAACGAGCACTCAAGCATGACCATCTAGTGCATTCAGCTGTTCATCACAAAAAGCCTAAGAAAAGGGAGCGGATCCAGAGAACAAAGAACGGGCTCCAGGCCACAGGCAGCGCTACGGGCTCCAGACACTGCCAGGCAGGAGTTGGCCTCCCTTCTTCTGGAAATACCGCTTTCCCTCACACATGCTGCCTTTGAGATTTCAAAAGCAATAGAGAACAGAGAATAGGGCCAGCCCTCGGGGCAAAGGGAAGGGGGAAGGGATCGGGCACATATAGGAAGGGGAGCAAAGTCAGAGCAGTCGCTTTCTTCTGAGTATAAACTCGGCTTTTTATATCCCATCCAGTGGGCAGAGCGAAGTGATGAATTGCACTTGAAACACAAAGCCATTTTCCTTCCTGATGCATAGCCTTTTACCCTTGAATTCCCCCCCTACACCTCCTCTTTTTTGGGAAGCGCAGCAGTTTGGAGGTCTCAGTACAAGTGCGCGTCTGTCTGTTCTCAGCCCACTGCATGACAGCTCCACACCAGACCGCAGCTCCAGCCAGCACAGCCCGCCTCCAACAACACAGCCAACACACAACAGCCTCCCAGCACAGCTTCTAAACCCAACCTCCAGTTCTTTTACTCCAGCGCAACAATTTGGGAAATCCACCTACGCAGAAGGTGATGTCCCTTCTGCACTGGCTCCGCAAACCACGGCAGAGTTGGACAGGTCACGTACATGCAGACCAGGGACCATGGAAGGTCACTATATATTGATGACTCCTGTTCACACAGATGCTCACGTAGGGCAGCATCTTAAATGAGAGCAATCGTGTTTCTGTGGAAGTCTAGGTCTCTTCGCCACATTAAAACATATTCCATAACAAGCGAAGGGTAAATCTCAGGGATCGGAGACGGGTAATATGCGTGACTGCTCATTCACTGCTTGGGGTGTCTGAACAGGCACTTAAGCATTGAGTTGTGATACAAATTATGCCTGGATGCTTCACCTCTCCTGTACATGGACCGCTGGGGTGGCCAGAAGGTGTCATATTTATTGAGCACATGCAGTCAGTCCAAAATGCCCTACATCTGTCAAAGGTAGTTCATCTACACATGTGCTGTACATAAGTCCAGGCTTTGAGACATCTAGACTTGCTCCAGCCAAATACAATTTGGAGTCCAAAAGTCCCAGTCATATGTGATGGATCTCAAACATCTCCGGACCAGGACTCCAGGCAGAGAAAAAGGAGTGGGTCAAGAAAATCAGGCAGAGGCAGCCCTGACTCGTGCAGCTGGGGTCAAGTCCAGCAGAACCACCAGAAAGGAAGCCTTCGCTGCAGCCAACTCAGGCCAGGAGGTGATTAAAGGCACATGAGATCAGGGCTGGGATCTGGAGACAGCACAGGAAGCACAATTCAACTGCAAAAGCTCCGCCGGGGCTGTGTAACAAACCTGCCAACTGCAAGACTGAGTACCTGCACGTGAAGCCACGCTCCAGAGAGCAACCACAAGGCCTCACCTCTGCTAGCTTGGCTGCCTGTGTTATACCGCTGCCTGCTTCAGCTCTTTCTCCTCTCTGAAGCCACAAAAATCCTCCCTCCCTCTCTTTTTATTCTCCTGTGTTTCTCCACGCAAATGTCTGTCACAGGTTCCTTCCAGATGTTACTGATTTCTTTCTGGAAAGATCAGGAGGTCCATCCGCACACTTGCCTTCAGAAAAGAGAAACTTACTTTTCCATTTTCTTGTGTTAAACATATTTTTCCACTTTGTCTGGGGACTTCCAGGCAGGCATTAGTCATACAAGTACAAAGTAATCCCAAATGCGACTGAAATCAATGGCGTAGCAACAAGGTCTCCCTCAGTAGATTTCTGTGCCAGCGGTATCACACACAAACCGTACCTGCCTGGCCTATTAATAACATCTTAGCTCCATACCCTCTTCAGTTTTATTCTGACGTTTCCCGTTGTTTTCCCCACCGTTGAGCCGTCTCTCCCCGCTGGGCTGTGAGGGCTCGTGGAGCTGCAGCAGCTCCTCCTGCCAGGCTGAGGAGCCCCAGGGTGGCCTGTCTGGCTGCTCAGGCCCCTCCGCACCGACACAGAACCTGCACACGGGGCTGAGGATCTCACACACGAGCCCCAGCGGCACCTGCAGCTCCAGATCAATGGGTAAGAGCAGCTTTGTGTCTAAAAGGAATATGGATTTCTTCTTGCAATGGATTATCTCGTCGTGTCTGTGCTAGGCTGCGAAGTAAAACAGAGCAAGCTGGTTTCTTCTCACTGCCACAGTCTCCAGGTTGATCTGTCCTGGAATGCTGCAGCAGAGGCAGTCACTCTTCATCTGGGGAACAAGGAGGAGAAGCAGCATTATGTCCACGAGAAGTTAAAATGGTACAGACAAACCCAGTCTCACAAGGAAAAAGGTATGAGGCGGTGCCACTGCTTCTACAAATACTTCCCTCACTTCAAGTTTTTAAGTGATGGGGCTTTTTTAGATCTGCCTTAAAAGATATCAAGGTATTTGGCTACACCCTTAGTGGGTATGAAAAAAGGAATAGGTAAAAGAGCAAAACAACTTTGGGAGGGACACGCAGGGGGTGTGCGGATGTGACCATGGGCCTGACAAAGCCCAGGGAAGAGTCATCTCAGCCCTATCATTCTTCCAGTGTCTCAAAATATCAAATGCACTGTTCAAATCCACTGAATTTAATTTCTTGTTTTCTCTTCCTCCCATGGGAAGAAGAAAGGTGTCGTCAAAGAAAACCTGAGGCGCAGAATCCAGTTGTACGCACAGCTACTCTACTTTTAAACTTTTTAATCGAGACTTTCTCCCGTTACCCTCCTCTGGTCAGACGAAGAGGCTGGTCCCAAAGGGCACAAGGCAGTTTAACTGCCTGACGCGGGGCCAGCTCACCTGCCACCGGGCAAGGGCTTGGCCAGCCAATGGGTTTGGCACCAAAAAAGAGTGATCGTACCAAACTTTAACCCCATTCTCTCACCTAGACATCGTGTTTGGCCACTGAAGGACAGAATAATATACATTCCTGATGCCACAAAACCCTCCAGCATATTCCTTCCCTTGGAATGGAGAATCGCAGTGCATAGCAATGAGGTTCTTAGAAAGAAGATATTCTCTTTCAGTAAAGTACACAAAATCAGAAAGGACCGTATTTTTTTTCTTCTCTGAAAAAGATTTATAAGAATAGATTTATAAGAACAAACCCAAGTTAGCTCTAGAAAGGAATATTTCAACCCATGTTCAAGGTACTATTCACTATGACTTAATAATTTAAGTGCATTCAACACTCTGCTTGAAATCAAAATAAAGAAAAAGCGTGTGAAATATGCTTCGAACTACTTGTATTTCCCTTATTAACAGCATATTTTCCATGCCTTATTTATCCTTTCTGCTGGCATATCTGCCGCAGCCTTTGAATCAAAGTAAAGCTATGTTCTTTTTATTGCCAATTTTGACTGGATCCCTGATAATAAACCATTAAAATGACAAGCAAATATATAAAACAAATGGAATCATTGATGCTTATGTATCACAGTTCTTGAATATAATAAGCACATCTCTTCCCTTTCTCTCTTGTCATACATCTGAAGAGGATTTTTTATTTTTTAACATAAGTCATAATTCAAAATTATCCTACTTAGGCATCAAATCACGTCTACAGCTAACTCTTTTTGGACTTTCATACTACATTTCATACAAAATTAAGTGAAGGCAAAACCGGTGCTCATTTGTGTAAGTGTTCATACTATATCTCTGTTTATAGACTACTTTAAATTACTCTAAGCTCAATGAAATTTAACACAGAAAATATTTCCTGGAAGAAATTAAATGTCCAGCAAAATTGTCAATTATCAATGTGATTTATTGGCCAATTCTAGGGGATGCTTCTTCACGGCTCTGCATTCCCTCAGGTCAGTGGTAGGCGTCTCTTAGCCTTGTACCCTCCACAGCTTCCACACCCAGGCTTGCTCCTTCCAAGTTCTGACCATGTTATTGCGGTTGCTGCCTCAAATTTCTTGCATCAAGCCAAGAGAAATATTCAGTACATTTTATTGGAAGTTACCCAACTGTGGATAAAGGAATGAGACAGTTCAAACGGATCTCAGAGCCGAGCACACAGCACTAGCCTTGCTGGAGCAATGCATTGTCCCCACACCTACCTCAGCATCTGCAAGCCTTCTAACCACCACGACCCCCAAGAGACCGGAACTCACCACCACCAAAATGCAAACCCCAGGATAATTCAGGATCCAGCAATTACTCCTCTTTGAGAGCAGTCCTTGGGAACCCTCCCCAATACGGCATGGAAAGTTTCCATGGATCACATGCAAAAAGAGGGGTTTCCACAAAATCATGCCCATTAATGCTGATACCAAGCGATTCCATTGGTCTGTAGTCCCAAGCAGTACACTGCAGGCATCTTACCAAGCCAAGCCCTAGTTCGGTGTTCTTAGAAACACACCCTACAAGATGACTTCCAGCTATGGAAGAAACAGATTTATTGAAAAAAAATAATAATAAACCAAAAAACAAAACCAAACACCTACACCTTAAACAAGACTTTATGAATTAAACAAGAACCTAAATTGATTTGTTGGAAAAGTCATAAAACATCTACCCTCGAGCTGCTCAAGAAATCTGGGCCAAATACTCAGCACCATAAACAAGTTCATAGCAAGTAACTCTTCGTGACCTGGGAGGTTTCAGACGTAGAACCTAAGCAAGGAATAGCAAAGAGTATTGGACAGACACACGCATTTTAAAATTTGCACACCTGGCATACATGTAACGTGTTTGCTCCCGCCAAAGCAAAATCACACAAGTAAAAGGACGTTCCTGATTTCTGAAATTTCTTTGCAGAGAGATCATGTTTCTAGAACCTTCTACTAATAAGCTACAGGGGGTTGGACTAGATGGTCTTTAAGGTCCCTTCCAGCTCTAACCATTCTGTGATTGTGTGAAATGGTCATTTTGCTTTTCACACATAAACTTTTGCTTTTAACTAGATAAATCCTGAAATCCTGGCAGATGTATAATCATATAATTCTACAAAGGCAGAATCAGTAAACATTTCAAAGGACACCCACAAATGACTCTGTCTTTACCCCATCACATTCCAGTGTGCACTGGGCAAGTCAAAAAGCCCAAAACCTGCAACTGTGGACCTCTGGAAGAGACTGACCTGTCTGAAAACAAGACATGTCAAGTGTCTTCTGCTTAAAATAAAAATTATAAAAACAAATTGGCATGTTTGAAGCAAAAAAGTTACCACATATAAAAATTAAAATATCCTGTTCAGAGTTTTAGAAGACACATACCTTTATGACTCCAATTCATTAAAGTCTGTTTGGGCCTGTTCCTGCTGTCACTAAAGCCAATGGAAAGACACCCTCCAACCCGACTTCTGTCCTATCCGTGACAGACAAATTAGGTTTAACACGTTCTTGCCCCTTGAAAATATATATTAGCTTCCACCTAACAAGGTGAGTTCAAATTCTCCTTCCTGTTAAACATCATTCATCTGTGGGAAAGCCTTGTCAGCATTACCAAAACTTATTTTGGAGAACGATCACATTTTACAATCCAAAATAGCTCATCATCTTAAAAATACAGAGAGCTTAGAGAGTCACACATCCACCCTCCAGCAGCCAACAAGCCAGGGACAGTACGGAGGTATATTTAGGGTTAAATGAAGATGTCGGAAGATGGTGGAGACAACAGCCTGTATTTTAAGTTCTCAGGATTTTTTAACCAGCTATGTTTTTAACAACAAATTCTGAATTCCCTTAAATTGGGATGCCCTTTCCCTCATGTGCTCTTTTGCTTCTGAACTTTCAGAGCTCGCATCCTCCAGCTCTTCTCCACAGCCACAGAAACAAACAAGAAAAGTCTTAAATGTTAGACTAGCTCAGAGTGCACAGCACTGCAGCAGATGGTTACAAAGAGACAGTAAAGCTTACATGAAAAGGAATTTAGAAACAGAGGAAAAAGGTCTGCTGCTGCTCCCATTCAGGGCAAAATCATGGCTTCCCCCCTCTCTCCAACATGCTGAGATCAATGTTCAGTTTGGCTGGGACGTGCAGAAGCACTCAAAGGTGGCCTCGCTTCCTCCTGCACAAAGCCAATTTACCATGAACATGAGGAGCATTCAGAGCTGTGCCCAAGCTTTGTCGTTTCATAATTCAAGATACAACTCAAAGGGAGTCACAAATTAACGTAGTCAAGATCTTTAAGTAAGTCTTACGGTTTCCAAAGAACTGCCTTATAGTTTATGAAATGGGAGGGGCGTGTTAAGCAGTGCCATTAATCTAGCTCATCGTGTCAGAATAATGCAGAATATAGCTGTAATTAAATTACTGCAGTCTACACACGCATAATATCGCCATCAGCCTGAGAGTTCTTTCCACATAGACTATTTTGTTTTCTTCTCTATTTTATCATTTCTAGGACTTCAGACTACTTCTCAGTGGTGGTTTTCCCCGTCAGTAAGAAAGCCTCTCTCCCTACACTGCAGGGGTGCCTTTGAAAGTCACACATCGGAATTTATTCCCATTACCAACCTGCTGATCCAAACAAGCTTACAAACGGCAGGACCCGTGTCCTATATTCGCTAACCGCCTCTCTACATACTTCCAGCTTCTTCCCGTGTGCTCCACCTGCCCAGCAGACACCACGTGCTCTCTGGTTCGGTCTGCCTGCCGCCTCTCAAAGCCAACATGGATCGAGTTCTGCCTGACCTTCCCCCCAGAGGAGCTTTAATGCAGGTCTTTTTCCTCTAGGTGAGGATTTTCACCAAACTTGGGGAAGCTCAGTACCTCTGCAGCCTCTACATCTCTGTCAGCTTCAGTGGAAAGCAGCCACTAGACTCCAAAGTTATTAGCAGGGGACTGATGAAGATGCGCAGGCAGCCAGACAGGTCTACCCTACAAAAGCGTGTCATTACTGAAAGTATGAAACAAATTAGTTAAAATTCAACCAACCAACCCACCCACCCTTCCCACAAAAAACCCAACACCAAAACCCTACAATCTTTCGGCTCTGAATCCGAATGTGCAGGATGTTGGGTGTCTCTAATTCTAGACCACAGGATTTTAACCCCACTGGAGTGACTGAGGAGCCTGCTGTAGATGGCTCGGAGTGTGGCAGAGGGCTGCATCGCAGGCTGTCCCTGCGCCAGAGCGAGCCCTGTCCTCCAGCTGAGGAACCGCAGGAGACCTTTGAATCTGGAGGGAAGGCACCGTCAGTAAGAAAAGGAGGAGGATGAGAGAAACTGAAAGTTACACACACATTGTGAGATAAAATGGATTTGTCCTACCAAAATTTAAGTCTGAAAGAGTATTTGAGCTTTTACTTTTCACTTATTTCAACATTCTACTTCATGAATGCTATAATATAAAAAGCAATTCAGCCTTAATTATAGTGGTTTAGCTGGGTTGCTATAATTTTCCTGTCCCTTAATTCTCCCCATGTTTATAACTATCTAAGAGCTTAGGCTCTGGTAAATTTTTTATTCTTCATAATTGCTAAGCCTGAGCGGAGCAATAAGAGCTCCATGCTTAGCATTTCCTTCTGTAATCTAAAGGCATACTGTGCCAAATATAAGACACTTGAAATAAGTCACTGTGGGTAGCGACGTATATGCTTTAACTCATGGCGCACAAAGTATCTGACGTCGTTTTTCAAGTCACCCACATACCTTTTCATCTCAAAGCCTACCCCATGGCCAGGCACAGCTGTAGCACTACTTCTACAGCAGAAACAGTCTTCTATTTTAATCCCCTTGCTATTCCTTTGTTAAGTAGTTATAACTTACTTTTTCTACATTTTGATTTTACTGGAGCAATTCGCACTTGGAACCCAAATAAAAAGAATTCCTGCATGTCCCCACGTCCCTGGGACACAGCTCTCTGGAGCTGCGAAGGCCAGGGATGGCAGCGCCAGGGAGTGTGAAGGAGCTGGATCCTTGACCCAGCAGCTTCCTGCTGGCAGAAGGAGGGTGATCTTCCGCTCCGCTCTCTCCAGGAGAGTATACTTTTCCCCTATACAGGAAAACAAGCAACCCTTTTAGCTACAATAAATAAAATATCCTAATTCTGGTCACAACACCACGCAGATTTTACCTGAAATAGGCAAAGAATTGAATTTTTTTTTAATTGAAATACAATTCAAAAATTGAAATGTAATTTTTAAAAGTGAGGAAAACCTTAGGCAACATACAAGAATACAGGAGGGATTTAGGGAACTCTTTCAGAGATTGCAAGATCCCAAATTAAAGAAAAACTAAAATGTCCCAACTCCACTCAGAAGACAGACAATCCCACAGAATTCACATTTTACCACGTATGAGGGGGCCGCTAGTGACGCAAAATAATCCTGCTAAAACAAGTCAGGTGTTTTGCGAACAAACCAGCTTCTACAGAACAAGAGCGAAGTTGAGTCCTATGTGCGTGCCTATGCCATCGTCCGAGCCCCTCCGCAGGAACAGCCCCTCTCAGGCTTGCTGACCATTCTCATTTTCTCCCTTTCACGTATAACTTGCATTTTCAAGATTGCCCAGGGCCCTTTACCTGGCTCCAGTGCTTTGGAGGACCAGACCACCCTCCCTCAGAGCACCTCGCTGCCTGCTCTCGCCCTGCCCAGGCTGCTTTTTCCTGAAAAATCCTCTCCGAAGGCCATGTGTGTCAACGCTTCACAAACCGAATGCTTCACACCCGATCCGCAGCCGGCTCGGGAGCACGGGTCACACGGCCACTTTACAAAGGCTTCCTCACCAGGGCCCGCATCTCCGACAAACAGCTTGCCGCAGCTTCAGTTTACAGAGTTTATAATTGTTCTGGGAGGTGCATTACAGAGTAATCAAAATGATAACAATTCTCAAAAATTGCAGCGGGTTGTGTGGAAAGATTAAACAGCTTGGGCTTATTCTCACTGGGAAACAGGAGACTTAGCAAACACTGAATTAACATTTTTAATATTATGAAGGGGAATTAATAACATGATAAATACGGGGGGGTGGAAATGAAGTAATAACCTACCGACAGCAGGTATTCTGCTGCTATCTGGAGGCTAACGAAGGAAGAAAGAATTTTTTTCTCGTGAAATCTTAGTGGGGAGCAGAGCACACACGCAAGGCTCGCGCCAGCAAGACAGCAAACGTGTGGGGTAAAAGTGGTAGAATCCATGTCGCTGTGCAAAGTCTTCGCAACGGGCTACGCACCAGAAACTCTGTGACCCATTTTAGGGGATTTTGCCCAAGTGACGCTGTGCACAGGGGCAGACAGCCGCCATCCCCACTCGCACACATTTCGTCGCTCACAAACACACCCAAGAGGCGAGCGAACGCCTTCAGCGATCTCAGATCCATCCATCCACCCAAAACCGTAATTCCCCTCCGGAGTACAACACATACGGCACAGTCTTTGTTTCTTTTCACTTGTAAGCAAAATAATTTCCAGGCGGTGTTGCCATCATGCTTAATTTAGATTTTAAAACATTCTGGAAACCTTGACGTGACGTGAATGATGGCTCTTAAAACATACTCCAAAGCTGCCTCCTAGTCTTTACACTAAATATAACAATTTGAGAGGAGGAAAAGGAAAACAGGCATGGCATCATTCGCTTTCCTGTCAACTACTTAATAATGAATTTTTATTTTTTTTTTAAAGAGGCTAAAAAAATAGCCTTGCATCACAACTAAATATTTGGAGTTAACACACAGACCTGGGTAAAATTTTCATGCCACCCCCAAACAAGCAGCATAACTTACAGAAACTTGCATCCGCTCCTGAAAAAATACACATCTTCTCAGCACTGGGCCCTGTCGGATTAATGCAGCCTCCAGCCAGGGCTGAATATATCAGCTGGTTTTAAGTCACAAAGCTCGGGTACTGCTGGTGTAATAGCTGTGGCCGTTAGCAGGGCTTGCCTGCCCGAGTATCCATCCAGCTTCTTAAGTAGCTTTTGCAGCTCTCTCCAAGTTCCCGAAGGTCCCGTGCTACCAAGCCTGCGTTAGTGAGCTGGAGCGGGCTCAGGAGAGAGGAGCAGAGGAAAAGGAAAACACAAGCTACAGGAATGCGCATACCACCCTTTGTTTGACGTCCCAGTCTGAAAACACTGACTTAACACCAGCAAAATAACAGATATTTCTATTTCAGAGTCCATTAAGCTACAGCTGAATATAGAGCATCTGTACAGAAGGGCCAAATCCTGTTCTCAAATGCCGTTACTGTATTGCTCGGAAGCAAAGCTGCCGTGCAAGGAAGGCAGAAAGAGCGTTGTGCTCTCTTCAGGTCACCTACACACACCCCATTCATACACCACTGCTGCAAACCGACAAATCCCACTCCCCAGGCACTGGTATTTTATTAACCTTTCAAATTATTTAAATGTTTGCCAAATTTGTTGTCATTTTACCACTTATTTCCTTTTTTAAGGTAATTCACTTGAGCTTCGTTATGCAAAAGTGACAAGTCGTGGGAAGAAAGGTTAAAAAAGCCAACAGATCCCGTTCTGGAGTACAATTAACACAGTACTTTACTTTCACAGGGCAGTTCTGGCTTAGTAAATATAATGATAGCTTTACTCCAAGGTTAAAATGAGAGGGCATTCATTTTTGTTACTAACATACCTTGACAAAGGTTCCAAGATCAAAGACAAATTTGTCAGCATAATTGTAAAATAATACTTTCTTCCCCACTTTTAATTATATGAAATAGCTTTTATATATTATTAATAACATTCCCCACCATTAGAGCAAAACTTGATTAAAGGCATCGCTTTATGCAGGAACACAGTGGAGGTTTGTGTAACACAAGAACGAGTTAGATTTTTGGATTGCAAACAAGCAGCAAACCCAAGAAAACATGTTCACTTCAAATCCAGCCAAACCGGGGCAGGTTGAAGCAAACCTCAGCTCCCTCTTTGAGATGTTACAGCCCCAAGTGGCAGTCGCCATGATTTTAGCTTGAGAGGCCTGCCAGCCAAATGGAGAGAGACGTTTTATGCTCACCAAACATCCCTTTGAGAAGAGATGACACCTCTCATAGAAGAAACTCTGATTCCAAGTGTGACCCAGAGCCCACTGAGCCTCCATCCATTCATTTCAGCGGATACTGGAGGAATCCCTACATCCGTCTGCTTTAGCCACAGCTAATGGCTGGCGTCCCCCAGATACCCCATGGCTAGTTTTCCCATCGCACAACATTACACTTGTTACCCAGAAGAAAAACACCATGTTAATACAAACCGCTGATGATTAGGGGTTTTTACAGCCCTGGCTGTATAAAAGCAAGCGACACCCTCTTGTTACTCTTCCCCAACATTGTTAACATATCAGTAAAACAAAATAAACACCAAAAAAAGTACTCATTGCTGTAATAATTCTTCTCGGTTTGACATGTCCTCCTCTCCCAGCAAGTATCTTGCATTTGGAGGTTTGAAAGATTATGTGATCTAATAGGCTTTTGCATCCCTGTCTTCCATGACTTATGTTTGATAATATATAAGCTTATATAAGCTTTGGTCCAGCCTTAACATTGGCTGAGCCACCTCTGCAGGCGATTAGCTCTTTGTTGAAAAATATTTTGCATTGTTTTGATTGCATTTAATAGAGGAATACTATAGTACAAGACTAAAAAAAAAATAATTTACAATAGATAAACTTTTATGGTTGCATTAAAAAAAAAAATTAAACAAAAGGTCCATTTGCTTTCCATGTGAACCATTTAGATGTTTTTCCAAGAGATGAACAAACTGCAGTCATTTCCTAATCCCCAACACAGGGAATAGAACAGCTCACCAGTGTTACCATCGCCATTTGTTCCAGAGCAGACACAAGCAAGTTACAAACTTTCATCATATTTAATGCGGTGATGACACTTGTTTTTCCCAAACGGCCTTGCCCTGTAGTGGAGAGGGCTGGCACAGGGCATCTTCCCCATAGCATAACACCGTCACTCCGAAGGGAAGCTCTTGGAGCAGCTGGGTACGGTTTCCCCCCAAGCAGGGACACAAGCACAGAAATAATCCAGTGATTTCAGTTGGAACTACTCAGACATTTATAATTAGGCATTGAACCGCATTGTTAAACCACACATAGGTGTCTGTACCCAAGGTGTCTGTAGTTTGACTATGCAATTTCCAGTATTTGATTTATATTTAATGGAAAAAACACTTACCATTTCAGCAGGATGCTCAGCCTTTTAAAATACAGCCCCTACCATCTGGCCAGCCCAGTCACACGGCTGGACGCCATCCCTATACCCCAGTTTGCCGTGGAAGTCCCCTCTGATGTGACAGACTCAACCCACTGTCCCACACAAGCTTTCCACAATAACTCCCAATATCAATACAAAAGTAGTAAGAGCATCCCCCAAAGTAATATATATAATACCTTCTCTGGGAGGTTAAGATGCCTCTTATGGGATGGAAATTGGGTATCTGGCAATTTTAGAACGATTTAGGAAGTTGGGAATGTATTTATTTCCCATCTACGTGAGGGAGGGAAAAGGGCTTTCAAAAAATTGTTTGTTGCTCGATACAGTCTTTTGCAGGACTTTAACTTGCTTTTGTTATTCATTGAAATTTCTAAGTGAAAGCTAGGAGTCACAAATGGAAAAGAGATTTGACTGGCAGCTACAACTTCAATTTGTCTGAGAAATCTCTCCAGAAAACATCCTTCTTTTGCCTCAGCCTCACCTCCCAGTAACAAAACCATGATGGTTACTCTTGCTGTCCTCTTGTGTACCCGTCCTCACACTGAAAATTACAACTAAATTACAAAACAGCTTGTCCAATACCGATGAAAATAAAATTCATAGTCCACTCCACTACAACTAATTAATTTTCTTAAAACTGCATCCCAGAGTGATCAAATGAGACATGAGCTCTTTCATGAGAAGAAAATCCCACTAGAGTTCCTTAACATCAAATGTACCAAACACCAGCGTTTTAACATTTGCATCACCATGTTTGAAGCCCCATGTTTGCATATGTAAGCACACATTTGCATGTAAGCATTATGTATTATTAATATCGATTGACATTATTATTCAAAGGTAGTCATCTGCCTACGCTCTGTGTGAGGTTTGTCTATACGCACGCAAAACAGGCTCATGAAATGAAACAAAAATAGATTGCTTACGGTTAAGTTCATTAAGGGAAGGGACTATATGACCATATTAAAAATGAAGCAAAAACCGCATTCCACCTCTCAGCACTCGCGGTTCACAACGGCTGCACTGTGAAGTTGTACAGCCTGGCGCTTCTTTTGTCTACCCAGGCCTGGGAACCCTCTTGTGCATTTTCGTATAGTTCATATTAAATATGGGAACTTTAGCTTCTCTCACGAGACACAATTCTACTGCTATTTTCCCTAAATAGTAGCCATCTGTTCTGAATGACCTCCCCAAACAACTCGCTTCGTTAATGGCAACTTTGCTGCAGTTAATACACCAGTTGGGATTACTCCAGCCAACTTTCCACGGGCCTCTATTGTTATGAAAACCTATTATCGAGCAATTAAATGACAGCGAGAACGTAATAAAGTACAACAGTTTTACTTGTATCATTATCCTGGGTGCTGATGTTAATGAAAGGCTATCGCACCCCAGACTGTAATTCCTAGATACTGTCATATAGGAGAATAACTCCTGTCAGCAGCTATTTCCAACCTTAATGGTTTGAGCAATTACAATCCTTGCCTGAGCCCCTCCCCAGTATTTCGCCCCAAATTAAATTAAGGACAGCTCCGAGGTTATCTGCAGGGCTTGCTGCCGAAGGCCAGGCGTAAAGGACGTGCGGCTGGTCTTCCCTAGAGCTCGGCCAGTTTGCGAAGGCATGTGTTTGTTCTCCTGTCAGAAGGACAAGCCTCACAGAGGTGCGTTTGCAACCGCTTGTCCTCTGTGTAAATGAAACAATAAACCAGCTCTCTAAATTCTCTATTCTGTACTTGTCTCGGTAGAAAATAATGAAGTTGAATTGCCCTTACAGTCCTTTTAGTGTCCCTCTGGCAGGCTGAATTTCTGGCACGACACCTTTCCTTTCCTTTTCTCATTTCCAGAACTAAACATAAACTTAAATAAACCTCTCTGAGAAACAAGATGCACATAATTGCCACAGACACCACAAGATGTCTAGAACATTTCATCTTTCTAAATTGTCCTGGGTTTGAAATTTATACAATCAGCATTTTGTATTTCCAATATATAACGTAGCAGTCAGTCTAAAACAAGTTCTTTTTTTCCCACCGTGAAAATAATCTAAAAATTTATGTTGACATGAAGTAGTACTTTCTCTATCACCGAGCCGATCCAACTGCAGTCATACTGTTTGGCACAGATTCAGCTAATATGCATTTATAGTTCTCCTTCCGTGACAGGAGGCAGTATATTTACCAGCCTGTATGTGCAGTTAGGCTAAAGTGTTGTTTTTCACTGGGACTCATAACCTCTACTCTTTGGAATATTTATTTTCTTCCTAAGATGCAATAGGGAAACTTTATGCAACTTCCTATATCAATTCTACATCAATACTACATACAGGCTTCTTCAGAGAGCTGATCAAAACAACTAGACGGAAGAGCTCCCCAGTATAAATTACTGGATGAGAGAGAGAATATGAAGGAACTCTTTGTTCATCAGCATTTTTAGATTGTTTTATAATTCAGGTGGTCTTATAGCAACTGCACTCATTTTCTGAGACAGAAGTGTTTGACTCAACCTAGTTACATGGGCAAGTTGTACGTACGCTACCCCAAGAAGGGCCCTTCAGAGGGAGATTTCTTCCAAATCAAATGAGAAAGAGCAGATTTGGTCGCATCAGCTCTTCGAGGAGATGCAATTTATTTTGTTGCACTTCTCTGTGGTAGCTGCCAAGCAGGACGGACAGACTTGATCGTCCCTCCAAACCCCACCTTTGCCATCCCACTATGCAGGGACAGAGTCGAAATCTCCTTTCTTTCTTTCAGGCCCATAATCCAAGGCAGAAATGGAAAGAGCTAATGTGATACCTTACTCCTGCTCATTAGCCTTCACATAAAATGATGTTAAACTAAAATTATACAACAGAAACATTAGCTTTAAAAATTGCAATAAAGCACAAGGGAACCTTCTAATATATAGGAATGCTCCCTGTATATTTCCGTCTACTAGGAAAAAGAAACAGGAACATAACATATTAATATAACAATACAGATAGGACTGTTTCTTGAAAGAACACTGATAATAAAGCAGAAGAGTGGAGTTTTGTTCTGTAAAACGACTTGCGCTAGCATGAGGAAGACCTGAACATCACTCATGCTGCTGAGAGAGAAAACATGCATTTCCCGGCTCCCTTATGAATGCCGATTTCATCTCTCCCAACTCTCTATTGTCAAGCAAAAGAAATACGGTCTAGACTTGTACAACAGCCAAACAACTGACATTTGCTTTTGGTAGTCTCTCCGAAGTTGTGCACCTTCAAAACCAATATTTTTGACTAATATCCTCTCTGTTTCTCATCATAACGATTGTTTGGATCTCTTTTTGAGACCTGGCTTATTGAAAATACCTTGCCTGAACGATTGCGTCCTTCATACCTACAGTGTAATATGATGTGATTCTCCTATTGACACGAGTGATATTTCCAAACCCATGGGAGAGCGATGTAACATAGCTGAGTATTTCCCAGAAGTTCCCAAGAGAGAATCTTGCCCTTACGAGAGTTACCGCAATAAGTTTTGTCTGCGTACGTTGTAATGGACAGCTGCTAAAAAGGTCCACAAAGTCAAACAGATTCAGTAAAGGACGTTTCTGAAGCTGCACAAAGTGGGTTTTTTTCTTCACCACCTCCTTTCTGGTCCCTCTTCTCTCTGAGACCACTTCTTACTTGGGAACCCTTCTTTTTGAAGACCAGCTCTGCTTTGCAGAACCCCAAGGCCTCAGCTCTCCCGATGCAGTAAATGTACAAAAGCCCAACATGTGCCTCCTTACCAGTGCTTCTGGTTTATATCTCCTTATTAACGGGAGGATCTGTTTAATTCAGGCATTGCCTGAATTGTTTAATTCAGGCATTATTAGAATTTACAGCCATCCCATACCAGGCCTCTGCCTGAGCTCAAAAGTTCAATTTTGGACATTCACACACACAGTCGGGGGGCACCTGCTAGCGTTCACTACTTTTTCTACCTACAGCACTTTGGTATGAATTTATTAAAATACAGCTTTATGACAAATAATCAGCACAAATTCCTCATTAGACCTTAATTACAGAATTGGAGACAAAGCGTGTGCACAGGTACCATACTACTGATGAAACCCAAAGAGGAAACAAAGCCTCGGACCACTGAAGCGCAGCAAGGGCTTTCCTCAGCACAGGTGTTGAGATGAACACAGTGCCCAACCCACGGATATCAAGACATTTGTATTTTGGGGCACTGCACACCCTCGATATGAGCTGCACCAGGGTGAAGTGCAACATCTGGCCTGTATTTTTGACACTGAGCTTCCATTGGAAAAGACAGTCCCTACCAAGGTCTGGGGTGGGGGTAGGGTGGGGAGGGGGGAGTAGCGCAGACAAATACATAAACTATGTGTTTAAAAAAGCGGAGATGTATGCTGAAAATATACAAGTAAGAGGAGTAGCTTCTGCTCTCACTTGCACCAGCACAAAACCTGAATGGCCCAAGGGAACTCAGCATAGCTGAACCTACATAAACGACGAGTTGTGAAATCAAGCCTTGAATAGCAAATAATACACTTCATGATAGAATTAATTTCATAATAGTGCCGCACTACCTGCCTTTCATTAACTTGCCTTAGAATAAGAGGAGTAAGATTAGTATACAGCTGATAACCATCTAATCATTGGTTACGTAAAAATATGTGACTTAAAATTAGGCTCTGAAATTAAGGGAGAAAATAAGACAGAAAGAAATTAATTTTTTAGAAAATTCTAATGAATTTTGGAAAATAGTGTTTGAGACATCCGCTCGCTTGCTTCACCTGTAAAGACAGAGAAGAGGCACTGTTGGTTTGTTTTTTCCCCCCGCTGAGTGCTAGTGAGGCAAGCTTATTGCCTGCACACATCATTTGACACCCGGAAAACAGAACGAGTGCTCCACTGGCAGCGAGGGAAGAGAGAGACGTTCTCAACATTTGTCACATTCCCTGATTGGTTCTCACGGAGCTATCTGGCATGGAAATGTGAGGAGGAACGGAGCTCTGCAAAACAGAACACGGGGGAAAGCGCTTGCAACAAAGCGTTGTCTGCTTAGAAGTGAATGTTGAGTTACAAGACTGAGACAGGGAAATGCATCACAGTGATACACTTGATAATGCCTTTTACGCAAATAAAGAGGGAGGTAATAATTAAGTCCCAATTAAGTATGTGTTCACTACTTTGCTAAAATCCATTTATTTTCAAGAAAGCACACAAGCACACACTTAGCTTCCAAACGGATGCGGCTCCAGTACGTACCTCAAGTTCAGCACATACCGGAGCACTCAGAGAGCCGACGTACCTTCAACTTCCAGAAACTGCTTACCATAAACGCCATAAGCACATAGTCAGGTGGGTAGCCGGACTGTAATTTTCTATCCAAAAATGACTGTGAACACTTAAAATCTAAATTAGCAAAAAATTCAAGCAAAAAGAGAATTGAATTACCCAAGGAAGCTCAAAAGGCGGCCATGCTTAATTTGGCTCAGATTTGACTGCAATTCACCCTCATTCATTGAAAGGTTTGAAAACTTTCAGACACCTAAAAATTAACTCTCCGGTCATAAAGCAGGGTACGCAGGAGCCATTTTCCACAGGCTGGATTTCCTGTACAACCGAACAGACACAGTTACACAGGCCCTCATAACCCACACATTAGCAAACTATGTTTGTTTTACTCAATAATGACACGCAGCGCTGCCTACCCACAGCCAGCTGACAGAAAACCTCCAAAACAGCTTAGGTGTGCGCACACCCGTCTCCATTTCTGCAGCCACTCATAAGACTAACCTACATTCAACTATGTCCAGCTAATGTACACGCAACTATTTAATTACCTGGATTATCAGGTTAGTATAAAATCAGTATAAAATCGTGTGGTTTATTTTGCCTTGACTTCAGCAGGGCTGGCATTTGTGCTTAATTCAACTGCTGCGCTTTGTGTTGGATAACTCCCGTGAAGTAGACAAGAATTATTACCTCCATGCACTTCGCAAATGGGGAACTGAGGCAAAAGGAGGTTAAGAGACTTGCTGAAGGACACCTGAAAGGCTAGAGATGATGCTGTTGCGAATGATGATTAGGAGAGTGGCTGAACAACCTCTTGTTTAAGGCCTGTAGTATGTATACTGGAATGGACTGAAAATAGGCTCTTGAAAAAAAAAACATTGCTGGAATTTTCCAGCATTTTGTGTTTCTTTTCTATTACCATCCACCAGCAGCAAAGTTCACACACATAAAAGCAATATTTAACATCAAAGTGTTTAAAAGTTATTCTGATGTCCATGATGCTGAACTAAATTTAAAGCAAATGCAAAGCTAAGCTTGATGACCTAACCCCTGGTGCGGAAGCTCCCAGCGTGACCTGCCCGGTAGACGGCGCCTCCGCTGCGGACACGCTCAGACCTAAAGAACATCCCCGGCCCAGGGAATGCCCTACCCCAGCTGTTCCTATCTTCAACACAAGCAAGTCAGAAGTGTAAATCTGCCTTTAAAGTTCAAATTCCTTATATTTGCACCTGGGTGTTTCCTTAGAACATTATTTCAGGTTTTTAAAGTATACATCCATGGAAAGCAACGTGTGAGAGACAGTCCAAAAGCAGTCATATTTGAGCAGCCTCAGTATATAGGACTCTCCAGGTGTTAAAAAGATCAAATACATAGGCAGCAGAAATATTGCAATTAAAATTGGAAGCCAAGAAAACTCCAGGCATTTCTTATTGTCCAATATGCACAAAAGGGAGTGACTCAAAGAAGAACTTGCAGCTTCTTTCCGAGCACAAACAACAGGCACTTCTGAACCAGAGGAACCAGGGTCAGAGGGAGATACATCACGGCTATAAATAATTCTGATTTTAAGGCTACAGTTAAATGAAAACAGAAAATACAACTGACAGCACCTATGCTTCTTGTCTTTCTCTATATTCTCTTACAATTGACCTTGAGAATAGTTAATATTAGCCTAAGGGTGGAAGGAAATGTTCTTCTTCACTACAATCATTTAATAATAGCTTGTCCTCCTTCGGCTTAATATGCAAGTAGACACCGCTTTTATAATACCTTCAGAAGGTGCTTTGTTCATACCGTTACCTACTGCATAAAGCATAGGGACTGCGTACGCCTAAGATATAAAACTATAATAACAGTGTTGAGCATCAAGTATTCGGATCCAATAAATCGCAGTATCACAGCACAGTACGATACCATGAAACAATTCATCTGTCACCCAACACAACTACTGAGGGAGCTGCTTCTGGGGTGGGGGCTCCTGCCCCTCAACTGGAGGGAAAAACGAAACAAACATATTGTTAAATCAAACCACAAAGTGAATTTTGATTCAACAGGCATTTTGTCAAGAAGAAATGTCTGCGAGCAGTTCGGAGATGGGGTGAAATCAGATTGTTAAACTGTATTTTGTTCACATTTATGACATTGTCATCCGCTTGCTGACGGATGGAGGAAAGGAGGCAGAGGCTCTCCACCACCACCAGCCAGCAGCCCCCCAACCCTGGAGCCGCACTGCCCTCTCCCGAGCTCCTGCACAGGCGGCAGGCAGAGCAAAACACAACCTGCTTCTGCAGAGAGCATCCGGAAAGCAGGCAAAATATCTACAAATGCAGTTCAGGCATGTTGGATAAACTCGGCCGTTTTGCAGCCATGCTGAGAAGTGGCAGAGGAGTCTAAGGCAGGAACGGCGCTGCCTGCCGCAGCCCGCCCTCTTGCCGTGACGGAGAGTAAAAAGCACAGATTTTCAGCAACAGCCAGAAGCCGGGGAACCTTCCAGAAGCATGGAACGTGAGCAACGATGTCATCTCAAGTTACCTCCTTGTAAATATGATTAGCACAACTTGAAATCAGCAATCTGCAGGAAAACCCTCTTGCTCAAGAGCAGGAGCTTATCCAGTCTGCTGCAGGTGACAAAACAAGGTCTGCAAAAGGAACGGGGAGCTTTGCTCTCCTACACCACAGCAAGTGCAGGAATTATTCAACCAAATAACATCAGGGGCAATTTTGAAGACACGCTCTCACAGCGACGCATAGCTGCTTCCTAATTCCAGAAGGGGAAAACGCGTGTGCATTCACATCTATAATTACTGTGATTTCTGGAACAGTCATCATCAGTTATACAGACCAGCTGCCAGTGAGAAGGCCATTTGTGACTGGAACTAATGTAACCGCATACATCATTCTACCATGCAACGAACTTCAATGGTAGAAATCTGAATCCAAATTGTATATAGTATATTTCCCTTAAAAGCCATTTCAGCCATTTAGTAGGCTAAGTATAGGCTTAATTTTCAATAATGCCAGTTAAATACTGCTTATCTTCATTTTGCCTATCATAAAATAGTCTCTTGAAATAATTTTTTCCTCATTTTCCCTATTCACATATTTTCCCAGCCCCTCTCATTTGAGTTTCTGATTTCATCCCCAGCCCTGCTTTACAAGCTCGTTCCTATTGAAATGGTTACAAGTTCCTTCCCATCTTTCTTCCAAGGGTTCACGACGACATATGTACACCACGCAATTCAGTTTTGGCGGATGGTGAGTTTAAGGGATAATTAAAAACACCGTTTCAGTTCTTTCTCTTTATGCTTAGCACCGCATTTTTCCCTTGCCGATACACTATAATTGAGTGATGCAGACTATAACTTTATTTAAACAGAAATCATGGGTCATGAAGAACAAGATGACGATAAGCCAACTTTTGGCCAACAAGTCTTCGCTGCAGACCTAACACAAAAGAAGTTCAAGTGCTTTTGAATTAAAAGGATTTCTGCAGTGAAAAGAGCTAATAGACAGAAAAGGGCACAAGTTCATACTCTGCGTTGAGGATCCACCTCTTCTGCTGAGTTCCCAGGAGATCCCACAGCCAGAGCACAGGTCCAACCATGGAGGAGAGCTACAAAAATTCCACATGTTTATGTCTCATGTTAGCAGACCACTGCTCTTTGCTTACAGTAATTTAATACTTGCTGTTACCAAAGTAACATCGAACTATTTTAACCTCTATGCTCACAGTTGTCCCTCTCTTGCAGGCACCTTTCTCCATGATGCTTTGGCTCCCTTCCATTTCCAAACATCAGTTCTTTCCTTATGCTATAAACTGAGCTTAAATTAATGCTGCTGTTCTGTTTAGCAACAGCAAGAACTTCAACTACCAAAGCACCTTTTCATGCCAAAACATCTTTGTTTGTGCACCAGCAACAATGATTAATGTCAACACAGCTCTGGGAATTGTGTTTGTTAATTAACTGCTGCTGTAGAGCTAGCAGGCAGAGTACAAAACATGGCGTTCCTACAGGGTGTACACAAATACTTATTATTTTTCTTATGCAAAAAATCCCAATGGAAGACTTATTGTTTGGGTTTGTTTCATTTAACAGATGAAATAGCTACACTTTCTGTTAGGTATTTTGGGGTAGGGTCTCCTCGCCCGAGCTCCGCCGGGCAGAGAACAGGAGTGGGTGAAAAGAAAAGCAGGTTGGGTTTTCCTATTTCTGAGCCCTCTGAGCTAGGTCACCCCTGGAGTAAGGCAATGTCTGCTCCAAAATGAAGTGTGATAACTTTCTGAAGGGGATTATACGATACAGTTTTCTGTGATAGCAAGAGGCTGAACTCAACGACCCAGAAAGCCCCTTTCTGGTCCTCTGCTGCTAAAATGCTGCTTCCCCGCAGTAGTTATTAGCAGCTGGGAGACACCAGCGACAGGAGAAGGTTCTGAAGCAACCTGTGCAGCAGGTGATGCTGACAGGAGACACTGCATCCTTTGGGGGACCACTTCAGCCAGCTGGTCCCGGCACAGCCCTGTTGCTCTGGAGACCACAGTCATCTGGGGCATCCAGATAATGCGGGAGCAGAAACAGCTCGATGTAACTAGAATCTATAGCCTGAAACCTTCTGGCTGAGCTCTGCGCACCAAACAAACTCTCTGAAATATTCCCTGACGAGGAACTGATCCATAACAATAACCTCTCCCCGTGGCTCGCTGCAGAACCTTTTTTGCTATCCTGGATCCTGGGATGCTGCTGTAATTGACTCCATCCATTACCTTAAAATGTTCTCCAGTTTATCCTGCCTTTATCACATCTAGCCATTGTAAAAATCTCTTCTGTTTTACATCTTCCCTGTGCTTTCAGCAATGCTATTACTCCTATAATAAGCTTAATGAGGACACTGAGTGGAAGAGTCTTCACATAAATCATCACAACAGAAAATGCTCCGGAGATGCATATAGCAATGTCACACTGCCCTCTGTTGAAATCTGATGCACTAAAGTCATTTTTAAACTTCTTATTTCTAAGGACTAAAGGTTAATTATTTAATATTTTTTAACTGCAACAGCTCTTTCCAGCCATTAGAGAAGATGATTATTTTTTCACGGATTACAACATACATATTGAACTAAGTTTAATTAGCTGTCAGAGAGAGAAATCCTTACATCTCTAAAGCTGGGGGGGGGGGGGAGGGGCAGGAGGGAGGGGCTGCAAATTCTGAACCCGAATCTGCCTGGCAAACTTGAAGACTTGCCCCAACACTGGGCCCTTTTAGCAGCCGAGCCCCCAGTGCCCCCGCCAGCCAAGCGAGCTTGCCCCCAACTCCCATCGACTACCACACTGTCCTGCCCTTCCACAACCCCTGGCAGCCATGCCAAACCACCTTTCCTTCAGAAAAATTACTACAGGTGATACTTCATCCTCAGAAAACCAGCTGAGCCGAAGGACGCCCCGGCAGGCGGTGCGGAGTGGTCAGCAGTGTCACTAACACCCTCTACGCTGCAAAGGGCTCTCCTGCTGCAGAGCTCGGCCTCTCTCGCAGCATATTACAGGCATAAAATACAAACCTTCTTCCGCGCTTATCAGGTTTTGCCACATCTCACATTTTAAAAATCCCAGATGACGTTCCACAATTGCACCACAAAGCGTTTTTGACGCACACCGGCCCATACTTTAATTAGCCCATTTTGCTTTGAACACGTTGCCCCAGAGATGAGTCAGGAACAAGGCTCAGCAGAAGTGTGGGGCTCCACGCTCAGCAACTCTATTCTTAGGTAGAGGAGGAGAATTAGACTGCGTGAGAAACGAGTACATACTCTGACCCTGTTCAGCCTGAGTTTACCCTAAGCAGGGTGGAAGCCGGGGAAAACATCTTTTGAAATGACTGGCAGAGGGATGCTGTCAGAGAGGGAAGGTGCTGGGATGAGCAGCTCGCAACAGCGTCCCTGTCACACTAAATGCGAAGGGGTGACACTGCACAGTGCTGCGGGTCCCGCTCCAGCTGCCTGTCCCCATGTGGCCAAGCACGGCCTCAGCAAGTGCTACGTGTGAGAGACAGTGAGAGCAGCTTCAGACTGACATCTAGTTCAGACAGAACAAAACAACCCTGGCCTGTGTAATTCAATGAAATGCTCTCACTGTTACCAGCAGCGGAGTGGCCCCTTCAGAGATGTCCACCCCATAGAGCCGACGGTACGGAGCCCAGTGACTCACCAGTGAAGCCCATTCATCCTCATTGCTTCAATACTTATTTTTATCATACATGTGACACTCACAAAAGCAAAGGCAAGCAAGACTATTCAAAATGTATTTTCTAGTAAAGATAATGTTTTCTACCTCAATGATAGCTACAATAGCAAATCCAACTTATCAGCATTCTTCTCTGATCTAAGAAGTAATTCATCAGCTATATCATCCTATCTAATAAGAACATGCTATAAGGTCTCAACTTTGAAAATGCGAGTCAAAAGCATTTTTAAGAACCCCATAGAGCTTGTTTCATTACCTAGCGTTTGCCACACACATGAGAGCATCATCCTTTCTTCATTTAAATTACAGTAAAGAATAGGGGGTTTTGGTGACTCTAAAAGATCCCTTAATTTCAATACTAAAAAATTATAACCTCTGCAGCATGGCGCAAGAGAAGAGGACATGAGGCTTGGAGCCGGGCGAGTCTGACCCAAGTAAACTCTTAGATATTTAAAATCAAACAATCAGTTATTTCAATTTCACCACTTCTAAAACAGAAATATACTTGCTGTCTCTGTTTGCAAAACTCTTTCAGGCCTGTGAAAGACTGAATTATCAGCACTTTGGCACCCCAAGCAAGCTGGGGCAGGTTTATGAGGCCACGTGAGGATAACACGATGATGGAGTCTGAGCACACTCGAAGCAACATTAGCTTTAATTATGTATATACTTCTCCCTGGAACAAAGGTGGTCATAAAAAGCTCATCGAGCACCTCCCCTTCTGTTAGGAATTTCACCACCAACAGTGATTTGCAGGCAGATTACCTCTGTCACTGAAGAACAAACTTTAAATCAGAACTGAGCTAGAAAGCAAACTTTCCTGACATATAGGCAATTTTTTATTACTAGAACAATGTATAATAGAGAACAGAAAATGTATACCCTGAAGGATGTAGTAACTTTCCATAGTATCTTGCACTATCTTTCATTCTATCATTTTTCCTACATGCTCAACCAGTTGCAACCACAACATACCAAAAAAAATAGACACACACTTAAATAAAACACACCTCGAAGCCCATAGGTAACATCATCAGTCCATAAGTGATGGAGATCACAAAACAACCCTCCACGAGAGTTGCCAAATGTAGATCTAAAGAAGAAAGGATGCATCATGCTATGCTTGGAGCCCAGTTCCATTGGAACTAAACAAAGCAAAAAAAAACCCCACACTGGGCTACCAAGAGTCCTGCGTCAAAACTCATGGCCAAGCCCATGTCAGTCTGCAGCAAAAAAAGGACATTTTCAACACTTCAGTTGAATAACACTTCACCCGCTGCTACGTCTGCATGCACAACACTTTTACAACACCCTTTGGTTTAATTTTTCAATATCGATCCTAAAATATTAAACTCGAGTTCAGATTTAAGACTCGAGATCGTTCAAACGCAGAGTGAAATCTCAGAGAGAATGGAGATAAATGAGTTGCAACAGTGGGGGCAAGGGCAGGTAATTGTTTTAACAAGACGACAATTCTATATAGTCCTGTACTGGTTATTCTACAAAGAAGAGAAGTATGTCCTTTCTTTGCTAACAGTTCAACGCTAGAAATTCTTAAGCCAAGTTAAATGGACAAAAAGCCTGGGGGGAAAAAAAAAAGTTCACGTATCTACTTGTGTTTGTAATACCATATATAAAACTAGTCAATGCAAAAACTCACGTAGGTTTACATCTCCACTATGTGTCAATGCCCTTTAGTTTTTAAAAAATGGTATCAGAGTACAAAGCCATACCTGACACCAAAAAGGACCTTTAGTTTGTTTGCTCTCTTCTCTTTTTCCCCCAGTTTCTTTCAAATTTGATTATCCAGTAGGCCAATATTGCTGTAAAAGTCCAGAAATGCAATATATTCAATGCATTCATTTCTCTTTGCATAAAATGAAAGTGCCTAATATCATTTGCACAGTGCCTCAGCAGCCTTGGGATGTACAGCTCTCAGGTGTTCAGTTCAATGTACTAACTTTCCATAGTATCTTGCATTATCTTTCATTCTATTGTTTTCCTACATGCTCAACCAGTTGCAACCAGAACATACCAAAAAAAAATAAAAATAGAACAATAAGCAATTTTCCATTCAGGTTCAAATGACTTTGCGTCTTGATTAAAACTAAAGCGCGAAGTTCTACTGCACTACTACAGCATATTTCTGGGAGGAACGTGGTTGCCTGTGTTCCTTGGAGACAGCAGGGTCAGAGCAAGCTGGCGGCCACCGAGGACGCAGCCCAGGGCTGCTCCTGGAAGAGCCGGAGCCCAGCTCTGTGGTGGCCAGGGCAGGCTCAGCCCCAGCTTGTTCCCCAGGGGTTCATCTGGGGCATCCACAAAACCCAGCAGAAGGTTTTGCACGGGGGGAAGCAAAGGTACCCAGCTTTGTCCGTGTTTTCCCAAGCAATATTTCCTGTGAATATTTATAAGGTAGGTTTAACGTCAATACCATTCCAAGCAAACCCAGAGAGCACATCAGACAATCTGAAAAGGCACGCATTAAATGCTGAGATACCAAGTGAGATCTCGAGAGAAATAAGACGCAGAATTAATTTATATTGCTATTGTGTTTTTCTGAATAATATGGCCTGTTATATATAAGGTATCTATTTAAGTATTGTCCCTTTTGTTCAACCTCCAGAAAATAAAGTTTGAAAAGCATTCTTCTCCTTAAAAGCTCTCTTCAGTGTTTTGTATTACACACGAAGTCTGAATTTCTTCTACAATTATTCAGATAATTTATCTACCAAAAGTGTAAAACGGATAATTTCCCAGCTATGAAAATACCAGTATTCCGCTTCAATACGTGCTGTTATTTCCTTACCTACAAAAAAAGGAACTGAAATCATTATCTACCTGTTACAAAGAGATTTCAACTTTCTAAAAAGCTGAGATAAGTAAAATTGCCGTTCTCAAAGGTCTACTTTAAAGCAAGTAAGGTACATTTTATATTTAAAGGTGAAGTTTCTTCTTCCACCCTAAGGGCTTTACATTCTCATCTTGATATATTAATTAAAGCACATTTATGGTGAATTTTTAATTATCTCCCTAATAAATGGCATCACAAGGAATAAAATGGTCTCTCTACAAGTCTCTCTAGACTCCTCCGTGTCTTGGAAACAGCACTAATTCCACAGCAAAATAAGAACGCAAAGTGCTGGGAGGACCGGATGCCGATGGGCAGGGACCAGATGGCTGTCTTCCACTCCTTCTTCATCCAGGAGCACTGCGAAGTACTGCAGCCAGAGCTGGCCACACAGAAAGGTGAGACTCTGCTAGACTTTATTCCCAAATATCTATTTCCTTCCACTGAAAATCAGAGGGAAAGGAGGAATTTTTTGGGAGGTTAGTTCCCGCACTCCCTTCCCCGGGGCAGTTTATGCTCCTCTGTGCTCCCAGGCAGAGGGGGAAAGGACAGGAGGTGGGAGGTGTTTCCCCTCCCCAGCGCTGTCGCTATTTATTTAGAGCACAAAGCAAATCCTCGCCCATGGCAGAGCAGTGCGGGAGTGGGTGACAGCGGCTGTGGGACCCGGCGTGGCCAGCCCCAGGCTGCTGCCGCCCGGCACCTCCTGAGCTCCGAGGACTCCACCTCGCCATCGCCAGCACTCACCCACGCAGGGCTTGCAGCTACTGACATACAGAGCCAACAGGGGAAGCATCCGGACTGCTGTGAAATACCACCTAGGGTCACTCGGTTTCAAAGAAGAGGAAGAATGACTATAGAAAAACCAGTGATGTTGTCAAATAAGCAGAGAAAAAGTGCAAATCATTGCACATTATAACCTAGGCGTTCGGATGGTGAAGATACATGACTCTACCTTTTACATGTCAAGCAATGAGAGCAGGTGGGAAATGGGACGTTTACCCTCCAACTGGTAGACAGTTGTCCCTTTTTACCCATATTTACGTACACACGTGTGCAAAATAAATACAAGGATGGCCTCTAACCTCCTGGGAAGATTTGATTCTTGGGTCACTTTCCAAGAGGTACTTTACACAAGGCACTGCAGACCCTGCCAAAGTTTGCAGACCCACATTTACCAAAGAGTAAACCTCAAGTATAATAATCCTCGTCACGTGAGCCATGGTCTCCTCCTTTCAGAAACGGCTAATCAACACCTCTGGGGGAGGCGACTGCTGACTGCGCTGCTTTTTATCACCCACCTATCCCTCCCGTGGGATGCCAATGATCCACTCAAGCCAACACTTCTAAATAGCTTTTAGTGTGTTAAATGCGTAGAAGTAAGTATTAGTAATTCACTCATATCTGGATCCATGGATCCATTTTTTTGTAAAAGCAAGAAGCCAATTGGTATCACGCAGCTAAAATCCTGTTGGCTGTTTTCAAAACAGACTGCACCCCATAGCCTCGCTACCTTTGGCCAGTTGCCAGGCACTTTAAATACAGAAAAAAAATATCAGAATACATTACTGCTATATGGAATACTTCATCAATTAACAGCGAACTTATGACTATTTCTTTTAAGCACAGTCTAGCTGTTCTAATCATTTTTGGCCACCTTTAGTTAAGAAAGCTACTTCACCTGTGCAGAATAGCAATAAGCAGTAGCATTTTTTTAGATACATGTGCAAGACAAAGACAAGACCCTAAAGTATCATGCCACAGCATTATACAGAGGAGCATTAATGGACTACAAGACCAAGACTGTAGCATTAATCGACGATTGCACATTTAGTTATTTGTGAAATGGAGCTTCTTGTGTTTACTGTGCAATGTTTAAAGGTCTAACAAGCTGTGGATAATTGAGAAGAACTGATATCCCCTAAGTTCTTCTGAGTGGTGTCTGTATACATGTTGACCAAATTGACGAGTAGGTATGTAAATAACGCTTTCAACATATTTA
The DNA here is from genome assembly GCF_963924245.1 of Chroicocephalus ridibundus. Taxonomy (NCBI): domain Eukaryota; kingdom Metazoa; phylum Chordata; class Aves; order Charadriiformes; family Laridae; genus Chroicocephalus; species Chroicocephalus ridibundus. The sequence continues at coordinate 85,542,990 of NC_086287.1, read as the reverse complement.
ATGATTAGCATCCCTGGGGTATTTTCCTGTTCAGCTAAAATTTGTTATGAATGATGCTTTATCAACTACCTGTTTTCCAGACTGCCTCCTCTTAGCTGCAAAGACTTCAGGAGTTTTGCAAGGCTTCTCCACTTAACAGTTCAGAAGCCACTATTCGTTCAAGGTGCTCGACAGCAAGAAGTCAATAGGAATTGTATACATTATGTATTGTCATTACATGCTGGCATGGTTCCCCTGCATAACAGATTAGGCTACATCTCCAACATGTTGATTTCCTAATAAAGCATATTAATTTGTCTATGACAGTTATTGCCTTAAACCACCACAAATTAAGGATGAAATAAAGTATTTTATCTTTAACATTTTCATTTATATGCTCATCTGTTGAAGTACAGGCATTATTTTCATGGAAGTTATGATGTGCATGAATCAGATTCACTTGCTTGTAAACTCTTAGTAGCTTGTAATTAAATAGCTTATTTTATATGCAATGCAGGGCAGAGATTTACTGTGTGTGCACTGCCCTGGCATGTGTGCAACTTCTCTTGCAGACCTGCACAGTATAGGCACTACAAACCTCTATTTTTATATTTAACATTCGAAGTCACGCACAATTAGCATTACCTTATAGAAGGAGAACAGACACAAAATGAGGGGATGACTGACCTAGGTCTGCCGAGGCTAGTTCTGAGCGCCCCTAACTCCCATACGAACGCATTAAAAGGCAAACATTCCTGTTTTTTTTCAGTCCTGCCTGGCCACAGTTAACTCTCAGCTGCTCAGAGGGGCTGTGTGTGCCAAAAGCACAAGTAACGGAGCGGGTAAGAGTGCAGGGCGGCTGCTGGCTGAGTCCACCACAATAAAACAGTCAGATCATATATCATGGCTTTAAATTGCAAAACTCCCCCATGGCAGGAAAGGCAGAGCAGGGCCCTTCAGTTTGAGCACCAGCAGCCAGAATTTTCATCAGATTTAATGTGGGCTTTATTACCCCCCACAGAGCAGGGGAGTAGAATGAGACGGGGAGGAGTCCTGGGAGCTGTATTCTGCTCGCAGCTCCCACTCACAGCTCTGACAATAATTCAGTGTCAGAGCATCGCTCCTCATTTTCATATTCCTATCTCATTTGTGTCACGGGGCCAAACTGGAACAGGAGCATTATTATGGCAGATATTGGAGGGAGGTCACGGGCACACACTGCTAACTACAGCAATTACTGCCAACGCCAGACCCGCAGCGGCTGCGGAACGACAACGCGAGGCACGGCAGCGTGCCGTTCAACGGTGGGACACAAAGTAGGGGGCTTTAAAAAGGTGGTTGTGCTTCCATCTACAAAGCGGTATGTAGCAATCAGGATACAGTTAAAATAATAAAAAAAATAATCTATGGCGCAGACAATAAAATAGCACAGATAGACAGTAGACAATAAAATAGACAAATATAATATAAACAATAAAGTAGCACAGACAGCTGGAGCCAAAGTCATAGAGCATCATTCAGGAGATTACTCAAGTATTCTGCAGAAAGGTCATTCCTTTCTAAATGGAGCTGCAAGCAGAAACGTCTGCAGCCTTCTAACGGCAGAGAAGCCACCAGATCCCAGACCTTTCCCCTTCCAGCCAAGGTCAAGTCACAGCTATGAACCCTGTGAGGCACCAGGGAAACCTCCAGCTTTCCCACAGAACCACCTCTGCTTCTCCAAAGAAGTCCCTTGTCTCACCTGAGAGCGAAGCAGGTACATTAAGCAGGAAACCATCAACCTGGTTTCCTTCTGGTCCCTTCAGCTGATCTCGGAGCAGCCAAAATTTAGCTCTTAAAGCAATTGATATTTCCCCTCTGACATGAAACGCATCAGAAATTACACTATTAATAATCTCTTGCACTTGTCACCCACTGAAGTGTCAACCTTTGACAGGTGAATTGTTGAGGCTGTGTCAATAAGTGATGTTAATAAGTTTTTCCATAATAGTTAGTGCATCCGTTGGTTGCTAGGCAAACTTTTTTTATAGCATTGCATTAGATGAAGAGGTGCAAAAAGATTCATGAAAAACAGCAAAGAAGTCCCCCTTCCCCAAAGCAGTTTAACAAAAAGCCATTTACAAAATCAAGATGAAATAAGAGCAGAAATTGCTGAAGAAGAGGGGGAAATGTGTTGAATTATGCATCATTTGGCTGAGTTTTACACAGCAAAATATTTATCAGAAACTTTGAAACAGTAGTTTCTTCCTGAAAATTCAACAAAGCAAAACATGGATATCTGCCAGTTTCCATTTAAATTCTTCCAAATCACTAAGTATCGGCACAGCTGCATTAGCATCAAAGGGAGTACTTGGGAAGTAAGGCACTATTCACAGGAATCTATCCCCTGCTTCTGGCTAATGTTTACTCTGGGATATGTACTTAATTTCTAAATAATTCACTTTCGGTCGTGTCTTCATTCTCTGCCTAGACCTAAACTCACCTGAATAGTTGCACCATATTAATGGCAACAAGGGAGCATTTGTCCCAGAATTCCCATTTTTACAGGACGTGTGTATAGCTACAGCTTTATGCCCGTCGCGGAGGCTCTGTCAAGTGGCGGAATATAAAAGAAAGGCCTGTAACGAAGCCTCCTTCACCCCAGCCACCCCCTGCGGGGCGAGGGGCTGCACTCTGGGGCTGCTCTTCCTTCGCTTGGCTTTAATGCAGCCCCCGCCTGCCCCTGTCTCTCTCCCATTCCCCCACCACCCAGCGCCTGCTGATAACCCCTCCTCAGCTCGGAGGAAGAAACCCATCTCCTTTTCTTCAAGAAGGAGATTAAAGGATCAAAAAACCTCTTCCCACCTCTCACCAGGAGGTTTAGCTAACACCCTGAAATATTCCCTTTCTTGTGACTGTATGAAGATTATTAATCCTCTCCCATCACGTCGGTGCCACCCAGGAGCTTTCGCTCCAGCCCCCATCACCAGACCCTGGTGCACGTTGAGCTGATTTTCTGTCTGCTCCATGCTCTGAAATGCTCTTGCTCTTCCCTTCCAACCTATCTAAAATATTTAATGACTATTTGAAACAGGCAGCAACGTTTAGTTTGCCTCCTGAAAAACAAGGGGGAAAACATATGGGTAATATGTAGCTTGTTTTGCAAAACAATAATGAAGCATCTGGTAACTTCTCCAGGAAAAGAAATGAAAGCTGAGGGGATATTTTACAGAACTTGGAAGCATGCATGGGATGGTATACTGTTATCCAGCATGTGTCTAAACACACACAGTCTCCTAGCACAGCTTGAGGAAAGATATTTGGTATATTCATTGTAAATCTCTGGCAAGCATACCACACGGCTATTCTGTTCCCGGCAGCGGGCGCAGGAGCCAGCCCCGCTCCGTGCAGGCAGCCGCCACACCGCGTACACCTGACATCGCGGAGAACAAGGCTGGGGACAGAGCTGCAGGGGCAATCGCACCTTCAGCGTGGCACCAGCCGGCCGAGCAAGCCCCTCCCACGCCAATGGATTATCTCCTGCTGGGGCAACACGCCTATCCTAAAATTCAGCTTTTCTCTGTGTTTAAAGTTTATCATCAAGTCTAATTCTATCCCCTGCTACGATGAATAAGCAAATCCAGTTTGCATAATTGAAACCTGAGGAATCAAAAATATTCCTTCCAGACACCCCTTTTATTGTACTACTATACTACCTATAGCCATGTATAAAACGCCAAATTTAACAAGCACTACATATTATGTGCTACGTATTACTCGTGTACGTGTATTAAGTAGTCTATGTTGAGCCATGCTATCAGCTGGTGTAAAAGACCCAGGACTTGCCTTGGCAGCGTAAGAAAGGAATACCAATTAGAGAACCATAAGACAATTTATACCCAAGTTGTTATAAAATACTATAAAAAGGATCAATGCTGAGAGAGGGAAGGGCATGCAACTAGAAAACAGTCAGCAAGGACATGATCAAAGCTAGGACAAACAGACTGCAAATACCGTATAATGTGCAAACACCTCTAAGGTATGCATAAGAATCTGTGAAGCATCCTCACAGCAGGAGGCTGCAAGCACATTTGGCGTGGCCTAATTTGCCAACATATCACAGCCAACTAATAAAAGCATTTCTCAAAGACAGGCAAGTTCTGCTGGGCTGGCCTAGCACCATGTAGGTAAAATTAAAAAGCTGTTCTCCATACAGCACGCAGCATCCATCCAAATCTTTGTTACGCTTTCAGCAGTGCTTGTACAACGCTGTTGGAGCACGTTGCTTTTTGCAGGAATTAGCAGCAGGAGGGTGTCCATCAGCAGCAGGCTGGCGTTAGCCAGGGGGGCAGCTCAGCAGCGGGTCCCTGCCTGCCCCCATCGCAGGACAAGGGCTCACTGGCCCTTGGCACCTCGGGACAGCTCGGCTTGCTCCCTGCTGCCCTGGGGCAAGCAGCCCACGAGGCTGGAGCGATGAGCCCCACATCCCTCAGACACCCCGAGCATCGCTCATCCCTCCAATTATCCTCCACGGAGCTGAAGGAATATTTCCTTTGCGATGCAGCTTGTGTCCCAGAGCGATCCTCAGGAACGCCCTGCCTCGGGTGTGCTCCTTCACCCCCAGTTCCCTTCGTTCAGGCAATCCCACAGGGAATGGCACAAGGAAAGGGCCACACTATGGAGCAACCTCCAGTCCCACGGTGCCAGCCCCAGCTGGCACCCAGTAACTCTGCCCTGAGCTGCTTCCCTGACTCCCAGCGTGGCCCCACGCAAGAGCAAAAAAGCCCACGCTGGATAAGGAGGGTTTCATACCTATTTCGCAGCTGCAGCTGAAATTACAGTCTGTCCCCGAACTTGTTTTACTTCTCCACACCCATCACTGCAGACAGACCTTTGGGCTGCCGAACACCCGTGTCCTTTCAAAATTAGAAGAAGGGGGAAGAGGGCACTTCTGAAAATCCCAGCCTTAGCCCAAACCAGTCTCCTGTACAAGGATGCGCAACGCCTAAGGTTGCAGATTTCCAAGGAAGTATTAATTATTAATAACTTAATGCAATGAGGGCTGCTGTTTTCATTCTCCTCACAGCTGTCAGGGAGCCACAGATGCAGCACCACCTTCTGTAATTGGAATCTTTATTTTACAAACAGTGCAATAGACTCTGTTTTATCTCCTTTGATCCCTGTGTAATACAAACAAGGCTCACTAATCAAGGCTCCTTCCCCTTTGTTTGCCCTTCAAATGCTGCAGAGAGCCTCTTCCTGCTGGATATTGTGGTTGTTTCCATGTTGCACAGTGGAAATGTGTGGGACACAGCCGTCATTGCAGAGTTTTTGTCCTGACTTTAACCTATCTCCGTAGTGCCAACTGGCAGCACACACCTGCCCGGCCAGGTGCTCTTCTCCTAAAAGATACCATTACATACCAACAATTAACAAATCTATCAACAGATTTCCTTTAGGATTCTTGGTGCTACTGAATTTAAATTCACTGCAGCAGAAGAATAGCGCCCGGATGGTACACAAAAACCTATCTGGCTGGCAGAGCTGCAGCACGAGCAGAGCAAAGCAGCTCCGGTAAACCACAGAAGGGATCGAAGCAAATCCTACCCCCGTGCAAAGCCCTTCCGTCCCGGCCAGAGCAGCGGCTGTCGCTGTGGTTGTCTGATACTTGTAACTGCAGAATCCCATGTTCAGTTGGAAATTCTGACAAATCTTAACCAGTTATAGGGCATCTCCAAACAAAGGGAGCCATTTTCTGCGAGCATTTCAACCACAACACTCCTGCTGTTTCTGAGAAGGGCCCTGATGGAAGAAGCAGCTAATTTTGCCCAGGTTAACTGCAAATTTTTACAACCTTTTTTCCCTTAAGAGCAGGAGTGTGCCGGTGCTGTGGAGCAAGCAGACAAAACACAAACAACTTTAGTCTTCATTATAACCTGCCTGATTTTGACATAACTTCATAGGTAAAGTTCACATCCTTTGAATATGTTTCCTTAGAATGTGGCAGAGACGAGACTTTTCAAGGAAAAGGCTTTTCCTTTGTGCTCTTTTTGCCGCCTTACTCTATCTGGTTACAAGGTGCATGAAGGATAACAGTTTAAAATTAGAAAAGATAAGTGCCAAATAATCAGGGACAGCAGGACAGATCAGGAGCTGGAGATAGCTGGGACTGGCTGGGGGAAAGACAGAAATCAACAGGAAAAGGAATGAAATGCCAAACAAGAAGTTTTGGCTACAAGCAGTACAAAAATAATTGCAGATGAATTGATGAGGAAGCAATATACTGGGGAAACCAGCACTCACTTGACAAAGAGCAGTGCCAATGGAAAGCCAGAAAGACGGTAAAATAAAGACAGATTGGTTGAAAAGCCAGGACAACACTGTGGATGATGTGAGGAGCAGAGACTTACTGAGCGGAGTTCAGACTCTGTATCAGAGCCGAGTACCTGCAGCAGGAAAATCAGGATTACCCGAGCAGTGATTTGGCTCCAGGCAGGGGAGGAGGAAAGGTCACGTTTGGACACAAACCACCAAGAGAAAGGGTTGTTTGAAAGGGAAGGAAAAGCAAATGTGGTTTTGTGTAAGTGAGCAGCAGAACGTGTGTCCAAAGAGCACACCCTCTCCCTAGCCTTAGCACGCATTGAGGGGATAGAGACACCATTATTTTAGGAATAGGGAAAAAGTGTATCAGCATAATTGCAAAGGTGATGAAAACAGTTATTACATTATGCAGTTAGTTAGCGTGTGCAATCCTCTGCAATCCGAGATGAAGGCAGCTTTTGATGGCCTCTCTTTCCTCAGGGTGCAAGCTGGATCTCAGCAGCGGAGGCCACACGGGTGTCTCCACTGCCATGAGCTGTGGCCACTTTCTTCACCAGCCAGCGGTGGGGAATAAGCAGGATTTCCTTTTTCTTATGCAGAGAAACTGTAAAGGTGGGTGAAAGTTACCTGCCCCCCGGCCTTGCTGCACTAGGCTGACTGCTTTTCTCTTGGGCACACAGGGAATCGGGAGACCCTTTCTCCGGTGAAACCAGTGTCCGGCTCAGGCAGCTGCCTGTGTCCCGGTTCTGTGCCCTGGAGATGCCCTCCTGGACATCTCCCCTCTCTCCTCCCGGAGGGGTGGAGAGGAATCTGGCAGCAAGGAGGTGAGGAGGCTTTGGATCAGACTCTGCATTCCCTACCTAAGTCCCAAGAGCTCAAAAGCTTTCAGCTCCATCCTATTCACATCTTTTCCTTGTCTGATATCACTTGACGAGAACAGAGCCTGACAGGAGGGAAGGAAGAAGGAAATTACATAAGCAAAACAGAAGTGTAATTAAATTCCCTCTGCAGATGAGCAGATCCCATCTCGGCTGTTACTTTACTTCATTCTGTCACATTCTGGGCTGTTCTTTAAAGAACTCTCTGCTACATGAAACCAAGAGGGCAGCTAAAGGTTTCCTTTTTCCAGGGAGTGCCACACGCCTGGTCTCTCTCTTCTCTCCCGCTGTCTTGTGCCATTCTTACTAATGCGAGCATTGACTGGGTGAAGCACGAAGCATATATTTTCAAGGCACTAAAATGAAACCACCAAAGCTATGGTTGAATTATGGAGGAAGAAAGCACGCTTCCACCACGCCTCAGCCTCCCTGCGGGACCAGCCCTGAGCTGCCTCGGCAATGGCTTGCAGCAGTAACAAAATGCCAGCTGACCGATACCGTTTGTATTTCTAAGGCATCTCATCAATCACAGCTTAAGTCTTTCCCAGTGAGTAACTTAGGAAAACAAGGCCATTCCTCCGGCTCATCCTGCTCTGATGATTTTCAGCGGCTCCATTATTCTGAGTTACTGACAGATGCTTTTGTTTCTCCCACTGCACAACTTCTAGGCGCACACTACTTGTGATTGAGCACACAGATCAAGTCCTTACCCCATCTCACTTTTCTAATTGGAAAAAGGTATGAGACAAATTTGAGGAAAATTGCCTCCATGCTTCCTTCTTTCAAAATAAAGCCCTGATTATTTTTAAAAAGCACAGAGAGGATGTTGGTGGTACACTAAGTTTTCAACGCTGCCTGGAGAAGAAAGAAGAATAAGAGGTTCTAATGAGAACACGAACTAATGTTCTAATGAGAACACTAATAAGAACCAAATTGCTATACTTTTGCTCAAGGTTATTGGGCAGAACAACCTGAAGATATTCTTTATAGTGGGGAAACTAGATCAACTCCAGGCATTTCATCCACAGGCAGGCAGAATATCATCCCGACATTCCTGGAGTGCTTAAAGAGACCAAGGCAAACTGAAGAGACCAAATTGAGTTAAACCAAATTAGATCTTTTGAGAAATAAAATGCAAAGTACTGAACTACAACAGGCCTCAACATCCCATGTCCAATGAGAATTTTCTACACAACAGTATTCCTAGCTAATTTTTGATAACTTATTTGCAATACGTGCAACCTGAGACACTGCACGGCTACTATGAAAGCTGCTGAAATAGTAGTTCAAATAAGTAAATTAATCCCTTACATGGAAACGTTACCTTCTTAGTTCAGATACTTTTAGCAGCTGGCTATGAATTTCTGTCAGGCAATTTGTCCAAAAACTCTTCAAGACTCATAAACCTAATATGCCTAAGTCAAATTTCTTAAAAAAATATTATGTCTAATTTTCTCTCAGTATTCTGGTTGGCTGAAAGCTATGCCTTATTTTGGGGGGGCAAAAAAAAGGAAACAGCAAAGTTTTAAATTTAGGAATAGAAATGATGAACTTTCAAGAACATTGGAAGGAAAAGCAAGGAAGTGAATCTTTCAACCCAAAAATGCGAGGTAGACAGCAAATCCTCATCATTTTGATCAGCAAAGACCACATAATGGTGTAATCAGGCTTACTGAGTGAGAGCTTTATTTCTCAACTTTAAACTTTTTAATATTCAACAGAGGTTTCAGAAAATAATTATTTTATATGGATGTTTAGTTTACTTTTAGGGTACTTGAGGTTTTCTTATTATTTTTTTTTAGCTAATGGGAGAACAACCATGATAGCTTAAAAAAAAAAAATCTTAAGTTTTAGCTACAGTAGAGGAAAACTGGCTCTGCCTACCATCTCATTTCCATGACAGCTTTATTTCTGAAATTCAGGCTCCAAAAACTATCAATTTAATGCATTAGATGGATTTGCATGCATTTAAATTCATGACTTAAAATACCAGCAACTGTGCTCATGCAAAATTAACATGCACACACACTTGCCTACATTCGCTCATTACAACTTAACTGACCCTCATTAAGAGCTACCAGTGTTTTCCCAGGTTGAGGAAGTGATTTACGTAAATGATCCCTAAGAGGGGGAACTAGGGCTCCAAGTTCTGCCTTCCTCAACCTACTTTAACATCTCACCGAAACTTCCAGAGGAGACAGTTCCTCATGTTTGAGGCGGTGTCTGAGAGCGGGAGCAGCCGGCATGGGAACACGTTTCCACTCAGTTCAAGAAACAGTAGGCTTGGTTCGGTTTGACTGTCGCAGAATGACTTCTCGTTATATTAGCCACAGAGCTAACTGGTCTTATTTAGGAAGGCACTGAATATGAAATGGAATGGCTTTACAAATATTGCAGTTTCCTTAATGCTGCAGATTTTGAGAGTATTGTTTCATGTACTTTGGGGAGGACTTTGCACATGCAGTCAGACAGATGGCTGGATGACTGCGTATCGAGATAGTTATTAACTGTATGAGTTACTAATGACCATATTTCCAGGCAGTTTTACCCACAGTTTCTAGCTTTGATGCTCAAAACTGCACACACAATTGCTTAATCCCTGCACTCAACTGTTCACCCCTCAACCTCGTATAACCCAGATCCCGGCACGCGGCCCATCAGTGCAGTTCCAGTAAATCGGGGCAGACAAAGATGTCCTGCCGGCCTGCACTCAGCGGGGACAGAAGCCGGCCACGCGCTTCGTCTTTTGTGCCTCCATGTCCCCAGTCACAGCTACGGAGGACAGCTTTGCAAAGCCTCTCTTCTGGTCTTGGGTATAATTTAAACAACAATCATTCCAGGAAGACAGGTGAGCCATTACAGCATTTCTACACTATTTAAGAAGGTCTAATTAATGACATGAATTAAAATTGCTAAATGAGTTGAGGCTTACGGTAAAAGGTGTCACTTCAGGGAAGCACTGCTCTACAGTCCCTGGACGTTTGGCCGTCGGGCTGGCACGGCTCTGCCACGCAACGGGCATGCAGTGGCCGTCACACAGGAACAAGAGTCTGCGCTTGTCAGCAAGTACTCAGCACTGCCGCCCAGCCGCAGCGGAGCCAGGAACCTCAGCCTATGGAAACAGAAGAATTTGTATTAGTTGACAATTCAGATGGAGAAGTTGCTGGGATGGAGTTGTTTTGGAAGAAAGACTTTAGCATCTATAGGCTCTGTTCAAAAAACCCTTTATCTGTCTTTCTCTAAAACCAAGATTACACTTGATCTCTTATGTAAAAACACACATTTTGTCAAAGTGTCAAACTAACAGCAGAATATTTCTTTAAAAAAAGACAACCGAATCATGGCACAATGTTATGTCTCCCATCATATCCTGACAACAATTTCATTGTAAATAGGAGCAATAAGCGTTTGCCTATCTTAGCTGCAAAGGACATGGAGCTTATATGACCCAAACAATTGCCGGTAACAGGCACAAAAGTAAGGAAAAAACATTATCCAGATTACTTAAAGTGGCAACCTGCTGTAATACATTTATAGAGTATAACTTGTAGAAGAATTCATTTATCTATTTGCTTAATGCAATGCCCAGTGTATGAAAATTATACTTTGCACCATCTTATTTACTACAGGGAAGAAGGTTAATGCAGGAGAACATACTGAAGGTCATTTTTATCCTTTAAAATAATTAAGTGTAGAACTTGCAGAATCCTTTTGAGGAGATCTGCAATACAGAGTGCTTTTAAGTAACTCCACAGGTAACTGCATTAAAATAAATCTTCTGACAGCGGAGATTTAACAAAGAACTTGGAAAAAAACAGCAGCCCCTTTTGAGAAAGGGCAGTTTCTTCTAGTCACGTTCTTTTTTTGTTTTCAAACCAGCAGTGTCCGTTGCACACCATGTTGGTCTATGGCTCCTGTAAGCACAATAAGAAAATTTTCTTGTACTTTTAACTAGATTAATTCCAGATTTTCATATTGGAACGAACCTTTAACTGACTGGAAATACAAATACAGTCTGCACCGTCATTTCACCCACATCTCTCAATGTTACCGAAAACCCCGAAGCCATCACAAAATTGTAAAGGAAAGCTCATTAAAGAAGAGCAGGCCATAAATGGAAAACAATGTCTTCTGTCAAGGTAAAATAGCTAAAATATACGAAGTCGATGATAATGAGATATACGCACAAAAAAGAGGGGAAAAAGAAAGAGAAGTATCCTGTGTTTTAATCAGCACTTATAAGACACGTGGCAGGATCACTGTGGTCACACCACATGTAGGAAGCAGAGGGGCAGCAAGCACATTTTCCCTAAATGAGGTTATAGAAGAAGCAATGGGACATGTAGAAATTATTGGGTACAGAAACTCCAGCTTCAGAACATTTTGGTGGTCTTCGCTCGTGCTGACAGCTACAGGGCCGCTGCCTTGTTAGAATTACACCCAGTAATTCATACGTTTTATCAATTACTCCAGGTAATACACACATTTTATAAAGATGGCGTATCTGGTCTCAGGTTCCTTGGGCTGCCCACAGGAATACCACGAGCCCTAACGAGCTCCTGGTCAGTGCTCACTGGCATCGGCACCCAGCCAAGAGGTGAACCACAAACCTGGCTTGATAGAAGTCATGGACTTGCGTCAACTTTGTAGATTTTGTCATTTTCACAATTTATCAGTTCTCAGCCTGAACAAAAATCAGTGCCCTGCAAGAGAGATCTCTTCTGTTTATTTATCTCTGGTTGCTGCTCACAACCGTTTCATTTGTTTCTACGTAAGAGTCACGAAAACCCAAACGGAAAAGCCAAAGGGACCGGAGCTTTCATCGTGTTCTTTAAACACCCTTAAGCTGAGAGCTGGCAGTGGTGGGGCCAGTAAATCAATGCCGCTGCCTGCTCATTAATCCTGATGCCTGCGTTAGTACCTGGGAGGAGCAGGCAGTGTTTCTGACTGTGCCCCCAGTCGCTCTCAGGTCAGGGTAACCCTCCAACAGGGTCAGCGAGGTGCTGGGGAAAGCTTCTCCTTCTGGCACAAATCACCGTGGCACAAACCTCAGAAATATTTTTCTGCTGCACTCTGCTATCATTGACAGGGCTGTATTTTTTACCCTTAGACACATTACAAGCATAATGGAGAATACATAAATGAATGCACAATGATTATAGATATTTATATGCATCCTGCTAGTGAGAGATCACAGCTATAATTCATATGGGGTAAAGCCACAAAATTATGAAGGTCTTCCTACCACTGCCGTTTATAATCCAATGGGAATCCATTACGTTTTTATTTCTCGTGTTACAAGAGGCAATTTATGACTGTCTGTATATCACATTATGTTTTAGAGGTGATGATAATGTAAAAGCAGCCTGACCTCAAAATGGAATAACTGATTCAAGCGAAATGCCATTTCACAAAATGTATACTTGATTTCTTAGAGAAATCGGTAACTATAGGTAAAGCTTTTTAAATTTTAGTTATGGCATTCATTTTAGACAGTCATTTTCATTAAAATAAATCTCTTTCTGGGGTCATTTCATTTAATATTCCTTTTAGGAACAGAGGTGTGGTTTTATTTAATTATTTTTAATCACAACCAAACATACAAATTCAGCCTATTTCTGAAGCTTTAAATGAGCCCATTTCCTAATCTTTCAGTCTGTTCATTCCCGAGCCAGTTTGGGATCAATACGGAGCTGGTCCCAGCGCAAATGGAAATCTCAAGATCGCTACTACTTATCCACCTCCTAATTGCGTTGTGAGGCTTAAGCTTTTGGGGTGCTTACATACACTTAAGAGTTACTGTGATGACATCACTAAAGAGGCTAAGAATTAATATCAGATAGCTGTAATGCCTAACGACACAGAATTTGATGGGTCAGAGCTGTGCATACTATCTTCTACTTAGAAATGAAGTAGCATTTGTGATAACAACTATCCTGTGTCCTCCACAGAAGCTGCAGGCCACTCCTGAATGTGAAACACGATATGAATATTCCTTTATCAGTGTTATTATTGTTGGTTTGATTATTATTTCTAAGGATAAGATTTCTATTACATTAATTTGGTTTCTTAACAGCAAAATAATTTTGTTCATACCTTTGCAAACCTACCACCTTTTCATTTTCAGATTCTGAAGTTTCCAGTATTAAGGACAGCATAGTCATATTCTAGCTACACGTTTTTTAAAGCTGTAAATTCTATTCTCCGAAGGGCTGCCTTTCTGTGGGCATAAGTATTTCAGAACAGATCCATAAAAATTGACAGCTAGCTAAACTTTATACATCTTGACCTCACTAAGAGTTCAGTTTCACCTGCAGTAGAGCCATTTATATTGGCGTAATGTGTTACACAAGTAGAGCTGAAGTCAAATTACACTTAATAAGCTAGACTATATTTTAAAAAGAAGATGAAATAATGGCTATAATATTTAATGTGCCACTTAACCATCACATTAATAGTAAATCTATCGGTAAAGATGACAGAGCTACAATGAATTAGCAGTTACCAATCCAGACCATTAGAGTAACACCAGCAAACAGCATTATGGGACCAACTCATATCTTTTCTCATATGGAAAATGAGTCTCTTGAAATTCCTGAACAGTCCCAATTAAATGGGACCAGTTATGAAGCTACCCAAAGTCAGTCGAGGTACCAGAATGTGGCTCTAGCAAGTGAAAAACGTGACTCCATTTTCCAGGTATTAGTGGGGCACCTCTTGATGCGACTGCTATGCAGCATCCGAGTGACCTGCTGGCTGGGTTACCCTAAAGACAGACAACTCTTCTTTGGCATCAGAGAGGAATTCCTTCTCAGACTCACCTGCGCCAGCAGAGGTGAGCTGTCCCCAGTCAGCCCACTTCCCCGGAATAGCCCCGTGAGCATCGCAGAGGTGCCAGGGCTCGAGGGCAGGACGTGGGACCAGCCCGGAGCAGTGGAAGCTGCCCCAAAGCTGAATGCCTGGCCTGGAAACAGCCCAGCACAGATGCAGTTTCCACAGAGCCCAGCAAAGTGTTAAGAAAGAAGCTGGCAATATTATTTTTCCTATGTAACTTATTTTACTTTATATAGGTTATAGTCAAAGTTTAACTTAAGTAATAATTACATCTGAATTATAAAATATATACTAAGTTATAATTTAAAATCCATTTATTAATAAGTATTTATTTTGAAATCTTTCATCGCTGGAAATGGAAAAACAAGGTTAGGTTCATCTTGCTGCATTCGGTGCCTGGTCTACTGCATCCGCATGTCCTCCCATTTACTGCCTCTTAATTGGGGGTCTTAAACTGATGTGCACGGTATTTAATGTCTGTATCATTTAGTATGTCCTTTAACTCACTGAATGTAATAAAAGCCAAGCGATGAAAATTCAAAAAATAAGCTAAAAATTGAGGACAACAAAAGACTTAAAAATTCAGGTCATAATAAACCCTAGGTTAATTTCTCATCTTTTCACAAAGCCAGCATAATTCTTACCTTTACCTGTGCTGTGGTCACCAAAGATAAATTTTGTTTGTGGGCAACATAATGAAGTGTTTCCTTCAGTTGTCAGCATTTTACACCAGGACTTGAACTCTGCTCAGCAGAAGCAAAGACGTTATTATCTTGACCTTGATTTACCCTTTTGAAGGAGTTGCTTTGAAGCTGTTCAGCAAGTACAGACCTACGTGGGATGCGTTCAATTTTTTAATTTCTTTTCTAATCCAGGATAATCTACAAATCCTAAATTTTGTAATTCCTCTCTGTTTTCTGTAATGTGATTAAGAGACCAGTTTCGATACAAACTGGAGTAAATTATACTAGTGTGTCAGCCTGAAAATGAAGTGTTTTCACTGTTGCAGCAGTGTGACACAACTTCCAAAGGGGAACGACAGGCTGCTAAGCAAAAATGATGAGGAAGAGATTCTTATCAAGTCTTCAAAAATGTCAGAAAAGGGAATGACCTTGGTTTAACTACTCTGGTTCTGTAAACATTTTGCCATGTCACAGCAACATCTCTGGTAGGGAAAGGGGGAGAAAACATTGCTTTTGTTAGATTTTCAGTGACACATTTCAGGCCTTCTCCACCTACCAGGAGACTATTTTAATATTTTTAAATATCATCCAGCATTTCGTACTGAAACAGTGCTTTCTTCTTTTCGTATTAAGTGATCTTAATGCTGGACAAAGGTGCAAATTTATCTCCCACAGTCTAATTTTGATTTTGATGAACTTTGATTGAGCTTCTGAACGTTTCAGGAACATCAGCCCCAAGCTCTCGCCACTCACCAAGGAAAACTGCAATTGCCCAAATAGCCTTCTTTTTACAGAAAGATAGCAGCTCGAGTTCCACCATGCCCTATTTGTCCCTTAATTCACTGAAAAGGCTGCCAATACAGGTTTAGTGGATGCTACATGGCACACATACTTGAAACGATTTTTTTCCTTGGGCACTGAACATCGTTCCTCAGCCCCAGGCTGGAACAAGTGAAAAGCTCCACGGTCCATTACAAACATCCTGAGCTATTTGATCATTCAGATTAGAAAGCCTCTAAAGATTATACATGAAAACACACCATTTTACAATTAGCTGCTTTAGGCTGTGTGCTGTGTAAATTTGTGCTTGGCGCGCTCTGTGAAACACTTTCTCAACAGAAGCCGAAGCCCTTGTTTCTATCTTTAGTACCAACCTCCCCCAATAATAAGTTTCATGGCCACTGTGGTCTGCTCAGAAATTCAGGAGCCTCTGGCCACAGATAACCATCCACTAGGAGGATAACCTTAAATGTTACCCTCTCAAGGTTAAAAAAGTGCGTTTAAGATTGCTCTGGCTTTCAGTTCTCATTCTTGCATCCTTCCTGAACCTCCCAGGCCTCCCAGGAGACCCTGCCCGGTGATGGATGCAATGTGTTTTTCCTCTTGTTCTTAAAAGTCGATTCATTCATCACAGTAGGTGGGGTACATTTTTCAAGCACTGGAATGAGCGCTGGTCAGCACAAAACTGCATGCATGAAAGATAAAACTGTGGTGAAAACAGACCCGGGCTCGTACTGGGGGGAGTCCGGAGAAGAGCACAAAAACCTCTCCTACCAGACATGAGACCTCGTATCAAGCAGCGCCCTGCACTTCCCTCGCAAAAACGCTGTAAGGCTCAACTGATGTTCTCACTATTGTGATGCATTAAGGATTATTAGCATTAACCTGGAATATCACCCCAAAAAACTCAAAATATTTTTTCTCATCGCTGAGGCCAATTCTGGGAAGGCCTCAGAGACAGAAAACTGCTCAATATACAGCTTGGATTAGAACTGTCTATGTAATGAACCCAACTTCACAGCCAGAAATTATTACAAGTATTTTCCACAAAACTTTCTAATAGACAATGACTTTTCTGTTCTCCATATATATTTTCTGCTTCATGGTATCTACACTCATCCTCTTAACTCCCCCATATAACTGCCAAAGAACATCTTTTAGAAAATACAGACCAGCTTTCGCTACAACTGAAGCTGTACATGTCATTATAAGATATGTCTCACCATTTACTTTTCATGTCACAACCAAAAGGAATTAGGATGTAATTAACACACATCAAATAACAAAACTATTGATAAGATTACTG
Source organism: Chroicocephalus ridibundus (assembly GCF_963924245.1). Lineage (NCBI taxonomy): Eukaryota > Metazoa > Chordata > Aves > Charadriiformes > Laridae > Chroicocephalus > Chroicocephalus ridibundus. Next base: position 85,526,230 of record NC_086287.1, on the reverse strand, counting down.
AGAAAATTTCCTTTTAAAATCAGAGGGAATGAATAAGAGGGTTTGCCTTTGCACAGTACAGCTATTCATACTTAGTGAAAAGTCCCCAGCCATGGAAGATTTGACTACTGTAAGTACAGCTATGACTTTGGGACAGGTCACAAAACTCAAGGAACGTGGTTTCCATCTCCAGGGACAGTTACTATTGCACTGTGTATACATAAGTAAACCAACTCTTTTAAAACTCAGGCTGCTTATATATGTACGCAAAATGCCAGAACACATTTCCAATTCCGAGCTGAAAGCACCGCTGCTCTACTGGCATAGAAAAAAATTAAACCTGGAAGATGAAATCTTTCTACTGCTGTTGATTTTCATGTATCACTAATCTACATGATCTGTTATTTAATCTACCAGTGCGATCATTGATTTTAGTGGGCTAATGCTAATGATTTTTTTTTTTTTTTCTAAAGCTGCCCTTAAATACAGAAAAATAGCAGCAGATGTCATAGGGACAGAAGAGACCCCAGCAGGCAGAAGACGCCTGCTGCTGCAGTCTGATTGGCGTGCGAGCTGATTACTGTATCTCAGGTCACAACAGCTCTTCAGGAGGGAATTTCAGACATAGGCAAGGTGAGACACAGCCCTTATCTGTTGTAGGAAGCTGATATATACAGCAAAGGGTGTATGTTTTATTTTTAAAATGAGACCCTTCTTTTTCCATCCTCCAAGATCTCCTATTACTAAAATCTATTAGCATTAAAATACTATACCAACAGAGAAAAACAATTTTCTCCTTTCTTTAAACTTTGCTTTGTTTCCTCAATAGCCAGTTTCTGAAGTGTGAAAAAAACAACTGCAATAGAGAAAAGCCCACTTCAAGGTACAAGTTTAACATTATACAACAGTCTATACCTTATTTCAGCAAAAGTCCAAACACAATGTGCTTCCTGTCCCAAGCTTTGTTATACAACGGAAATCCTTTCCACAGAAGCATTGACGGGTCAAAACAAACCAGAACTACTCTATTCAGAAAGAAAAAAGTTCCCCTTCTCACATATTATTCTATTCAAAGCGCATTTGATAGCATGTACTGGCATCCGGATTGCATCTTCCCCTTGCACCACAATACGTGTCTTCCATGGAATGCCTTCAAAAAGTGGAGAAATTAGTTGCTTATGTTCTCTTAAAAAAAAAATGCCCTCTTGTAACCAAGGAGGGGGGACATTTCATAAGTCATCCAAGAAGTAAGCACGTGCACGTGCAACGAATGTCATGGGAAATACCATCCTGGGACACTGGAACTCCAGGGCAGCTCCTGGCAGCTTTCGCCCAGTTTCACCCCATGGTGTATGGACGGAGGCAGCAACAGAGGGAGAAGAACCCCTCACTCCTGGCTCCATCTGCCATGTTCCACACTTAGCTCTCAAGAGCTTCAGAGCCCCTTTGGCCCTATACGTCCCTACAACGATCGTTAAACCAGAGAACGAAGAAGAAACCCTTGATAGCTAGCAGGTCTCCCCTAAGCGACAGGACAAGTCCAATACATGCACAGCGTACATCTTTGCAGCATCATCAGTTTAGGTTATTACTGCTCATGAAGTGCTTTGTGAGTATTTCCATCATTTATATAATAGACAGTAGCTAACACTAGAGTTCTATAACGCACATAACAAAATGTGGAGAAACGTTACCAATCCAATTAAAACCAGAAGCCAGCTTCTGCTTTCCAGAAAATGAATGCAGCATTTGATTTTAAATGGTAATAAAAGCCTTTAAAATCACCATTGTATTTCTTAGTACTTTAGAAAGATACGCTTCCTGGTCGTATCAACCTGCAGTAGTAAATCCAAAATTCAGATTACCTTACTCATGCTAGCAGTATTACTAAGGGAAATGGGACGATTCTTCCCAACACAGGGTTCACAGTTAGTTGTATTATCATAAAATCATGGGTCATAGATCAGAATCCAGAATGAAAAATCTAAGCCAGTCTTCAGGAGACATGATCTGCAAAAACTAGGAAATCAATAAGGAAATCAATAGGAAATAATATTTGAATCATTCACAAACAAATTTGTTTCAAGGGGCTTCATCTATATTCAGTCATAGAATTTAAAGTAAACTCACTTTCAAAATTTAATTAAGCTATAGCTGTGTAAGTCAATAAAAATGTGACCCTAGTGCCTTCTACCCCCTGCAGGAGTGGAAAAAAGAGCACTTTGTGGGCCACCTCTGAACGGAAGATTTCAGAGCAATAAGCCGCCTGCACAGTGACCAGCACACCAGGGCCCCACTTCATTCTGGACATCATCACAGCCTTCATCAGCAAGCGCTCCCAGCAGCTCTCATCTCGCTTCGTGGTACTGCACGCAGGTTTGTAGATGAGGTACCAATGAAGCTAAAAAGAGGTGTTTTAGCCCTGAACCATGGAGCACCAGTATAAGCTCCTACTGTATCCACCCACCGTAGTAGGGTGGCTAATGACATGCGTATCCAGTCACCCCTGAAAATATTCTGGGCACTGTGTAGGCCACATCTGTTGCTGCTGGGAAAAATCAGAGCAGCAGGAGAGCCACGTTCAAGCACCCCAAGGTCCCTGGGATGGCAGGCAGGACACTGCTACCTTCAGCTCCCCAGGGGCTTGGGGGGCACAACTCCATTTCCAGTACAGAGCGACCTGGAGACACTAGGGAAGAAAGCAGGGCAAGGGAAAAACGGGAGGAGGTGCAGGAAGGAGCAGGAGAAGGGTACTGAGTGCACGCGAACCGGCAGGGAAGCAGGTGGAAACGCAGTGTGCTGCTGGAGAAGGAGGGGGTGAGAAGGGAACCCCTAAACAGCAACAGGAAAAACAAATTGTCAGCTTTGTGACAGGCATGCCTGCAATCACCCAGCCATCACCACCTGTTTAGTCCCAGCAGTTCCCTTCAAACCAGCACACCCACCTCTACAAGCCAAGCAATCTCTCCACGCTCCAGGCTTTGGCCAGACTTCACCAATAGAGGTGCAGGCAAACACGCGGCTCTGCCTAATGGGCACAACTTCTGCAGAAGCAAGAAACTCTCTGACCCGCCAGAAATATGCAGAATGAAGCAAGGATTGTTCCATCACTAAATTCTTTTGGTTACACAAACCATAGATTTATGCTGCAGTCTATACGTGTTCGCATTTATTAACAAAAGCAGGCGAGACAGCAGCCTCATTTCCTTGTATGCTTGTCGGTCTCTTGCGCTGGTAACAAAACCTGGTATTTCTCATCTTCCTGATTATTGATGCTTTAAGGCCTTACTGAATAGTTCAACTTCATGACTATGGCTGCTCTTCATTTTCTCTCTACCTCCAGACTGTCAAGTCAAAATACAGCACGGCATTTTTTTCAAATATAACCCAAGACACCTGAACTGGTCAATCGCCGCTAAAGAAGTAAATCCACACTTCCAAATATTATTCAAGTTATTGTAAAAAGTTACTGTAAACTTTAAACAACTGTTGCTCACAGCCTTGGTAGAACCTCTTTATATTTGCACTCATGTAATTGTCAGAGATCAAGTCTGATCAGCGTAACTGATTCATCGTAAAAACCAGTTCCTGTCGTGTAGTGTATTAAAACTCTCAGCCTGCCCATAGATGCAGCCCCACTGTCAAATCACGCTCAGGTACCCATCGCCTTAGTCTTAATTTGACCTCTCTTAAAACAAGTCTATTTTTTGTAATGATAGCAACAACATCCTTTTTTTTTTCCTTCCCTGCAGATAAGAGAGGACAAAAAAATCCATGTTGTGACAGTCAGAGAGTGCTTATGTGAAACAAACACTGCGACACACAAATGTGCTGCTCTGTTTTAGCGCCAGACACGCCATCCCGTGCAGGGCTGGAGAGAGCATCTCTGACCACAGTGAAATCCTGCACAGTCAGGACTCCCTCCCCTGGAACCCCACTGGGATGCTCCCTCCGGAGCCACACCATACGCCTTGTCTCCCCCCATCCAGATGGAAGCCACGGAAGAACATCGCCGCAGCCAAGGGCACGTTCCACCTGTTGACTCACTGCATTTCACTGCTATTGGGTTTGGTGCCTTTTTGTTTCCAACAAGCCAGATTTTTAAAATCTGCTCATATATAACACTTACATTTCAGAACACTTCTGCACTCGTTTCCTACGTGCAGCCCAAGCTGTGATAACGCTCCACGGGGACGATTAGAAATGGCTCATATTTCATCCAAGCCTCCTCTAAACCAGCCTTTCTGGAGGTTTAAAGGAAACACATAGAAGGCATTTCTCATTGTGCCGCTGTACACCTGTAGACGCCGGCCAAGGTCAGGAGAGGAAACAACAAAATGCTTCAAGAAAGCCAAATCCTTTGTCATCTGAACACGGGCAGGAAACACTGGAAGTGTCATAAGAAAGTTTTTCTAATGAGATCTCAGCCCAGCCTTGCAGAAGCCAAACACAGATGAGTACTGTAGGTCCCGTCCAACTGAAATAGTCTGTTCTATTCCATAGAGTTTTGAGGAATAAATGCGCTAACATCTGGCTGTTTCAGTGCGATATTCAAACAGGCCAGACCCTCACGTTCCCAGAGGTTTCTGTGCTTCAGAGCACAGAACCCGCCAGAGCGCTCCGCTTTGAGGGGAGGGCAGGGACAAGGACAGGGACAAGGGCAGGGTCAGACCTGCTGGGGCTGAAGTGCCCCAGCCACCAAAGGGACGGGATTCCTGGATCCTGGGTCTATTGCTCTGCCTCGACCTCAGGCAGCCTTCAGTTATTCTGTAATACAAATACTATTAATTACCAGCCATTTTATTTCATAGAGACTTGATGCATATTTAAAATACTGCACTTAGTGTGCAAATAATACATAAAAGGTGGGTTTTCTTGAAAATCAAGTGGTTTAAAATCATCCTTTCTCTTCAAAACAAATTTTTAAAGTTAAATTAGCATAATTTTCTGCTGCATTAAACTGGTGACAAGTCAAAATAGCTGCAAATCTACTTGCAGTAATTTACGGACATTTATCTTCCCTGTTATTCATTGTAAGTATATCTTTACACAATACGTTAATTTAGCGGCTTATTTTTTAAGGGGTGCGCTCAGGAAGATAGATCCCAACAGAAGTGTTCACGCACAACGTTTGCAAACTAGCAGGATCGTTCATTTTTCTATTTCTCTGAATTTCCAAAATTAATCAAAATCCGGGAAAGTCAAAGCAAGGATTTAACTGTCTTAAATTTTCCATTGTGCTTTTAAATATACATATTCTCTCCTTTGAGATTCTGTTTGGATGTTAGTAGCCAACCCTTACTCTTTTAATCTCTGTTAAAAGTGCACAGGGATGGGCACGGCATAACCATTTGCAGGTTCAAGATGAAATATCAGCAAAAGAAAATTGTCCAGGGCAGATATATTTCAGGATGAATCATTAATTCCTAAAGCTTGAGCCTTTTCATTATTCATTACACATTTTTCATCCTGCATTATTCCGTCGGTTAGCAGAGTTACAGTGAGATACTTCCAGCTCCGAAGTGGTAGCCTGTAGCTGGGAGACCAGTCCCATGCCCCAGCACTACCAAACCGAGCAATTCACAGGTAACCAGAAGATTAAAAATTACTTTTCCGCTGCATCGCGAAGATCACAGTCACTGAAATTTGGCATTTCATAGACCAGGCCTTTCAACCTCTGAGACTAGCTCCCCTGACTGTTTGCAGGGTACTTCTTTATGCCAAAATTACACACAAGAAAACCCAAACTCAGATCTTTGGATTTCCAACAGATTTGCGCTGTCCCTGTGCTGTTGGAAGGTAGGAAGTTATTTATGCAATTATAAATATATTCCTTCCATTAAGAATTAAATGCTATTTTATCAGTTCTAGGGAAAGACTGAAAGCTTTATATTCCACATTCCACTCCAACGGCTGAATTCAAACTAGTGCAAATGAGAGCAGCTTCACTGCAGAGGAGACACCACCACAGCAGAGAATGGCCTCCAGTGTTTAAATAAAGGAAAATACTGGCTGCCGTTGCCTCCACACGGATGGCTTGGTTTCAACGGGTTGGGGGAAAAAAATCTATACTGACTGATTTCCAAGCCATTAGGAGTTCTTACACATACACTCGCTGGCGAAAAGAGGCACAATGCAGCCTGCAGAACAGGAACAATACATGGGGGACTGTCAGTGATACACTTAAACCATCTGCACTTGCACAGCGTTTGGCAGCAAAACCAGAAATAAGGCAGCCTAGGTCTGGGGGTGTAATAAAGGGAGTGCATATAAATGAGTAAAAGTCACTGAACCAATTTACAAGGCATTAGTGCATTGGCTGCCAGACTCCAGCCCCTCAGCAAGGATTCTTTCAGAGCAGCTCTCTCCACCCTCCTTTTGGCAGACGCTCAGACACGCTCAGCCCAGCGGACAGATCCACCAACAGCTTTTATAGAAAGCACATGGACCTCCTTCCCTTCTCCCAGGCGCGATTTTCACACAACAGACCCCCAGTCTGAATCCCTGTGGCCCTGGGGAGAGGGTGGCAGCAATCCCGAGACTCAGATCCATCTCATCTCTGTCACGGACACCTGTTGAGGCTCAGCCACAGCCTGTGCTGTGCAGCGGAGCCTGGACCCCACGCCTCCCGCTTCTCCATCCCCTCCCTGGCACCTCCCGCATGGGGAGCAGTGTGTTGCCGCCTCCCTCCCGCTCCGTGAAAACATATGCCAGAGAGATCTGGCCAGCCCCAACTGGGATCTGCCAACCAGCTGGGGCTGGCACGGCGTGCTCTGGAGCGGGGTGGTGGCATGTGTGTGTGTGCGCCCAAGCAGCACTGCTGGGGGGGTGTGTGTGGGGGTGTGTGTGCCCGAGCAGCCCTGCTGGGGATGCTCCATGCACAGAGTGGTCCTGCCTACCCCGGTGAGAGGGATGCAGGGGGAAGCGAGGAATGGTCCACGACCTGGTGCGGAACATGCTAACAGCAATGGCGTGACATCGTGCATGGAGATTAAATCACTGGAGAGCCGTAACAAGATAAAAGGCAAACCTAGGGACTTCAAGGGGCATCAAGGAAAGCATTTAAGATATGGGTCATCTCACGTCCTGTAAACATCCAGCGCAGCTTCCCTTCCAGGAACTGGTTTATTTGCAGATGCATCTGGTGCAGAACACAGCACTAGTGAGACACGTCCCCACTCTGGCACGTTTACAAGTGGATACGGTGCATCAGCGTCGGGAAAGACACAGAGGTGAATGGCACCCCAGCGCCTCCCTGAAAGCAACCCCCGGTCTGTGACCTCCTCTTTGTTGCACCCTGCTCTTTTCACCCCAATGCTGTAAAATCTTAACTCTCAAGATAAAACTCCTTCTGCACTTGATTAGCCTCACGAATCCCCGCGTCACAGAGCTATTTGTGTGCTGCAGCTTTTGGGACGACATCTCTCCGGTGTCTGGAACGGTTATTTGGTATATAGCTTTATCTCCCCTGAGGCTCTCATAGAACAGTAAGCAGAAAAATTAGGTTTCAGTCTTTTTTGAAAGAAAGTTCAACACTATTTCAACCTTTTTTAAAGTTTATCTGAAATCTTCTGGTTTAGAGCTTCCTAGCAGACATTCAACTCCAGAACAGAACAAACAGCCAGTACCGCCGAGTGCAGGGATCGAGATCTGCTGCCCTTGGTCACCCCACCACTGAAGTCAGGAGCTTGTTCCAGCTGGCAACATCCAACCTGTTAAGGGGGAGAATGTCATACCACAGCCAGCATCAGCATGGGCATACCAGTTATGTAAACAGTGCCGGAAGGAAAGAGCAGAGGCCATACCCCTGGCTCCCCTCCACTCCCTACTGATGCACTGCACCCCTCACAGGGCGAGGAATCACAGCAGGACGTCAGGACACGAGCGTGGTGTCCGGAGAAACACCAGACAGGGCTCAAACAGAGGGAAATTCCCCAGCCCCTCCTGCCCCAGCAGCTCCCCAGCAGCACCTCTCCATCCCCTACCGCACACTCTGGTTCTGTTTATTTTTTAAATTAGTGCCACAGTTTAATTAATGCCGTTAATGCACTGCAAACTTTACCAAAAATTAAGATGGATGTTATCCTTCTCATTTCAGACCTGGTATAACAGAGAGAGACTTCTCTGTTCTTCTACACCAAAACAGGAGTTTCCCATTTACATTACCAGTCAGAGGTGCAAGCTGGGCTGCTTCTACAGACAGTCAGCAGTGTTAATAAATGAAAGGTAAGGATGGTCATCTTTTTTGTTTAAGTGGGAGAAGAGGACATTGTGTTGGTTTGAGTTTCTATTTTAAGGGACATTTCAATTAAAGCAGATATGTTCTTTGGGTGAAAAAGTTTCACTGAAACCAAGATCGTTTACCAAAAAACATTTCTGGACAATTTTTGATCAGCTTCACACCTCTGCATTAGACTTGCTCTTCAAACTCAAATCACAAATCAAGGTTAGTGTGCCTGAGTTTGCCTGCAGGCTCGCTTGTTAAAATCCCTCTAGATTGTGTTTTCAGTGAACAAATCAAAGGGATTCATGATCCCTTTCTTTCAGTTCAATGGCGAGGCAGTTTCATTTTACAGCTCCTGCTCAGAGTGCTACTAAGAGTTTTAGTACAATATGGGGGCATTTTCTACCATCTATTTTTTCCTGTCGTTTCCAAACAAGGAAACAAGATCATTTGGGATCATTCCCTGCTGAACGTTTTAGACACAAATCCTGCAGTCATTAGTCTTTATGCAGCCAGAGGTCTCATATACGACGAGAGATTTGCCTGATTAAGGAGCACAGGATTTAACCTTCCATGAGAGATCCAGTTTAATGAAATGCGTATGGTATAGCCGTAACAGTGCTCTGGAAAACATTTCAGAAAAATGCTACCGTATGTCCCCAGCAAACATCCAATTCCATCAGCTTTAACTAAAATTCCTCAGCAGTTTTTTAAATACACCTTATGTTAAAAAAAAATTCAGAGCTACATTCCTTTGTTTAACAAACCTGCCAAAAGGAAGCTGAGTCAGACTCACTCCAGGATACGCACCTCAATCTGTGACAAAAAGGAAAACAGTTACCAAGTGGAAATGACTAAGAGCACTGCACTGCCCCGATTAAAAGTCCCAGAAATAACAACACAACGTTCTGCAGAGATTATGCTTTCCACATGGAGCAGTAATTGTTATTTTTTAAACTTTAAGTAATGTTTCTTTCAGAGAGGCCTCAGACAACAGTCAGATACAATTGCACATTTAAGATGGGAGGGGTTTTACAATTATTATCTGAGCTCTTCAAAATTAGCATTTCAGGATTGTTTTCATAAGCAAAGGAAAGCTTATGCTCTCCTCTACCATAATTCTTAGCTGGTCATAAAAATACTGACGCGAGTATTACTGCTGTGACTGAATTTCAAATCCTGGCAGAGCTTCACTTCCACAGTGCCTGTAACGTGCAGGGTTTAGCAAGACAGACTACAAGGTCCAACCTTTATAAGCTGTTACAAAAGCATTCCTGAGTTGTATTGCCAAGGGCCAAAGTCCTCCTCCAGCGAGAGTCGAATATTAGGACAACTGCTTTTGAGAAATTAAAACATCATTAGTTGCAGCTGTGTCAATAGCTGTCCTCAGGTTTGATGACTGTGCTTATTAAGAAGGTCTTATTTATCTTGTGGAATTTCACCATAACTAGAATTACTTGCAAAGGAAAAAAAAAAAAAAATCCACGCTAGCTCAGTGCAAGGCATAGGCTGTTTCATCAACTTTGCTGGAATTGCCCTGGTTAGGAAAGCAATGAACTTGTTCATACAACTATGGTTTCCATGAATTCTTTGAGAACTTCACAGAGCACGGATCAGACGGGGCAGCAAAGAGGCACTACAGTGAAGTACTGAAACAAGATGTAACCAAAAGCTACTATCAAAGGAGTCAGGCTGCTTTGCTGGCTACGCGGAAAGTAATGGAATTGGAGTTTCACATCACCGACCAATCTCCTCAGATAAAATACAATTCCAAAGAAAGATGCAAGCTTTAATCTCACATTTATTCCGTGCGGTTTTCAATTCCATTAACTTACACTAACCCACTCACAGGTACCTGTGTATAGTGAGAGCAGTCAAATTTAAGAGATCTAGCATAGTAAACGACGGCTGTGTTTCTGCCCATTATAACACATTATTCCTGTCAGCAGTAGCAAGATGACAGTTATTACTTTAGATAACGTCAAATTCAAACTATGCACAAGCACCTCCAAAGCAAAGTTGAGTTTTACCCCCTTTATCCAAGAAAGGAAAGACTATTTTAAACTTCACTAGCGTTAGTAGTCTGGAAGATTGCTCAGACACCAGCATTTAAATAACACAGGCTAACATTATAAAGTTTCATAGAAAGAGAAGCTGATCTGAACCAGAGACACCTAATCCAGGTGCCACCAAGTCAAAACATAGCAGCTAATGAACATCCGTGGGAAAACCTCGGGGAAAAAGGCAAATGATCCAGTAGGGACAGCTGGATATAACATGGAAGAAAACTTGTACAGCAGTGCTGAACAGCCCAATGAAAAAGGCCTGGTGTCATCTGGAAAATGATTATCTCTGCTTTTACTCATGTCACCAGCTCCATCCATGAGTCACTCAGAGTAATGGAAAGTTGTTAGATGCCAAGGGTTCGATTCATTTTTTTACCTATTCCTTTCACTTCCAGAAGTTTGACTATTAAATTGAAGCACCTAAAAGGTAAGTATACCTGCCAATGTTGTCTGATCATGCACAGGTTGTTTCTCGTTAGCAAAACTTGGTGTGAATTAATAGTATTTGGTTTAAAACATTACCCCACTGCTTGCAAAAGACACCAGTCACCAAGGAATTTTTCCAAAGTCTTATGATTTGGCCCTAATGATACAGAGAAAGAAGCCTGCAAATCTAAGATCTACAAGAAAACCTGCTCGTTAGCATTTGGAGTCAGCAGCTTTGAAAACGGGATGAAATCCACTGCCTCGGAAGCACAGTGGAGCAAACACCTGGGATTAACCAGAGGCGGGGGGGGGGTGGGCTGAAGCCCGAGGAGCTTTGCTGCCGGTCGGGGAGGGCTGCACAGACAGGTTCTTTGCTCCGTAAAACCTCAGTGGACATCTCCTCAGAGCCAGAAAGGAGCCAGTAAGAATCAGTTCAGCAGAGATGAAATCTGTAAAGCATATGTGGAAGGTTTTGAGATATTAAATTAGGTTTCTAAAAATGTAAATGCAAGTTTCTTCCTCTAAGCTTATAAATGGTTTTCAGTTTTTCTACTGAGCTCTGAAACAGGGCATGCTGACAATGCTGTCAGAAACTTTCTCGCTTCTTTCCTTGCACTTTTCAGTAGAGATAAAACAAGTCGACAAATACAAATCTTATTTAGCAGGCATCACAACAGACCTTGATAATCGAGGCCTGTTGTCTCAGGGCATATACAGAGGAACAAAGGTTTTCGTTTTTCCTTTTCTGAGCAGTGGACGTGAAGGGCTCCCTTATCCTCATCCTTTGTTTAGATTAGCTAAACGGCGTGCTTACTCCCAAGCCCACAGATACCAACATCAAAGGCTATGCAACGGTCGTAAATACAGTTGGAGTCATTTGCAAAAAGTAAATCATATCTGGGACCGTTGTCTGCTCTGGGTACCTGATTATCACTGAGCTGCATCCTGGCCAGATAACTGCAGTTCCCTGGAAAACTCCTATCAACATCCTCCCTGCTCTTCTCTCAGCAACGACACAAGAACGGCTTATTTTCTTGTAGGGAAACTTAGCTCGAGTTGGTCTACTTATGTAAGACTTTGAAAAATGTCTCCTCATTAGTTGCTTCACTTTTCTGAATAATTAATGTATCAAATTTTTAAAAAAGCAATTCATCTTTACTGCTGTACATCATAAAAATGTGGAACAATCTAACCAACCTCAGCCTTCCAGCAAGCCAGGAAATCAATGCCATCACCTGTGCTGGACTGTGATGACAAATAGGGACAAGAGAGTATTTAACTGTGGAACATTATTATTTAAAGTCCTACTTAAGATACATTGAACATTTGCCTACATTTATTATAACTGGTTCAAAAAAAAGTGAGTTTTGAGTTATGTCCCGCACTTCTCAGATTTTCTCCTGCATTATTTAGTAAAAAAATTCCTCCTCCATTTGTAGTGTCCAACGCCAGAGATACCCCTTTGCCTTCAGTTTTAATGTGCAGACTGGGGTCAGGAAACGTCAGGCAGCAGGGAATAATGCATCCCAGTCCCACAGAAGGGTTCGGGTACAGAGGCTCGGCTGGAGAAGAGCCCACTGGCTCATCAGGTTGGGTTCGCGAACAGCCTGACTGCAGTTTTACATGGGTGACAGTAAAGGGGACACTGATGCCGTCCCCGGGCTGCCCCTGCCCAGCCCCAGGGATGTAACACAGACGCTGAATCCTTCCCCTCTGTCTGCCTTGAGTGGTCTTGAGACTTAAAACTCACCATAATCAAGATGTTGCAAACATTTTCTCCTTCTGGAAGACCCACCTACACTGTCTTACTTCTGGGATCATGATTTTACCTGTGAAAAACACTGTTAAATTTCATTTTTACATCCAGCACTGACAGAGCTTTACAGGAAGGAACCTGGTCTTATTCATATGAGGGCTCTGGCTTTTTTGCTTGCAGGTATAAAAATCCTTATAGACAGGACATCTCCAAACTGCTTTGAAAAATCCCGTTTGTGCAAAATGGGCATAGTCTGTGCTGATCAAATATCAGACACTATTTAAAGTACCTTTCAGATGTTTGCTAACTCCTAAAACTCTTTATAAAGCAATACTAAATAACATACCAACTTTTGTCTTTCTCTCTGAGCCAATTTCCTTTTATTCAGCTCCCTCATTAGAGTCAGCAACAAATAAGTAGGTATAGCAATAATAAGGCTAAGTTTATCTTATTTCCTCCCCTCCCTTTTCTCACTGTATTACTAAGACTTGGAACAATAACAGGATGCCGGGATGCAGGATGGGAAAAGGCTGGAAAACCTTGGAGACTGGAGAGCTGAACACTCCCAGTATTGCTTAACGAAGAGAGAAGTGGATTTTTCTATTAGATCTTCATTTTCTGTACGCTGCTTCACATTTTGGGATACTGTTGATTTTAGTTTGCCTGATTTGGGAACAAACTGAAGCTCCACCCACTCCGACTCAGGTAAGGGATAAACGGCACTTGCTACCCTTCGGCTACAAAGTTCATTTCAAAGGTTTTTTACCTCCACTAAAAATCTCTTCTAATGTCTTAAATAATTTAAGAAATACCAGTAGACAGGCCATGAATTTTATGCAAATCCACAGAATCCTTTGGGCCTAACACCGATGGCACCTAAACCAAAGTAAGTGTAGACAACAGCAGAGCTGTTTACAATTGACACTGGAAGAGGAAAATCCCTGGCTTTCTTGGGCTATAGCACAATATTCCCAGGTTGTTTAAAAGAAGAGACGTTTTCTGCTTTTTTGTAGTTCTGTTTTGTAATATTTAGATTATGTTGCCGATGCTCATTCCTAATGGAAAAGGGACAGAAATTATATTGCCAGTTGCACCTGTTAACCCTTTCAGGAAGGATTTCCCTCGCGGTGAGGACGGTGCCAGGCTTCGCTCTGTTCTGAGCGACAGGCGTACACTCTGCTGTGACTTGGTGTAATTATGTTTGATCAAAGTGGGGGCTGACTTGGTATCTGTCTTTAAGGTACTATGGCTTTACTGTGACCAAGGCCAAGAGGAGGTGAAAGCCAGCCTGTATACTAGCCAGCTCTGGTGTGTCTCCTGCTAAGAGATTTGTTTAAGGCTTCGAGGGGAGTTTACATTGGTGTCTTGGTCTCCTAAATCTCAAGTTTAAAGTAGCCCAGGTACTTTAGCACTGTAACGCTGGACTGCCAGGTTTTACAGCCCCTGTTCTGAAAGACCCACTCTTCTTACTTTAAAAGTTTCTTAATCTCAGTGGTCCACATAGAACCACTTTTTGTGACAAGGTATTTTATGAGCAGTGGCTTGATACAAAAAGTTGGTTGAAAAGGCTTTTATCTTATCCTAAAGATAGTGTAGCAAGTGCCTGAGCTAACAAGTTTGCTGTACAGCTTGCAGAGACAAAGCATTTATGCATAAGAGATGAACTGATACTGCTTTTTCTGTAAGAACTCTATTCTGCAATAGTGGGACTGTCAGTGTGCACAGTACCTTACTGCGCCGGTTGTCACGCTGTAATAAAGATAAAGGAAGGAAAGAAATGCAGGGAAAAAAAGATACGGAAGAAGATGAATTTCTGTGAGAAAATCTGTTCCACTCTTAGCTACCGAAAACATTGAAAGTTGGTTGCTACTGCAGTTAACAAAGGTATAGTTAATCAATGTGTCTCTGCCTCCACTGATTATAAATCATTATATCAGCATTTGTAAAAGCATACAGTATTATAGATGTTCATGTAAGAAAAAATATTAGACAAAAGCAAGGATACTCCTTTACAAAATTTACAAAGATTTACAAAAGCTTCTCATCTTAGGTTAATTTGTGCCTTATAACAACAACCAACATACCAGAAACAAATCACAGAAATGCTGATTTGCAATTTATCTGCAGTATCTCCAGGAGTTGCTTTTTATCCTTAAATACAGTGTGATGAGCAGGAGAAAAGGACACAGGATTTAGCACAGGAAAGCCTTAGAGTAGTCCAGTATAACATAGAGAAGAACGTGAAGTTACAAACAATAAAACAAAGGAATTTGAAAGCGAAAGATAAACTCAATTAACAAATCATTCCTGCTTTGTCCACAAACCCGACCTTTATTTTTCGGAGCGCTAGAGCTACACTGCATTGCAACAAGAAGTATTTGCCAAAGCTTTCCTCTTCAACATAAGATCATAAAACTGTTTTTTAAACATCTTAAAACAAATGCTAACACTGAAGTTATGCCATGAAATAGCTACGCGTCACTCTGCAGCCTGCAGAGAGCCAGATGCAGGGCTCAATGCCGCTTCTCTGGCAGAGAAAGTTCCACCCAAAGAGTTAAAGGTTTGCTGCCAGGTTTGCTGCACATCCTGCCTCTGCGGAGCGAAACACAACTGAAAACAGGATACAGGTAAAAACCACTGGGGATGGCTCAGAAGCTCCTCTGATTCATAGCACTTAGGAACAAAGGATTTCACCATGCATCCATAAATCAATTACTTCAATTAATATTTCAAATTAAAAATATAAAAACTTTTTTTAAAATTCTTTTTTCTTGTCAGGGTATATGTCTACAGAACTACAGGCTAGCAAATACTGTACATTTTCTAAAAAAGCAGAGGTTGACAGAATAGAGGTAATTGATTATTTCTAGCAGCTGAGCCTTCTGTAAGGAATCTTCACAGTTATTTTTGTCACACGTTCAGAATTACGGTTTTTGCTCAGGTTCTAGAAGTTTAATTCAGAGGTACAAACCTTAGTGCCAACAAGACAATAAGAGGTTCTCCGACTTTGTGAGAAATTTGTTGGCCATGAAAATATTTTGGTGTATTTTTTTAAAAACAAATGTCTTTGTTATCCTTGTGGGTTTACAAATCAAAATCCCTCAAAGTTTAGCCCTGACATGACTGGTTTCCCTTCTACCCTATAACCAGAGAGTGATTATTTCTGTAAGCTGGAGATTTGCTGGGACAGAGGGATTCCCGGCTCACAATCACTAAGGTAAAACAATTCCCCACACACACCTTTGAAGAGTGATAGGAATTTGCACTAGAACAGACCCGAGCAAATCCAGAGCTGGATACCAGTTGGGTCCATGATGAGTTTGCTTGATCCGTCTGTGGACTTCAGCCCAGCACCTACTCCATGGGAAGGGCCTATGCAGGTGTATTTCCACTGCAAACACAGAGAGCAGACAACACACTGGGGCCACAGCCATCATCAGGAGCCACCATTTTTGCTGCCAAGAAACTGGCAGGCATCCTGCACCAGGGCCTGTCCTCCGCCCAAAGACACAGCCACTGCAAACCCAGGGATGCCACCAACAGGACTAATACTGGGAATGATGATGTGCAAAAGGAATGCACATCACTCACCAATGTACGTGCCACATGCCTCCTAAATTCTGCAATGAGTCTGTACTTGAAATATAAAAAAAAATAAGAAAGCATTGTGAAGAACCTGTTTACAGTTCTTCGGTGCAAGAATACAAATTAGCCCTTTCATTCAATGAGAACTTGAGTTTTGCTCATCTTCATCTGAATTTCAAATCTGTCAATAAGCACGGAATATTTTAAGTAAGTTCTCTCCGTAACATACTTCCGAGATGGATGTTATCTGTGGCACGAGTCTATTTTGTACACATGCTGCTACACATGTCTGTTGGGCAGGCAGTGAGCAGATCTGGGACCCAGCCCTCCTAGGTGCTAATTAAAGCCTACGGACGTTCACAGGACCTGGAAATGTTCAGGAGTTCCATGTTTTCCAGGGCTGGGCAAAGACAGAGAAAGGGCAGAGGGGAAACTTACCCATCCACTGAAGGTGCTCACACTGCCTACGCTTCAGTTTGGGGGCACTGAGCATATCCAAGTAAAGACTTAACCATCAGTAAACCAGAAAGAGTCAAGCAGGGGCATGGACACTCTGGTAGACTTTTCTCCAGACAAGTATTTGTGTGTGAGACAGACAGCAAAACTGCCTTACAAAAGATTAGGAGCTGCATGTGGCAGTGTTATCAAGTATCATCCATGAAAGAGTCCAAAACTTAGAGTGAAAAATGACTGATATTTTAGAGAAAGGACAAGCATGGTTACCTGGGACACAGTACAGAAATTGTAGGGGCACTTTCCCAAAAGAACAGTGGAGAGGAAGAGTATTCTCCTGCCCTAACATTGCCATCTGAAATGCAAGGAGTTACAGAGCACCACAATACTTAGGGGCAGACCGAAAGCAGCAATGTTTTAAATTCTTCATTTTTCAAAATGCAAAGAGGTCAGTTTTATTGTCCCAGTCTAGTTGTCATCAAAACTCTCATGTACCTGTGGGATTTCACCATCATCCCTTGCCAAAACTTTAGGAGAAAGACTCCCCTGTTTCTATTACACATTCTTTTAAAAAGCCTATTCTAAGTCTCCACAAATTAGCAGTGGCCCATCTGGCTCTGCCCCCCCTGAAGCCAGCCCTTTCTCTGCATCCCCCTCTCTCCCCAAGCCCACCAGCAACATCTGGAATGGTCCTCCTGGCACCTGGCAAGGTTCACAGGGCACAAGGCGGGTTATCTGCAGCGCACACAGGCCCTTGTCCTTACTGTGTATGACAGCGTAAAGGGAAATTCCACTTCCACAGCACATCTGGAGGATACAGTTGAATTCCTTCTCCTGCCTTTGTCCACATTTCTAAGGAGTGCTTTGGTAGGATCAGTCTTCCTTTTCCCCTTCCTTTTATGATGCTATCTGCTATGAATTTGTGTTCTGGAAATCCTCTAGGAGTGCAAAGTCTACCTCGCAACAAGGAGACTTGAGGAGACCAAGGGCCTAATGCAGCTTTCATGCAAATGATAGGAAATCCTGCCATTGATGGGAATTGTTCCTGCGACAGGTTCAGCTTCATGGGCAGAACCTCCTCTGGCACAGAGTTTTAGCTTAGCTTCTCCATTCGTTTTGTGGGGTGCTCCCTCCCTCTGCCTCCAGTCCTAGACCTGAATTTCAGAGGAGATTTGCATTATCTTACTGGCTTTTATTGTCATTATCTTTCAGATATATATGGTCTGCCTACAAGAGAACCAGTTTACTCATGCTAGGGTTAGGCCAACCAATCAATACTACTAATAAGGTATCAGGCTTTTCACCACCTAATCTATGAACCCAAACATACAATGAAATAGTATTATTGTCTATTTGCTCAGTCCTGTTAATGTTAGGGGGTTTCAGGCTGTCCTTAAAGCATAAACAAATATTGCTACACCACAGACATTTTAGCATCATCCCAATTACCAATGCACTCCACCTCAAACATGTATCCAGCACAGAAATTAAGGAGCGAGGGCAAAAAGCAGACAGCACGAAAAGCAGGAATGTTTTTTGTAATGGGTTCATTTTACAAAGACAATAATGTGAACTTGACAGTGACAAAGCCATTGCAGAGCTCCATCATCTGTAGCACCGTTTAACAAACACATTTCCTTTGTACACTAGATTTGCCAGCAGCAGCCTTGGTAAGAGTTTAGGATTAGAATAGATACTGAATCCTCGAGTAATTGCACTCGGAGATGGCTTAAGTTTCAAACAGGAAGAAAGGGGCACATTTCTCTTTGGAATATATTGCGTCATTTTCCTGCTGTGAAATGGTGAGCTGTATTACCTGCCTTATAAGGATTAATCTTCGGCTTCTTTAAATGAAGAGAAAGGCTTTATTCGCACAAGAAAGGGGGTTTCAGTGGTCATGATTAAAATATGAGCTGTAGGAGAAATAAACGTTCCACTGACACAGCCACTAACTAAGGAGAAAAAAGAATTCCCATCTCAGCTTCAGCAGTATCTCCAGCTGTGTTTCGGATGCAGGCAGCAGCCCCGGGAGCGCAGCACTGCTGTGAATAGGAACTTCCCAACAGTTGGGGTACTTTAAAGCCGTCGGCCCCCGGGGGGACGCAGGCTGTTCCCCACACCGAGCCCCAGCAGGGCACCAGCCTAGATCCTGGCTTGAGAAGACCCATGAGCAGAAATGTCAGCCAGCCAAAAGCCCCCAGCTCTCACTTTTCTCACTTTCACAAAGACTTCTTACCACGTGTAAACAGAAGCCTAGCCTGCCTTGAACCAGGGTGACTCCTGCAGTCACGTCTGGCCCATTGAACCAGCACTTGCCATGGCTGCAACCAGTTTGATGAAGCAAGCTCTCCTTGGGCGCCCCTTCCCTCACTGCCTCCGGACTGGGGCTGTAGAATTCATCAGACTAATGACCTGCTTAAGCCAGCGCATAGATAACGGAGCAAAACACAACACAACACAACGCTGTGTTAAATCACAATCACTTGGAAACAAACCCATGCAGAAAAAAAGTCTAGCTCTATAAAATTTCACCAAACTTACAGCAGCTTTCCTCATCTTTTGAAGCTTCCCTATGTCTGAGGGAATTTTCAAGTCCTCCAGCTTCCCTTTATCAGCACTGTAAGCTGGAAATACGCTTCCTTAGTTTTATTTTGATTTAGAAGATGAGATTTTCCTGACAAGAGCGAAGCTGTAGGTAAAAATACTGAAAGGCTCATTGTAAATTCCTAGGAGCGGTAATAATATCATTTGTATCATCTCACAACACATGGCGATTATAACAATGGAAATGTTCCAGGAAAAGACTGTAACTATAGGGGTGGGCAGAAAAGGTCCTAAAGTTAATTAAGCCTGGTCTGGAAGTCTAGTTGAATAAGGGCAGGAAATAGAGAAGAATGAACTGACATTTGTACTAGACATTTAAAAAAAGGGAGAAAAATACTGAATGCTAATTACCAAACAAAATATATCCAGACACACCCTGTTTTTTTAGCCTCCTGCCCAGCCAGAAAACAAGAGATTTATGTACATGCTTTCTTTATCTGCCACAAAATTAAGTTTCAGAGGAAATACTAATGCATTCAGTTACCCAGAAGAATAACCTGGACAAAGGACACAGAACACACAGCCAGCTAAACATGGTTTCTCTGCTTCAGATTACTGTTAGCGCAATAAATATCAATTACTGTGACCGGTGCCTGATGCTTGTGTTCGAGACAGATACTTTTGCTCTTGAGCTTTTGTTGAAGGAAAATGTCAAAAAAAAAATCTTATCTGCTGTAAACACAGCTACATTGTACTTAAAAAAAAAAAAAATCATATTTATTGCATGCAGTTCCTCAAAGGATAGGGGCTTTTCCTTAATCAAAGCTCCTCAGTCAGAGATCCATGCTAGGAAGCATCTCTGATATTAAGGCTTTATCTGGAAACAAAGAGGAAGTGGCAAAAGCTCTATAATACATTATTCTCATAGCGTACCTTATTTTGTTTCAGCTTGGCCAAACTCTTAAACATTCAGTGACAGCTTCGGCTAATCTCTGTGTACAGCAGAGCTAACCAGGGGGCAGCAGCAAAACAGATCAATTCTGAAATGTGCACACAATTTATTGTAGGAAACAAAGCTTCTGCCTAGAGACATTTAAGAAACCTTTTTAGTGATCGCAAACACCTCCATTACACCCAAACTATTCCACTTCAGCACTGGGATGAGCCAAAGAATTTTTGGAGGATTTCCCTTGTCCTCTTTTCACCCAAATCCCCGCTCCCCAAAAATCAAACACTGAGTGTGGGAGGCGCTGGGTTGAGGGAGATGCCTGCACCTCTGTCTCTCCTGCCGGAGCCACCACAGTTTGAGCCAAGCAAAAGGAAACTGGCTCAAAGCAAGCGAGAAAGGCGCATAAACACACCACTGAGGCTGACAGAGCCTCAATCATTCGTCAGAGTCAGTGAGAGCCTTCCCAGGAACACGTACCCCTGACTGCAACATCATCCCTCAAACTACTTTTCGGATATAAGGCAGAGAAGAAGTTCTTTGCCTGTCTGTAACACTAGCACTTCATCACTATTTTCAGCATCTGCCCTTATCAATAATTAATCTCTATGGGAGATATTTTCTTCTTAGCTTTATATGTTGGACAAAGAATTCATAGGGAAAATCTTTGCGGTTCCAAACTATGCATGCAGGATTTAGCCCACCCGTCTTATTAGCTTGTTTCAGAACAGAAGGGCTGGATATAATGCAAAGTTAACCCCCCAAAACAGCTCAGATTTCAACAGCATTTGGCAACTGTCATCAAAAGACGTGTAGCCAAGAACAAATTTTTTGTCGTTTAATTGTTAGTTTCACTCCTGCAACATCTGCAAAGCAAATAAATCGTATTAGTCATAGGTCCTATGAGCTTACTGATTTTAAAAATTGGAATGCTCTAAATCAACAGAGCACAGAATCCACATGATGAGGTGATAATATTCTGTACCAACACCCAAACTCTGCTTATGGCTTTGAGCATACTCACTAAACACCGGAATATTCCTGCTCCTTAGGAGTCACTCAGCCCTCATCCACGTGCTCCCAAAGCTCCGAAGCTGCAAAGAGCTATAGGAGAGTAGCTTGTGACCTTAAACTCAATGCTGTCCATGCTGGCAGCAACTAAGAGAAAGCCAAAATCTTCTCTTTATGAGAATATATTTATTTGTTATGGAACAGCGTCATAAGTTGGCTTAATAATTTAATCACAAACGAACTTCAAAATAGTTTAGTGGCTAGGTTTACACTGGGCACTGTGCTTACACACATTTTATCCCTTATTATATTTTGTACTAACATATTTATGTGTAAAGTAAAAGGCTTTACTCGTGGAAAGACTGGACAATACCACTTGCTGCTTCTTTAAAGCACTCTAATTCATTTTGGAGTCACTTCAGGGAAGGTTTCTGTAGTAAAGCATTATATGACTACAGTAGCATGGCCAGAGTAAGAACCCTTAAGCAGCACCAGAACAGATACGTTTCAGTGCTTCATGTACTGTATCTCTTCAGTTTCAAATTGGTTACCATCAGCTCTCAAATATCTCTACAGCCCCTGTGATAACAAATAACATTGTCGTGAAAAATGAGTGAAGGCACTGATTCTGCACCTGGCACAACACACAATCTGCATGCTGAGAGCGCGAAATGAGGACGATTCTTAAAGCTCACCTAATGATTCCATGGGGCTCTGAGAGACCCTCATAGCCATTTCTCTCCTGGGCAAGGCAGAAGGCCAGCAGTTTTATGAAGACCAGTGGATTACTTGCTAGACATATCAGGATGCTCAAATGAAAGGAAAACAGTCAGCCATTAAGACACCAATTACACTGCATAATTGATCCAATGAGAAGAAACTGGTCAGTGCTCTCACCGCGCCTTTTAATGATTGCCAAGTATTGTTTCACCTTCATCACATACATCATCCTTGCCACTGCAAACAACCCTCACGTAAACAGCCCACTGTCATTTCAACAGCAGCAGCTGATTCAAGAATTATTAATTTATCTAGTCCAAAAATAATGCTTCCTTAAAGTCCATTAAAAGATCAGCCCAGTAACTAAAACATGTATTTAATTTGCTTCTCAATTACCAGATTTGCAAGTAAGACACTCAGATAAAAACCAGGTTACTACAGATCGATAGAAAAATGATTTAATTAAAGATTAGAAAAGGAATCCTAGCTTGGGCACGTGAAACACAGAAGCAGTCCCTCTTGGTTGGATAATTTAAGTGTGTAAGATTTTTGACGTGACGCATAAAAAAAAACCCTAGCTTCTCTCCAACCATGTGGAAGTTGCATACTTACGTACATACTCTACAGGTACATAGAAATATTTTATTAGATCGTGTATGTGATGCATTTCCACAAACAGAAATGTTTCAGATCCCCAGACGTACTCACACCACCATTATCCACAAAAGGCTACCAGTCCCTAAAGAACACAGAACAACTAGGCACAATCTACCAGCCCTTCTCTTCCAAGTTTTCCCAGAAAAGGATATGGTTTGAGGTTTTCTTGAATTCTAACAGAAGCCAAATCCAGAGCTGATTCCAAGCTGTATGGGTGTTACATACAAGTAAATCAAGATCTAAGTCCAAACAAACAACAACAAAATCAGCTCTCTCAACAAAATCAGCACCGACCTGCGACAGTTTTTTGTGAGCCCAAGTGCGATCATGACTACGTCTTGCACACCCAGCTGAGGGACAGAGAACGTTCTGTGCTGATACATGTATGGGGGTGCCTCTGTGCTGGTACAGACATGGGGGTACCTCTGAAGGTCAGCGCTGGAAGAACCGGTGTTAGAGCTGAAGTAGCATCACCATCAAAACCATTCCCCTGTTTGTCCTGGAGGTCATGCCTGTATGTAAGTGGTCAGGTTCATATCAATTCAGAGCCAAGATGGAGAAAAGCATGAGGCACAGTGTTTCTGGCCCCTACGACGGCTGACTGCATGTGTAGCACTGCACTGCCCATAGACTAAAGTTAGCAAAGCCCGCTGTGGGCTTGTCTTTCTCAACTCGTGCCTACATTTTTATTTTTGTTAGTCTACCCAGATAAATTATTATCAGGCACATCGCTGATATACAACAAATTCCAGTAAAGCCAGGAGAATGTACTGCTGCGAGATCTGACTCATCCTGCTTCTCTTTCAGACCTGGGATGAGGTGACTTCTAGCAAACAAACTGCAAATCTGTACAGCCCTTTTCCATAAAAGCCTCTTGGCCAGGAAGAAAGGAGACCTTTGTGACCCCTTACAGCTTTCTTCCTCACTCATTTCTCTAAAATCATTCTGTTTACAGTAAACGCCTTCTTACACCATACATATTTTTGGTTCACACAGCCTTTTCATATGCCCTTCTCTGGGTATTTACTGCCAGCTCCGTGATCCCGGAGCCAGCACGTCCCTTGGTGGAATGCAAGCTCGGGGAGGACATTCATCTAGATTTCATTATTGCTGCTCACCCACCTTCAGTGCACGGGCTCTCACTCACTTCCTTGGAGGGAGGCTTTGTTTCTTTAAAAAGAAACAAGAAAAAAAGCCAAACCAATGCTTGCCTCCCCCATTTTTAGCCAGTTCTGTATCTGAGATAACAGAAAGAGTGGGAGACCAATTTGGCTGCCTGCTTTCCACCAGGAGATGAATCTTTAATGTATACATAGTAAGTATTCATAGGTCTTTTATAACCAAATTTCTTCATTTCTGAAAGAGGACTCCATCCATCCATGAGATGAAGTTGTATTTCATATCACCCAGGAGAGAATTTTCTGGTGAGCTGAACAGACAGGGGAAAAAAAATCATCAATACATTTTTCTCCTCAGACTCACCAGAAACTTGGAGCTGAAATCACAAAGAACTTTCAGGTTAGAATTATTCTTTTTTTCCCTGGAAGAAAATATGAGGAGCCAAAACTAGAAGTGTGGAATTACCTCCTCAGCAATACTGACAGAGGGTGCTGCAGCGTCAACAGCAAGAACCGAGCAGCCTCGAACACCCGCAGGAGAGCTCTCACAATGCTGAGGGACGCGCCGGGTTTTTTTAAAGTAGTAAGTTTAGTTAAGATATTGCTGAAGTGGCTATTCATTCAAAGGTTCCATCACAAGTATAAAATGTCATTTTATAATCAGTTTTCAGGCAGGCACTTGCACTCCAGGTTGTTTAGTCATCAAAGTGGCTATTTACTCAAAGGTACTATCATGCATATAAAAAGTCATTTTATAATCAGTTTTCAGGTGGGCATTTGCACTCCAGATTGTTTAGTCATCAGCGAAAACCACTTCTCAGATTCATAAAATCGACATAAGGACAATCAAAAATATAATACCAGGTAGTCAGGCACTAGGCCCATTTAAATCAGCTCAATAATCTGGAAACAAAAAAGCAGCACAGTGTCCTTAGGAAAAGCCTATTTTTAAATGAATCATTGTACACTGTCAAGGACATGTGACAAGACAGCTTTAGTAAGAAATAAAAGAAACACCGAGTAACCACCCGAAACAAATTATATCTGAAGATGCAAGAAAAAAAAAAAGGATTGCTCCAAGTCCAGTGTTGCACAATTCACTTAAGCAGTTTTTCTGAGTGACGTTACTAAAGTTTGTGGCCCTACCCTAGTTCCCCTTCCCGCTGTACTCACTAGGTGCCCTGAGCCCTTCTCGCGCTGGGGCTCACGGCCGCGACGGAGCATCACGTTCTCACCACTTGGATGCCAAGCAGAAGCTGGAGCGCAGGTAACAACGACAGCGATGTGCTTGCTCTGCTACCGCGTTTCTCGGGGTTCGTTAGAAGCTGGTTGGAGCAATGTTGTTTAATTATGAGATGAAGAAACCGAGAGAACAACATCTAAGACTGTTTTGCTCCTGACCCGGGTCCACCATCAGGAGATGGCAAACACATCCAGTCCTCTGTGCTTCAAGTGCACCCTTTGAAAGGGATGTTGCTTTTTATCCAGCTGCAGTACTTTTCACAGAGAAATGAGGAGGCTTTATCAACTTATGCTTGCACAGCCGCTGAAGGTGCCTGAAAGGCAGCGTTAAGTATTGCTAGGACTATTTTGTTTTAATATTGTTTTGCCTGCATACAAACATGCTCCCTCTGCAAAGCAAGCGAAGCACATTTTAAACTGCAGGTGTCACCGAGAAAAAGAGAATGCGTTCCCCTCCTGTGTTTGGTATGGTACCTTGCCGTTTCGTACTGCTCACTGCATTCACACGTTTACCTTTGGTCTTAAACATCATCTAAATGAGAAATTAATGTTAAAAATGGATTCTGGGTTGTTCAGGGTCGGTTTGTTACTTGTCACTGGGTCAGATTCTGCTGTCGTTGTATCTACCATGGCTTCATGGAGCATAGTAATTTCAGAGGCGTTTAGATCATGTATCAAATTTTTTGCATCTGAAAAAACCACCAATTTTGAAGTGTTGTCTACTCTGTATTGTTAGGTTTAATCCACAGCAATTTCAACAGAATTTTTTGCAGAGAGCTACTGGGGAGGGCACAGCAGATAAGAGCAGGAGAAAGAGTCAGAAAATAAATACTTATTAAACTAAAGCTATCCAAAGTCAATTTTTCTGACAAAACTCTGGTCAAGAAAGTTCCTGAAAGTTTTTCTTGGTTTTTTTTAATCTTTTACGCAGCCAGCCCACCTCCGTGGGCAGGCACCATCCCAGGCTACCACAGGGCCAGTCCTGCACCCGCAGCAAGGGCAGGTCGGGCTGCACACCCCTCGCCTTCGCCCGACGGACTGAATATAGTGTTTGGGGTATTTAGTATTCCCTACATTTACATGGCTGCAGGCGGGACAGCTGAGGTTTGATTAACAACCAGAAACAGCAACATCTCCAGTCCTGTGGAATGGAATAGATTATGTCCTATAGTATTGATTTATGAGTCATTTTGTTAATATTTTCTGCTTTGATGAAACTCATTTTTGCATGGGATTTTTCATTTTCATTTACATGGTTCAGATTCCAACCAAGATACTGTAAGCAAAAAAAATCATACTGTTTCCAGCTCAATCATCAATAATAATTTAATTTCCAGCTTTTCTGACAATCAGGTATGCAAATTATTTGAACAACACTGCCACAAACCTTTTAAAATTTATTTCTTTTTTGGTGTACGATAGCCACTTTAAGCAAATTCCTCTCTTAGGATGTTCTTCATCACTATTTCTAGGAATATTTCTGTTTTTCAGAATGGTTTTCAAAAACAAAAATCCTCTAAGATTAACATAAGATTCTAGTCCAATCAACCAGAAAAATACATCATTTCAGCTACAACTGTTTGCTCATTAACCAAAGTCTCCTTACAGAAACCTGGTTTAACTTTCTTTAAATTTCTTTGCTAACTAAACTAACCTCACATACGCATTAATAAACATTTTTAGAGCAACGAGTAAACCAGATAGGAAGCAAATACCACAAAAAAAAAACCCAACACAAATGTTCATAAGAATATTTCATCAAATGTTTTTTTATAACACAGACACCTTCTTTATATTAGCTGATCATCAACTTTACAGTTGATTACTTACCAAAACAACTTGTAAAATGCAAACTTTTAATTAGTGCAGTATTGTCAGCATCTCCACCTGACATTTCTTTAATAATGACTCCCAGTCTGGGAAAAGAAACTACACCATATGAGTCATGTGTTCCATAAATCAGTTTGAATACCAGAATTTCTCAGTTAACTGTCTATAGTACCCTGCAGACCAAGAGTTATTCGCTAAAATAATTCAACACATAAAATGAGTAATGTTGGTGAAAAAAAACATCATTTGCTGAAAGGAAATTTAAGAGCAAAGCAAGAAACTTCACTATTTGAATAAACCATTCCCTTGCTAACTTTAAGGAACATTTATGGTCCCTGCTTAAATTGAAAAAAGTTTGAATTATTGGTCTAATCAGTCAGAGACAGAGGGGTAACGGGTGACTGCACACTAAGGTAGCCCAGCGATGGGACCTTGTGGCAGCATGGGAGAGGCCGGTCCCAGCACGTCCTGTGCTGTCCCCTTCTCCGGAAGTGTGTGGAGGGGGGACATTACGTGAAAGGGTGCGTCTTACATCCTTATCTCAGTCCTAGCTGCCACAGCGGACATGAGAAGAAAGCAAAAGCCAATCCCTACATGTCATCTGCCTGTCACCCCTCAGAAGTTTTCTTGCTCCTGCCTCCATGGGAATGCTCTCCCCTGCTCGGGCACGGGAACATCTCTCTCCTGCTACTACCTCTGGCATTTCAAAGGAGATCTGCTGGAAAGGAAAACTATCATGGCCAGAAAAAGAGAAAGCATTTAGTACAGTTTGTCAAGAGCTAACATCCATGGAACGTGGCCTTCACACCAGGACAGTGCCCTTATCCAGTCACTGCTCAGCAGGGGCCTGCTCCTGAAGGGTTTGTATGCGCTGCCGAAGAAGGGTATTCTTAAATATTGTGATGAATTCCGCTACGGATTCAACAGCAACAGACTTCCACCTGCCAAATGGAAAACTTGCTCGGTATCATAGAGGAAGTCTTCTGGGAGTGAGCCTGTCCTACAGAGCCACGGAGATCAAACGCCCCTAAAACAGAGAGCACGCCGAGCGCTCGAGCGGGCAGTGTCACTTCCACCAAAATGAGACGTTTTGAAAGATGCCAAGCACAAAGCAGAAGCCATTTTTTGCAAAAGGCTCTTCTATATCCCAGCCTGTGTTCAACCTACAGGGCATCCCAGAGGGCAGACCAAATGCCACCAAACTGCTCACAAAGGAACCGTTAATTTACCAAGGAGGCTGGACAATGACTAACAGGGAATCCATTAATGGGGAGTTAAAGTCAGTGAAGCCCCCTCAAAAATCTAAGAACACAAAGATGGATTTGCTGAGTGGAAGGGGTAGCTTGGGTTTCAGCTGAAATGTGCATATATTTAAAAAGATTCAGTCTAGCGCTTTCAGTATTAATGGCCAAGCTTTCAAACGAGGCCTGAACTGTGAAACACGTACAGGGCACCTACTTCAAAGGAGAGTTTGCATTTGCTGCATGGATATTCGGCAATAATCAGGATATTACTGCAGTCCCGGGGCTCCTGTGCAGATAACAGTCCACTCCTACTGAATTCCAGCCTTCAGTGTCCAATAAGCAGTGTCCCTGGGTGAGGACGCCAAAGGTCCCGGAGCAGCTGGTATCGGTAATCGCCCTCACGACAGCGAGAGAGGTACCGCGAGGAGGGCGACAGGGCACGGCAGGCTCCAAACGCAGCGCTAAGAGAGGAAGAGACTGGGAAAATACTACTGAGCAGTATTGTCCCCAGTTTTCCCAGCTCATCTCTGCACTACAGCAGTGCCAGAGATCTCCGCTGTACCACAGCAACAACAGAAGTTGGTTTCCTTTGGTTATCATGTTTTGTAATTTTATGAATAAAAGACTATGCGATCACAACAGAACCATTACCAATGCCTTCCAGTTTCCAGTTGTAAAATGTCCGTGTACACAAATAAAACAAAGCAAAGCAACTAAATCTCACTCATTTTCCTAAAAGTATTAGGAGCCAAAGTAAGCGCAGAGAATACAAAAATCTAGCTAAGTCAAAATGTTTTACATGAATCCAGAAAACTGTATAAAATGCAGCTTAGCTATTATAGAGCAACTTCAAAGCCACCTTATTTGCTCACTTCCTACACACTCACAGAGGAGGAGCGTTCCTCAGCTTGTGTACAACAATCTAGGAGAGAGAAAAGTACAGGAAAGCAAATTTTCATGGTAAATAAGGTCTTTTTACTGCCAACAATGCTGCACCACGGGATAACACTGATTGCCTAGTTACCAAAGAGTAATTCTGGAAACGTTTCAGCACCTTCCCGCCAAAAATATTAATTTAATCTCGCATCAAGCAACCTGTGTGATGGCAACTTCTCTATCACAATTAATGGTTTTATTTTTGATGTGCATGCTGACAGCTCCTAAAAGCTAATGGAAAGTCATTTATGTGTAATTTAAAGTCTGATTATTTGAGCATTAAAGTTCCCTGACAGTCCTTTATATTGGGAAGGGGAAATTTACTAAGGAAAGGAATCAGCTTGGCTACATTAAAATAACTTCTCAATCTGAGTGTCAGGCCTACGGTTTGCTTATATTAACATATGACAAAAAAATACAGTTTCACCTGAGCATAATTGCCCAAATTATGTTTCACAAATTATGTATCCCCTCTTCTCAGGTTTTACCATGTTTTAGATGGCAAAACCTGAGAATAGGGATAAATGAACTTATGTGTCTTCAAATGTTTCAAAAGACAAGGAATTGAATTGATCAGCAAGGTAATTTGCTATATTGTACTTGGAATTGATTGAAAATTTCACATGAATCATTTTTTTCATCAAAAAAACAGATTTCATTCTAAATCAATATTTTCCATTTGAAGATACTGACTTGGGCATATTTTGTGTCAGGCCAAACCCAAACATTGCATTTGGGTTTGTCAAGCTGGAACACTTCCTTTCAAGTTGAGATAAACTTTGATCTGGCTCAGCCTTTGCTTCCCATGACCGCTGTCCCCTCCAGCTCCGCTCTGCAACGGGCAACCTTCCCTGCGGAATCTTCCCTGCAGGTTAACTCTGGTAGCTCCAGTGGATGCTGGATTTTATGCTAGTTTTCAAATCTTGCACATTTTTTTATTTCATTGAAATAGTTTTGTTGCTTTTTACAGTTGTCGTATCATCTAGTTAAAACTGTTTCACAGACGGAAGAAGCCTGATATTTCAAATTTTGATTCTACAGCAGATGAAAAGAAACACAGAAAGTAATCAAACTTTCCTATAGAAGGAAAATCCATTTGCGCTTCTATGTGTGCTCTCTCTGATTAATCTGATTCTGTTGTTATTTATAAAGTTTTCATATTTTATATTACTTTCTAGGCTCCTGAAAGAAGATGAACCACCTTATTCTACTTTTCTCATTGTTCTTGGCTCCAGCATTTGCTGACAAAGAAAGTCAGAAAACAAACCAAAACTTTTCTTCAAACAGCGCCAGTCATAAACGACTGAAGAGAGACTGGATATGGAACCAAATGCATATCAAAGAAGAGATTGATACCCCATTACCGCACCACGTTGGCAAGGTAAATAGTAGTCTGATAGCAATGAATAATTACAAATGCAGACAGCAAATGAGCATCTTGAAAAGTATTACCTGTTTGCAGCCTAGGCAGAATAGCAGAGGGAAAAAAGGAAAAAAAAATGGGACTTAATACCAACACACTAACATGTTAAAACCTTAAGAATGTGGACACGGAGTAAATCAAGAATAATGTCAAAGGGATTCTAATTCTTTTGAAGAATAGAAATAAATTTTAGAGAATGGCAAGTATGGAGCATCCACAGTGAGGAAACAATTGCATTGCACGCGGGTGCACAGTCAGGAAGGAAGTCTGGCGGCTGATGGATGTCGATATTTTTCTGGCAGCTCAAGATTCTTTCAAAAACCTAGGAGATCAGCTAATAAAAACATATGCATCAAAAACCATACAGTTTACATCTCTCAACGTGGATACAAAAGTGCTATGTTTAGGAATACTGTTACACAATCAAAAAATTTGTTTCACAAAGTGAAAGAAAATAATTTTTAAAAATAATAACGAGCATTGACCTGCCTGCAAACCCATTTTCTTCAGGGCAGCACTCATAAAGTCCTATGATTAACTGCATATCACCCCAACAAAGTTCTTCCAATCTCATCTTTCAAATTGAACTACTTTGACACTTTTCAGATAAATGCAGCTGTACGTTTTCCTCCCATGTACAACAATCAGCATCCGTCAGGGCTGTCTGGGCAAAGTGAAACGGACCTTTCCGGATCAGCGCTGTTCCCGGCAGAAAGCGTGAGGGAGAAGGGGCCACAGGGTGCTCTCAGCTGACACGGGGCATCTCTCTTTCATTTCAGACCAATTCAGTAGCAGATTGAGGAGAACACTTCTATTCCTGGAGCTGTCCTAAATAAGAGTAATTCACTTTGTACCCTGCGCTGCGGTCTTTCAGCGGGGAATGCTGCTGATTGCTTTTGCAATGGCTGTGTTCAGCACATCGCCTTTGCGGGATTGAACACTCGATAAACCCTTTCAAAAAGGCCACGGCGGCGGCATGGCAGGACTGAGTGACAGCTGGGGGAATATGCTGATACATTTTGATTTTATCGTTCATGACCTTGGCTACTTCCCTTTGTCTGTTCACCCTCAGTTTTAGAAAAGGCAATCTTGGAACTCTATACCCTTTACACTGAATAAGTAAATGAAAATGGAGAAAGAAGGCAGAGACTATACTATCTTTGAGAGAAGGGTGAGGTTATTTCTCGTGTTACATATACAGAGTTGTAAACTCTTCTTCAGCAGCCCCAGCAGCCAGAAGCATGATTCAGTATGTGGAATAAGGGAAGAAAATTTTAGCGACACATTTCAAAAAAGCAAACAGAAATGAAAGAATGTTCAACAGTAAATGACAACTATGGGATAAATCAAATCCCAACTACCAAACAGCTGCAATTTATGATAACATCAGTAACAAAAGACTAGAAATTCTTGGTCCAACCCAGCAACTATCGATAAATAGCTTGCTGAAATAAGAATGCTGATACAGTGCACAGAAAATTATGGTTTAAACCTGCTATCAGTGTCCTTAGATGAGTGAAGGTATAGAAAGGGAAGAATCATCAGATTATCTGCAGATTAAATAATGTGCCAAACCATTTGGGATTGGATTAAATTACATTTTAAAACTGATTAATGTTCATTCCTTTTATCCATCCCTATTTCATTGTGTATAATCCTAAATTTTAAGATCCATGGGGTGGAAATTTACTGCCATAGCATGAGCCTGAAGACTGACTATGACAAAAACTGCATGTGACTAAACACAAGAAATCTGTCAGCTATGGCAGGAATCCTGCTAAATGCTACGTAATAGAGACTAATGCGGAATAATAGCTGTGAATATAGATTTGATTCTGTAATTCTGTGAAATCTAAGCAAAATCAGAAGGTTACTTGCAAACAAGAGCAGCTCAAACTGAACGTGGTGGCAGGTCCTATTTCAGACATAATGAGGTTAATGATTTCTATGTGTTAACTGCATGAGCAATTTATATCTTTAGGAAATATGAGATACGATCTGAAAAAAAAAATGCTACTCGATATAAAAGCAAGCAATTTTCAGTGTGGATGCAAGTCCCACTCTATAACCCTGCATGGCTGTAGCTGCTGTGGTGCTGTTTGTTTAGTGATTCTCCAGATGACATCTGAAGTCTTGATTGCTATTCTGGTTTCAAACTCCGTCTGAAGAAGTCATGACTGTGTATCTCCTGGTAGAAATTGTGCTGCATCTGTGCCAGAGCTCACTTTTATCTCTTTGAATTACACTTTCCTCCTAGATCACATCAAGCGTAAGGAACAACAACGCTAAGTACATTATTGAAGGTGAATATGCCAACACCATTTTTAAAGTCGAAGAAACCAGTGGTGATGTATATGCATTTGAGAGGCTTGACAGAGAAAAGAAAGCAGAGTATGAGCTGACAGCCCTCATTATTGACAGAAGAAACAACCAGTCACTGGAACCCCCATCTAAATTCATTATCAAGGTTTATGATATTAATGATAATGTCCCTGTGTTTGTACAAAAGGTATTCAATGGATCTGTCCCAGAAATGTCACCAGTAGGTACGTTCTTCCATCACTCATTTCCCTTCATGTCTCTGGTTAAAAAGCAGAATTTATACTAAATATGCTGTTTGAAAATCCTTTTCTAGGAACCTCAGTCACCAAAGTGACAGCTGTAGATGCTGATGACCCAACAGTTACAGGTCATGCCACGGTTACGTACCAAGTCATTAAAGGAGACGAATACTTCACAGTTGATGACTCTGGTAGGTCAGATACACAAATGTCCTTACCTTACACTTTGAAGAAAACACAGTTTTAAGCCTTTTTCATTCTGGACAAGCGGGATAATAATTCAAAAATATAATTTTAACCATAATTTAGAGAGATTTTTCATTCACCCACACAATACCAGTGTCTGCATCTGCAAATGGACTAATAAAGTCAGGATATCAGGTGCTATGAACTAAATGAGAAGATAAAAGGTCATTTTTTCCCACTGATGAAGAGACTCACTAGGAGCTAACGTCAGTTCATGTTTTCAGTTTAGCAGAGATACCGTTTCCTTTGACCATACAGCAGAAGGGAATACATAAATTCCAAAGCAGCACTCAATAATCAGTAAACTCAACCCTTTGCTTTCCTAAACTTTCTTGCTTAAATTTTGCCCAGTTTTAAAAATAATGTCAGTATCTTTTGTAGCCGTACTAGTTCTCTGGAGCAAACAACTCGGATGAAGAGGTGCTCAAACTCTCTAGATGCTGTAGTGACCAAGTTTAGACATCATTAAATTGTTTCCAAGTAGCAAAGATCAGTTTAAAGGAAGGTATTGTACAGAATCTCCTAAATATTCTGTCATGTAGAAAGACTTTTAACATTTCTAACCATAGAAAAATACCACTGTAGAAATGCTACTTAAAGCTGAATGTGTGGCATAAGGCAAAAATTTGCTGTCAAAATTAAGAGATGTTGGACATGTTGCAACATCTAATCATATTCAATGTTAATTTTTCAAAGGTGTGATTTCTACAACAAGGGCTGATCTAGACAGAGAGAATCAATCAACATATGAAATCATTGTTAAAGCAAAAGATGCTCCAGGGTCTTCTGGGGATTCAAGCACAGCTACAGTCATTATCACTTTAACCGACATCAACGACAACTTCCCAGTATTCAAACACCGTAAGTATAATGCAAGCGCGGTATTATTTGGAAACGAAGGGCTGACACGATTATAACCAATTTATGTCAGAGTTCAGCACAATTCAACTTTTCTTAAAAGTAGACAAAAGAATCTTACATATTCAGAAGGTCTTCCGCATTCCAGCCCTAGCTCCATTTCCTGGGTGACACACACCTAGAGGAGAAAATAAAAATCACTATTAATTTCATCACTTTGTACAAGATCTTGACAATTTTGAGAATTAATTATACTTTTATGAAAAATACATCAGAAGTGCTGTCTGTAGAGATACATAATGCTGAATCCTCAATGAAATATTTTTCTTGTATGTCTATAAACTAAGAGCAATTTTTAACTAAGTCCTAACTTCCACGTGCACAGTCTTTATGTCTTTTTTGTTGCTTTGTTTTTAACAGCATCATTTCACTTTAGAGTTCCTGAAAACATTTCAGTAGGAGGAGAAGTTGGCAGAGTCAAAGTAGAAGATATTGATGAACCACAACACCGAAATACAACATACAGTTTTGTCAGAGGAGATTACAGGGATACCTTTGAAATTGTAGCAAATCCATTCACAAATGAAGGAATCATTAGGCCAAAGAAGGTACTTTTCCCAGTAACAAAAAGAGGATTATTTTGTTTTTCCATGGGTAACAAGAGTGTTTGGGACTAGCGACAGGAAAAAAAAGAATATGCGTGGAAGTTAGCAGGAAATATGTTCATCCTGAAGCCCCTGCTGTGTGAGAAGGAGAGCTGGGGATTTACTAGCTCAATTTAACTGCCAGGCCTGGGAAAATCTAGAGTTACTGTGGGGACTATGTCAGATACTCCGGTTATGCCCTTTGGGCTCCTCTCAAACTTCAGATATTCAGATGCTTCAAAGAGTCTGTGAATTTAAGAGTTGAACCAACTGACCAAGTCAAAAAATCTTTCCCTTCTGCAGCCCAAGTGAAACCAAAACAGAAAATGTGAGCAAGTCCACCTGACGCTCTTCTAAAAGTGCTCTTTATACTCTGGCACTTGCTCCAGTCTGAGCCACAGCTCCCTTACTCGCCTCAGGGTATTTTCAGAGCTTTCCCACTAATTCCTTACAACTCTTTAAAAGGGTCTGGACTCTCCAAAGCCTATATTATGGTTTGCTCTTTGTTTTTTAATTCTCAAACCTGCTTGATTTGTACCAAGGAACATTCCTCCGTTGTGCAGAGCACTGCCAAGCCAAGAGTTCATTGATTTCATTGACTTACAGTTAAAAAAAAGAGGAGGGAGCACTATAAATCACCTCCTGTAATCCTCAAATTGACAGGAACATGTTTTTAACTTCCAAATGTCTCTCTGTAACTCTTAAAACTAGAAATGCCATTAAGAAGAGAAGAAAACTTTAAGGGAAAAAAGTACCAAGTATTCCAAGACGGGCAGAAAGGTCTTCAGCTGTGGTGACACTAGGTGTGAGCAGCTTTCCTTCTCCAAATGCAGCCCTTCCCCTGGTCTTCCCAGGACCTGAGGAACACACTGCTTCCAACTTCTGCCCAGAGGAGGAGCAATAAGAGTCCCCACGCGTACACACACTGGGTGATTTGGAATCAGCTCATCTTTTAACACACAGCGGGCCGAGTTCACCCCACTGCTTTGTAACACACTTTTGGCCATGCACATGTCATAATTTTAAATATACAGCCATGTGAGATAAAATTCCAACTGCCAAGAGAAGGACTGTCACTGCCACTTGCAATGTCTGCTCAAAGGGAAAAACACGAGTCCCCACAATTAACCACTGCGTAGTTCAGGGTGCTTTTGTAATCTCAGGCAATAGCGCAGAGGGGCCCGAACTTTGAAATGAGAGATAGCTCGGGCATTTCTTACTGCCCTACCTCCTGCCCGTCCTCCATTGTGGGATTCCTTTTGTAATCTCAGGCAATGGGAAAAACATGGAAGCGGATGTCGTTTATCACTAACTGCCCCAGCTATCAGTCAGTGCAGCTACAAAGTCTGCCTCGAATGGCTTCAGAACAGAAAGCCTAGCAAAGAAGAGGAACCTGGCCCCCAGCCTTTGAGAAAAACAAGTTTTGGTAGCTTGTTTTAGAATTAAAAATTCTAGAATTAAAAAAAAAAAAAAGAAAATTATTTAAACCAAGAAATACTCGCTGAACTCAGAATACCCGATGAACCTGTTCAAAACCAGAGCTGCTCAAGCCACTCTATTTATGAAAGAGAAGTTCAGTTTGGAAATACTCCCCCCCAAGAGGCTAGCTGAGATGCAAACTGGAAGTAGTCCCAAACATGAATTAGCACACAGATCTTACATTTGCATAGATTATGCAAAGTTTACTTAGACATCTCCAAAGGAAGAATATCTGTCTTTGTCTTTTCTTTAGCCCCTGGACTTCGAAAAAGTAGCAGAATACAGGTTTAACATTGAAGCGACAGATCCCACAGTTGATCTTCGCTATTTTAAAGTCGGTGGCTCCAGGAGCATTTCAACAGTCACCATTGAAGTCACCGATGTCGATGAGCCTCCAGTCTTCACTAAACTACCATATGAATTTAAAGTGAGGGAAAACGATCCAGAAATAAGAACACTTGGTTCAGTTTGGGCACACGACCCCGACGCAGCTAAACGGAAAATCAGGTAAGGCAACACCAGCTTTAGTAATTCTATTTTGAAGTGGAGAATTTGTTAACAATTCCAAGAATTTCACAAAGAACTGAGACTTTGGCCCTATTTTTCAGAATCTGCATGCCAAAAGAAAAAAAAATAAATCTGATTTGATTTTTCCAGCACCGCAGCCATGGGTATATATTGTAACCAACAAATATGAACATAAATTACATTTACACATGTAATTACCACATAAACTTACTGATAAAGCACTTGCACACTTACAGGAAAATGCATAATCCTGGATATATTTACATGGTTATAATTTATTGTTATTTTTTTTTTATTTTGATAACTCCCTCAAGCTTTTGCTTTGACAAGAAAATAGACTTCTGAAACAGCAAAAGACAATAATCTGAAACTTTTCAAACTGATAGATTTTGCTCTCACAGCTTGCATAATCTTAGGGAAATATTCTGAGACCGCCTGGTCAAGATATTAATGTAATTTGTCACACAAGAACTCTCTGACCTTCCACAATGAAGAGCCGAAGTGAAACACAGTATTATCATCCTTGCCTTGACATATCTCTTTTTAAACAAAAACCAGATTTATTCGACGAAGAGCTAGTCCTAGCGGAGACTATATTAGGGTATCCGATACTGGAATTATTCAACTTCCCAAGCCCCTGGACAGAGAATTCAGTTCCTCATACAACATCACTGTCGCAGCTCAGGAAATCCTTGAAGATGGTAAGCGCTTCCCACTTACCTATTGGAAAGAAATCGGTGTACGACTTTACAGCAGGATTGTAATGTATCAAAAAGGAAATCCACAAGCCGAGAGCCTGTTTCCACTAAACTATGCATGAAAGGGAAGCTTGCAGGGTTTGCACAATAATCTTCCAAATCAAATGAGTACCTACAAGCAGGTCAAATACAGTTTTAAGATTTGGCCCCTAGCTATTATGAAAATGCATTCAGATTGTTACAAGGAATAAAAAGGGCATAAGGAAAGGAAGCAGCTTGGGAAACACAGATAAACCTTCCTCATAGATCCTTGATTTTTTAGCCCAATAGGAAAACATCTGAATCTGTCAAAGGAAAAGTTTAAATGAATGACAGAGCTAGAACCTCTCTGTATGTGTCACGCAGGAGGCGCAGAGGTGGACACAAATAGTAGAAAGAGGGGGGAGAAAGCCCTGGGATTGCAGACATCTGAGAGACCTCTACTGTTGTTGTTTCAGGCCGTCTTTCTGACAGAGAATCACATGCCCAAGTTCACGTAATCGTTACTGATGAAAACGATAATGCTCCAGAGCTTGTCTATCCTGAGGAACCCAGAGTGTGTGAAAACGCTGCACCAGGAAAGGTGAGTCGGGGGAGAGTTCTTCCCCCAAACCTGAATTATCTAGTTGCAAGCTCAGGCGAAATATGTCTTTTTATAAAAGTTATTCTCAGTTTTCATACCCAAGCACCTGATCACTTC